>NC_091978.1:263294328-263620672 GCF_044704955.1 Pristiophorus japonicus | reverse complement strand
AATCAAGTAAGATTCTGTGGTACTGTTTACAATGGGAGCAAAGCATACCAATTTAGCAGTGGGACTATCTATACCCATTCTGCACAGGCATTGGTACCACTGTTACATTCACGACACTGATTTTTTTTTTTAGGTAGCCCCGGCAGATGTCTAAAAACAGGCATTAGGTCCCGTGAATATGTCCAATATGGTCTGTTGAAGGATTCCTTTTCAAAATTAGTTAAAAGGACCTTGAAAGCTGCTCTCAAAATAGCACTGAAAATTGAATTTACTTTTGGTGGGGTCAAGATAAGCCATATAGCTCAGAATGGTAGCCGGCTAATTTCACACACTCCCATAACAGACAGGCTGCAGCTTGCCAGTGGCCCAGGTCTCAAAATATCTCAGACCTTACACCAGCAAGAATAGGCAGAATGCACATCCGCTCTGCTGACTTCATGCCAGTTTCGGGCAGAAGTCCCCTTTATATGACCAATGTGAACATTTTAAACTGAATCTGGTGCAAGTACACAATTGTTAATAAACTGGGCTTGGCTTAAGACTCACGATTAGGACCAATATGTACATTTGTACCAGCATTTACATTTTGCATTGACAATTTGGGGTTTAGTTTAATCACACAAGGTCGATGCGAACATTTGGAACGAAGTCTGGTGCTCGTACACAAAATAGCATTTAGCTACGGCTTTGATTCACAATGTGCACTTTCTGAATCTGATGCCAATAGATAATTGTTAAGCAGCGTTTGGCATCGATTTGCAATAGGGCTAATGGTTACCTTTTAAACAAAATCTAGTACAAGTAGATCAGTGTTAAATAATGTTTGGCTAATTCATACCGACAAACGCAAGAAAGAAAACTTACATTTGTATGTCGCCTTTCACAACCTCAGGACATCATAGCCAAAGAACTATGCCACTATTACAGTAATTTTCTAATTTTGAAATCTATTAAATAGATCTTTGAGCTTACCAACTGTAGAAAATCTGAAGCTGGTTTCACCCATTTTAAATTGTTTTTCTTCTGGGCTCGTTTAATCAATGGTAAGTGAAGTAATAAGGCCACATGTGCACAATATATTCGGCATATGTCTGCTGCCTCTTGAAATGTTAAAATTTCATCCTTTGTCTGTAAAAGCACAAATGTAAAATAATCAGCATACATTAAGCACAGCTATATGCATAGTATGAGTTTAATAATTTACTACTATTGCATACTAAGTTACATATAAATAATTAAAGTATTCGAGAAATAAAAACAGAGCCAGCATCTGACCGCTATAAAAATGTTAGTGCTGAGCAATTATCATTCTGATAAAGCAACAAGATCATTTGTACATAGTTTTGAACAAGGATATCAGTCAACGAGAGACACATCCATAGAAAAGAACATCCTGAATGGAGAAGTAGGTGGAAGTATCAAAAGGATCACAGGCTAGTTAAAGAAATTTACATCAAAACCAAGGCACTGAATCTTTCAGCAGTGTTTTTATGCAGTAGATGTGACTTGATCCAAGTAGTTGTACAATATTTGTCACTCCTTGTAGAAGGAAATGAATCTAATTTCAGATTAGAAACAAACATTCATCACAACACAAGAATGCCAGCAAAACTAATCTGTGGAAATGAGAAATTACTTTAGTCTAGATCAGTGTTGTCCAATACATTACTGCATGTGGCTAATTGAGAATTCAGATGTGGCCAATTGCATTTCTGACTATTAAATTAAAAATTAAAAGAGATACCTTCGTTGGGCATGCAATTGCAATCCTTATTCAGTGTATGCATATGTACTTTAATCCTTTTGGGTGCGTCTATTGCTAAAACGGCAATATGACAAGTATAGTGTGCGAGTATTTTTCGATCGTTGTGCTTTACTTCTTTGGTTACTGAATGCTGGCAAATGTTGGTTAAGTAAATATACACGTGTGAGAGTATATGTAGTGTTTTTTACTAAAATTAGTGTACGTGGCTAAAATAGTGTTATCATTGCCATACCTGTGGTTAGTCAGCAATTTCTATTGGAGAATACTGGTCTAGATAATGACAAAGTCCTGGAACATTTATCCTCAATTAAAACTGTTGATTATAGAGGCTTTGCGAATCGTGAACCAGAGAGTCCGTTATCAGCCAATATTCAGATTCCAACACTGGCCTGATATGTTAGGCTACCACTTGTTCAATAATCAATCTCTCAACTGAACTCAGCCAATATGGGGGGAAAACAGATATGTATTATTAGAAATCAGATTGCTGTGTTAGAATTAAAGGGTAAAAGGGTAAACTCTGAGTTATGATAGAAATGTCCTACTGATGTATTACACTAACATAATATTTGGAAAAAAGTTAGGAAATTTAATAGTTTCGTGATGAGCTTTAACAGGCATGGACATTTACAAGATGGCTCTAATTCATGAAATTAGATAGCAATAGAAGTTATAAAGCAAAATGAGGGTTCAATGAGTTACAGGTAGCAGCTTTTCTTTTAGACATGTTGAAGAACTAGGATTAATACTTGATGGCACTGTGGCTTATATCCAGAAACATTTCAGGAAGTCATGCATAGTGCCTCAAGAGTCCTGATGCTGTGGAATATATGGCATTGCCATGGAAAAATGAACAAAACTGGATAAGCACTAGTCATCATTCAGTGGGAATATCTACATTATATTACAGGACACTTTCCACACCAGCCAAACCAAAATAAGAGAAAAACAAGCTTGCAAATGGAGCTTTTTTTCCAGTTGTCGTGAGATTTTACTTTTAGTTGCTATACCTTCCCCAGTGGCTGAGTAAAACTTCTTGGCTGGTCTACACAGATAGTTTGAGCCACTCAACCCATAGACAGCCAGAATATAGAGTCCTCCACCCCCATTGGCCAATACATAAACTACCTTTTGTTGGTTCACAGATCCCCTGACCCAATTTACTTTCCTTGTACTGCCATTGATTGCAACACAGTAAACATGCAATATCTTTCAGTCTCCTGTCTCCAAAGAACCAAACAAGCATATCCATGGACAAATGGCCAATAAATTCAAACTGCAAACGTGTAAGTGTATCTGCTGCAATGTGCCTATTGCTTTCTCTTCCTCATTTAATCAGATGACATGGCATGGACAATGATGGGAATCAAGTTAGTTTACAAAGGGAATGTAAGTATTACAGCTTTCAAAGACCTGTACAAATGTAAGACAAGCAATAATTTCAAAAAATTTCCATAAAAGCAACAGCAACTTCGGTTTGTGTAAATTTGACTTTATTTGTGTGTCAAAATAGAACTGTACTCCGCTGAGGCGACAATCAAAACCGCTACAATTAGACTCAGCATTTCTGGGTTACAAATGGGACAGAAATCAACCAGTGTTCCTGCTCCTGATGTCTATCCAGCAACTTTGTTGCACATCAGGTAAGGGCAGCATTGGGATCAGCTGTCATCTCCCTGTGGTTGAATAGCCTCCCAACACTTACTGGTCAAAGCTTACATATAGGGTGACTGGTGTCTCCACTGAGTCAAATTCTTCCAGTGAAGGGGAGAAAATTGGTAGGAAGAATAAGACAAGAAAAAAGATTTGATGCATTGATATTTTCAAAAATAGAGAATCGTGATAGTTGGAGCAAAGTCTAGAAACATTTGGACAGAGTAGAGAAGGAAAAATTAGATTGATTCTTTTACAGGCTTCTGTCCGATTTTCTAATATTCACTGTGCTAGGGCGGTCCAGTCAACCTCGACACAGGCCTAGGAATATCGCTCATCACTAGTGATGAGAACACCCTGTTTCATCCCTTCTCAAACTGCTGCTTTTTAAAATCTGTAGTTACAATGGCAGAAAGCCACAGTAACACAAATTTAGATGAATGCTGACTTACTAAATATATAACTGAATTTGAATAACTGATGCAGAATGAGAAAGAGTAGAAAGTAAAATTAGGCCCAGTTCTTGTAAAAATTATAAGTAGCGAAAGAATTGTAGATTAATCCATTACCTGGAAAGGAATAAAAAGTTGTAATTTACTCAAGTGACATAACACCTTATGCACGATTTCTCCACGAGATTCCTTGCTCGAGCAGGAATATTGACACTTGAGCAGATAGGATGAGCAGAGCTGCAACAATGACCAAAATTGCTAACAGCCTTAGAACATAAGAATTGGGAGCAGGAGTAGCCCATTCGGCCCCTCGAACCTGCTCCGCCATTCAATATCATGGCTGATTATGTACCTCAACTCCACTTTCCTACACTGTCCCTATAGCCCTTGATTCCCTTAATATCCAAAAATCTATCGATCTCTATCTTGAATGTACACAAAGACTGAGCCTCCATAGCCCTCTGGGGTAGAGAATGCCAAAGATTCACCACTCAGTGAAGAAGTTTCTCCTCATCTCAGTCCTAACTGGCCAGCCCCTTATTCTGAAACTGTGACCCCCTGGTTCTAGACTCCCCAGCCAGAGGAAACATCCTCCCCTGCATCTATCCTGTCAAGTCCTGTAATAATTTTGTCTGCATCAATGAGATCACCTCATTCTTCTAAACTCTAGAGAATATAGGCCTAGTCTACTCAATCTCTCCTCATAGGAGAAACCCCCCATCCCAGGAATCAGTCTGGTGAACCTACGTTGCACTTCCTCTATGGCAAGTATATCCTTTCTTAGCTGAGATGACCAAAACCGTACACAATACTCCAGGTGTGGTCTCACCAGGGCCCTATATAATTTCAATAAGATGTCTTTATTTTTATTCTCAAATCCTCTTGTAATAAAGGCCAACATACTATTTGCTTTCTTAGTTGCTTGCTGTACCTGCATATTAACTTTCAGTGATTTGTGTACAAGGACATCCAGGTCCCTCTGAACATCAACATTTCCCAATCTCTCACCCGTTTAAAAAATACTCTGCTTTTCTATTTTTCCTACCAAAGTGGATTTCTCCACATTATATTCCATTTGCCATGTTCTTGCCCATTCACTTAGCCTGTCTATATCCCCTTGAAGCCTCTTTGCATCCTCCTCACAACTTACATTCCCACCGAGCTTTGTATCATCAGCAAACTTGGATATATTACATTTGGTCCCCTCATCCAAATCATTGATTATAGATTGTGAATAGCTGGGGCCCAAACACCGATCCTTGCGGCACCCCACTAGTTACAGCCTGCCAAGCCAAAAATGACCTGTTTATTTATACTCTGTTTTCTGTCTGTTAACCAATCCTCAATCCATGTTAGTATATTACCCCCAATCCCATGAGCCATAATTTTGTTTAATAACCTCTTCTGTGGCACCTTATCGAATACCTTAAGAAAATCCAAATGCATATTAACTAGTTTCCCCTGATCTATTCTACCAGTTACAACCTCAAAAAACTAATACATTTGTCAAACAGGATTTCCCTTTCATAAATCTGTGTTGATTCTGCCCAATCTTCTTATTTTCTAAGCGCCCTATTACCATGTCCTTAATAATAGATTCTTGCAGTTTCCCTGCGACTGATGTCAGGCTAACTGGACTGTAGTTCCCCGTTTTCTCGCTCCCTCCTTTCTTAAATAATGGGGTTACATTAGCTGCCTTCCAATCTGCAGAAACCGTTCTACAATCCAGGGAATTTTGGGAGGTGACAACCAATGCATCCACTATCTCTATAGCCATCTCTTTCAAAATCCTAGGATGTAGGCCATCAGGTCCAAGGGATTTATCGGCTTTCAGTCCCATTAATTTCTCCAGTACTATTTTGGTTACTAATACTTATTTCTTTCAATTCCTCATTCTCGCTGGACCCTTGGTTCTCCGCTATTTCCGAGAAGTTTTTTGTGTCTTCTTCGGTGAAGACAGACGCAAAGTATGTGTTTAATTTCTCTGCCATTTCATTATTCCCCATTATAATTTCTCCTGTCTCAGCTTGTGAGGGACCCACTTTTGCTAATATTTTCCTTTTTACATACCGAAAGAAGCTTTTAATCTGTTTTTATTTTTCTTACTAGTTTACGCACATTCTATTTCCTTTCTTTATCAATTTCTTGGTTCTTCTTTGCTGAAATCTAAAATCCTCAGGCTTACTGCTCTTTTTGGCAACATAATAAGCATCTTCCTTTGATCTAATACAATCTTTAACTTCTCTTGTTAGCCACGATTGGACCACTTTGCCTGTGGGGTTTCTGTGCCGTAAAGGAATGCATGTTTGTTGTAAATTATGTATCAATTCTTTAAATGCTAGCCATTGCTTGTCTACTGTCATACCTTTTAATGTAGTTTCCCAATCTACCCAAACCAACTCGCCCCTCATACTTACAGTTTGCTTTGTTTAGATTTAAGACCCTAATTTCAGATTTAACTAAATCATTTTCAAACTCAATATAAAATTCTATCATAATATGGTCACTCTTCCCAAAAAGCCCCTTTACTACAAGGTTATTAATTAACCCTTTCTCATTGCATAATACTAGATCTAAAATAGCCTGTTCCCTCGTGGGTTCATCAACACACTGATCTAGAAAACCATTTTGAATACATTCCATGAATTTGTCCTCCACACTATTACCGCATACAGGTTGAACCTCCCTTATCCGGCAGCCTCGGGACCTGGCCTGTTCCGAAAGAGGGATTTTGCCGGATGAAGGGAGGTCACGTGTTTAGGTGGACTGCGCCTTTAAGTGCTGTTGCTGGGGTAAGTGGCCAGGCAGGCCCCGAAGAGCTGGCGGGCCTTGGGACAGTCGGCGGGCCCAGAAACGACGGCGGGCCCAGAAACGACGGCCCGACCCCCGAGGGAGCGCTGTGTGGAGGAGCGGCCGGCCCAAGGACTGTAGTTGCAGGAGTTCTAGCAGGGCGACGAGGATGAAGCAGAAAGATTATATTGCCGAGTAAGATTTTGACAGTTGCGTTCTGTGCATGCACCACCCGGCGGCCAGGAATGGTCCCGGACGAGGGGTGGTGCCGGATAAGGGAGTCCCAGAGAAGAAAGGTTCAACGTGTATTAGGTTTATCTAGTCTATATGTAGATTAAAATCCCCCATGATTACTGTATTACCCCCTTTAATTTCCTGATTTATACTGTGCCCTATATTACCACTACTGTTTGAGGACCAATGTTTTCTGCCTCTTGCTTTACTTGGCTCCTCCCAAACTGATTCTCCTTCTTGATTTTCCGAGTCAAGATCCTTTCTCTCTACTGTCTTTATTCCATTCTTTTATCAGGCTACCCCTCCTTTTCCATTCTGCCTATCTCTTCGAAAAGTTAAGAATCCTGGAATATTTAGTTCCCAACTTTGGTCACTTTGCAACCATGTCTCCGTAATGGCTATTAGTTATAACCTATTCATTTCTATCTGCGCAATTAATTCATCTATTTTGTTGCGAATGCTCCAGATATAGTGCCTTTAGCTTTGGATTTTTTTCTATTTTTCCCGGATGTCACCTTAGTCAGTAATGCCCTATTATCTTTGTTACTCTCTATCCCTTCCTGACCCATTCTGCTTATTTTTACCCAAAACTCTGCTCTGCTCTAGAGCCTTGACATTTCTCTTGTTGCTTTTAAATTTACTCTTTGCTGAATCCTCCCATCCCCCCTTCATTAGTTTACAGTCCTGTCTACTGCCCTAGTTATTCGATTCACTAGGACACTGGTTCCAGCCGGTTCAAGTGGAGCCCGTTCCAACGGAACATCTCCCCTTTCACCAGTACTGGTACCAGTGGCCCATGAAGCAAAACCCCTGCCTCCCACACCAATCTTTGAGCCACACATTTAACTTTCTAATCTGCTTATCCCTATACCAATTGGCACGTGGCTCAGGTAACAATCCAGAGATTATTACTTTTGAGGTTCTGCTTTTTAATTTGGAATCCAGCTCCTCAAACTCTTTTAGCAGAACCTAATTCCTAGTTCTACCTATGTCGTTGGTTCCTATGTGGACCACGACAAATGGATCCTCCCCTTCCCACTCCAAGTTCTTCTCCAGCTGCGAGATGTTTTTAAACCCTGGCACCATGAAGGCAACACAACCTTCGGAACTCCTGGCCGTGGCTGCAGAGAACTGTATCTATCCCGGACTATACTGTCCCCTACCACAACTACATTCCCTTTCAATCTCCCCACTTGAATGGTCTCCTGCACCATGGTACCATGGTCAGCCTGCTCATCCACACAGGCAGTAAAAACCTCATACTTGTTGGGTAAGGGCAAAGCTCCTACAGCACTACACTGGGGTCCCCTTACATGCCCTGTTGCAGTCACACCCAACTGTTCCTGACCACTAACCAGGCCTATACCACTACCTAACCTAAGGGGTGTGATTGCCTCCTGGATGAAAGTGTCCTGGTAACTCTCCCCCTCCTTGATGCATCGCAATGTCTGCAGCTCATACTCCCAGTTTAACAACTCGGAATCGAAGTTCCTCAAGCCTGGAGTGTAACGCTGAGAAAACTCCATGATGGCTGAGGAAAGGACACCAGCTAATGTTGACACATCAGAAGAGGTTGGGATAGTCACCAGCATCATTTTTATACTCTGAAAGAGCAGAGCGTTTTTTTTTAATGTGATGGTATAGAAATAGGCAAGATGGGGACTTAGAGGAGTCACTGAAACCACTCTAGCTGTTGTCCAAACTATCAACTGCACTTTGTTGACATTTGTTCCTAACTACAGTATACTTCTGCCAAAGTCTAAGTCCACTGTGGCAACAGCTCAACCTCAATCTTCTAGTCTTATCAGCTCATTAACCGCTAAATAACAGCGTCTACAGCACAAAGCTGGCCGGACCTCCAAATTAAAATTCAACAAATTCCAGTTCAGCAATAAACCAAGCAGCTTAGCTGATCACATTAAAGATGGCTCCATCCTGCAGCCTTTAGACGCTAGACATAATAAAGGCCTTTTTACAAATTTGTTTCCAAGCTCTAACTCTCTTCCACCTGTATCACCCACCTCCCACTGCTACCTCAGGCCATCTGCTGCTGAAACCCTCAGACTCTGTCCCCTCCAGACTCCATATACTCCAAGGATCTCCGAGCAGGCCTCCATCCTTCATAAATTCCACTTCATGCAAAACTCTACTGCTCATATTCTATCCTATACCAAATCCCACTACCCCTACTATCGCTAACCAACTCTGGCTCCTGGACCCCCAATTCCTTAGATTTAAAATTCTTATCCGGTCTTTAAATCCTTCCAAGGCCATCATCTCTTGGACTCCCATAAACTTCTCTAACTCTATAACCGCTCACCCTCTCCCTCCATTCCACTGATGGGCTCTCAACTGCCACCTCGCCAATCATTAGAAGCGGTTTCTTCAGCAACCTGGCACCCACTCTGCAAACCCTCTCTAAATTCTTCCATCTCTCTCTCCTCCTTGAAGACCTTCCACAATATTCATCTCTTCGACCAAGGTTTAAGCTATCCCTCCCAATCTCTCTTTTTTGAATATGGCATCCATTTTCCTCACACCTCTGGAGCAGTTTTGAGAGTTGGGAGATGATATAAATACACATTGTTGTTGGCAAGTGTAACACAATAAAAACAAAGTTTCTGTGCTGATGCCCCGTGTAAACTTCTTGAATAATTGCACATGGTGAGTTGCAGCTGCAACAACTCATGTTCCTGGCATAAACACAGAGGTCTTGCTTAATCGCTCCGAACTACTGCGATACTGCTCTCGTACTTGAGAAACTTATGGGACTAAAAGCTGACAAATCCCATGGACCTGATGGCCTACTGCCTAGGGTCTAAAAGAGGTGGCTGCAGAGATCCAGAGGTGGATGCCATAGATTCTAGAAAACAGTCCCAGCAGATTGGAGGGTAGCAAATGTAACCCCGCTATTCAAAAGAGGGAGAAAGAAAACAGGGAACCACAGGTCAGTTAGACAGACATCAATTGTTGGGAAAATGCTGGAATCCATTATTAAGGAAGTGGCAACAGGGCACTTAGAAAATCATCTGGGAAAGTCAACATGGTTTTACGAAAGGGAAATAGGGCTAAACTTTCCTTTCATTTTCGGCGGGTTCTTGGTGATATAGCTCTTTTTCCACCCAGCGAAAGTTTCCCCTTTAGTTTTTTTTTTAAATGGTATCGCCCAAATCTGAAAATACCCGCTGGGACCAAACTGCCAATATGCATCGCCGAGGAAATCGCCAGGGCATAAGTTTGGCCTCAACGGAAGCCCGTCCAGTTTGCCGAGGGAAACGCCCTGTAAAAGTTGCTTAAACAGGGCGGTAGGCGAGTGCTCTGCAAAGAATGGTAAGTTAAAAGGTACTTTACTTTTTTTTTAATTTTTAAATGGCGATTGTGTAAAAGTGTCTTGGGAATGATTAACTTTTTTTTTAAAAAAGAGAAAATGTTTTTTTTAAGTTTTCCCGCTTCCCTAGGCCCAACCACAGCCTCGGACTAAATTTTTTTTAAAACCACCCGTTTTACTTAAGTTTCCCCTTAACCGCCGTGAATAATGGTGCAAGACCCATTTTCTCGCCGGGCAATTAGTTTTAACAAAACTGGAAATTTTCGCCAGCGTTACTTACCAAACGTTAGCAGTTTTTCTGGGTGGGCAATCGGGTGTTGAGGGGCTCTTGGGCAAGTCTAGGCCATAGTGTTCAACAAATTTATTAGCGTTTTTTTTTAAGGATGTAACTAGCAGGGTAGATAAAGGGAAACCAGTGCACGTATTATATTTGGATTTCCAAAAGGCATTCGATAAGATGCCACATAAAAGGTTGCTGCGCAAGGGCTCATGGGGGTGGGGGTAATATATTAGCATAGATCGAGGATTGGTTAACAGACAGAAAACAGAGAGTAGAGATAAGCTGGACACTTTCAGGTTGCCAAACTGTAACTAGTGAGGTGCTGCAAGGATCAGTGCTTCGGCCTCAGCTATTTACAATTTATATTCATGACTTCGATGAAGGGGATCAAGTGCAATGCATCCACGCTTGCTGACGATACAAAGCTAGGTGGAACAGTAAGCTGAGGAGAACACAAAGAGCCTGAAAATGGATATGGACAGGTTAAGTGAGTGGCAATAAGAAAAACTTGGATTTATATAGCACCCTTCACGACCACCTCAAAGCACTTTACAGCCAATGAAGTACTTTTGAAGTGTTACCACTGTTGTAATGTAGGAAACGTGGCAGCCAATTTGCACACAAGCAAGCTCCCAATGTGATAATGACCAGATAATATTTTTTTGTTATGTTGATTGACCAGGGCACAGGATAACTCCCCTGCTCTTCTTCAAAATAGTGCCATGGGATCTTTTGCATCCACTTGAGAGAGTAAGATGGGGCCTCGGTTTAACGGCTCATCCGAAAGACGGCACCTCTGACAGTGCAGGCTCCCTCAGCCCTGCACTGGAGTGTCAGCCTAGATTTTTGTGCGCTCAAATCCCTGGAGTGGGATTTGAACCCACAACCTTCTGGTTCAGAGGCGAGTGTGCTACCCACTAAACCACAGCTGACACCAAGGTGGCAGATGGCAGATGTGAAGAAATGTGAGGTTATTCACTTTGGTAGGAAGAAAAGAAAAACAGAATATTTTTTAAATAGTGAGAAACTATTAAATGTTGGTGTTCAGAGAGATTTAGATGTCCTTGTACAAGAAAGACAGAAAGTTAGCATGCAGGTTCAGCAAGCAATTAGGACGGAAAATGGCATGTCGTCCTTTATTGTAAGGGGATTGGAGTGAGAGAGTAAGAAAGTCTTGCTACAATTGTCCAGGGCTTTGGTAAGACCACACCTGGAGTACTGTGCACAGTTTTGGCCTCCTTATCTGAGAAAGGACATGCATGTGTTAGAGGCGATGCAACAAAGGTTCACTAGATTGTTTCCTGGGATGAGAAGGTTGTTCTAAGAGAAGTAAGCAGATTGGGCCTATACTCTCTATAGAGTTTAGAAGAATAAGAGGTGATATCATTGAAACAGACAAGATTATGAGGGGGATTGACAGGGTAAATGCTGAGAGGTTGTTTCCCCTGGCTGGAGAGTCTAGAACCAGGGGGCATAGTCTCAGGATAAGGGGCCAGCCATTTAAGACTGAGATGAGGAGAAATTTCTTCCCTCAGGAGGGTTGTGAATCTTCAGAATTCTCTACCCCATAGGGTTGTGGGTGCTGAATTGTGTATATTCAAGGCTGAGATAAGAGAGATTTTTGGTCTCTAGGGGAATTAAGGGATAAGGGGATCAGACGGGAAAGTGGAGGAGGTCAACGATCAGCCATGATCTTCGTGAATGGTGAAGCAGGCTCAAAGGGCCATCCTGTTCCTAATTCTTATGTTCTGTCATAACGGTATAGGTGACTAATTGCTTGGCGACATTACTTTGTTGCTGGAGAGAGTGGACTTCGTGATGGAGTGGGCAATCCTCATCAAATCGTCAATGATCTACAGGGCTTTGCGCAGTACTGTATTCAGTTTTTGATTCAGCCCACTGAAGAGTTTATTATCTCACAATGGACAAGTATAAACTTTTGAAAGAACTGAAATTGCTGGCAGGTGAGATTTCTTGAGGATTCCTATTCTTCTACCAACCTCTCAAGCCATATTCACCACTTACTTGCCTCAGCAAAGATCAAATGTGATAGCTAAGGCAAGGTCCTGAACGCTTGTAGAGAAGAGAGTTGGGATTATTGATACAGAAGTGGGAGGACAACATCGATGTTCCGCAATAAGCTTTACTGATTAATTTCTTTCAGTGTTGAGTATCACACAATTCTTTGATTCAGTTAACAAACTATTTGGTTAAATCCTTTATCTGTTCAATTCAAGTTCAATTGAGATCCAAGAACACATGCTACAAAAGAAATCCAGTCACTACTGGAGACTAGATAATGTATAGACATGCAAATTGTAATCTGTTGCAATGACTGAAGAAAACAGAAGCTTATACTGTATACTTCAATAGTGTAAAGGGATAACTTACCTCATTGCCAGTAGTTGCAGTTCCTTTATGGTTTTCTTCATTTTTCAACATTCGCATGTAACATTTGAGAGCCACAGAACAAGAAACAACACAGACAGACCTTCTTATATCTGACCCATCCGGCCACAAACTCTGTAGTTGAACGAGGTCCTGCTGCACCTGACAATGTAGAATATTTTAGTCAGATATTTAGATGCTTACAAATTAAACATGTCATTGGGAAACCACCTATTATTTTACATTTTGGATCCATGCATGGATTTCATTATCAAAATTTCACTTTAGGATCCTGTAATTGTTAATTTACTTTACAATAGCTTCCATCAATCACTACCTCTTTTGAGATACTCTTGCTGTTTTGGTCATCTCCAAGACACAGCTCATTGTTGTGATTTTGAGTCAAAAATGACACAATAGCCCGCTGAGCAGATTCCATATCTTTCTGGGTCTAAAAAAAAGAAAAAAGGATTAAGCCATTTTACTTTGTTAAAATAATTTTAAATTGATGAAATGTGACATCATAAACAGTAATAACTTTTTTAAAAAGTGTAGTGTTTCTGCCGGGGTCCCCAACTGTCCCCCATGGCGTCTGCAGAATCAGCGAAAATGGCGGGGGTACCTGCCAATCTTCCAAAGTTATGGCAGACAACTGGGAAAACCCCACAGAAATTACTGAAGTCAGCATCTAAACTGAAGCCTCAGAAATCCAAAGTAATTCGCCAGTCACTGCTAACGTGACATGGATAACGTGACAGTTTGCACTGCCGATGAAATACGGTGAGAGTTAAGAAGAGAATGCATCACCTTTTTGCATCTTGTGGCAGCAATTTTACTGTTAACGTAGTACCCATAAACCCTGCGAACATCGGAATGCATGCCAGAGGTCATCGCAACATTTATTTCACTTCCTAGTGTGTGAAAAATGAAGATCTTCAACAGGTAGCTGGACATGCCCTTATCGCCAGCTAACTTGAATGCTTTGTCACTGGTCATTATGAAATATGGATAGCTTTCCTGCACAAAGTCTTGCCATTTTGAAGAAAAGCAATTGGTGAATTCAGTGTACACTCGAATCTCTGTGTTGTTCTTAAGATGAAGAATTAATGAAGTTCGCAATGAAAGATGGTAGGCGCTCCTAGCCCACATACTCTCAGCATCCTACAAAAAGAAAAAAATGGCTAGAATTATAAAACCTTTGCAAAAATTTGGATCTAAATCTTGGACTTTGCAAAAATTAACATTGCCTGTACATTTCCAAGTTTAGAAACCATTGTCCCTGGTCTATGAAATTTTCCGTTTTATACATAAGCATGGATTTAGATTGCTTATCTTTTGTTGACACCAGTTTCTCTCAGATCACAAGCTTATAGGCAGAGCAAACATGTAGTATAAGAAACAAAGAACTTGCATTTATTTAGTGCCTTTCACACCCTTACACCTCAAGCACTTTGCTGCTAATGAAATAATAAAAAAATGTAACCAGTTGTCATGCAGGCAAACACGGCAGTTAATTTGACACGGCAAGGTCCCACGCACACCAATGAGATAAATGACCAGATATTCTGTTTTTAGTAGTGTACTGGTCTTTCTGCCAATGTCGTCATCTGTAGTGGAAATGCAAGTGACCACCAATCCTTCGTTACTCCTACATGTTGTAACGTTTGGTTTGGATCACCTGGAAAAGCACTTGACAAATAACCTTTAATCAGCACAGCTGATAAATAAAACTGGAGGGTATGTTGGTTGTTTTGGCACAAGATTTGTATAATATTACACGCTTCACTGATATTACTCTGCAAATATAGAAAACAAAAACAAAAAACAGCAAATGCTGGAAAACTAAAATAAAAACAGAAAATGCTGGAAATACTCAGCAGGTCAGGCAGCATCTGTGGAGAGAGAAAAAGAGATATAATATCGCAGGTTGATGATACTTCGTCAGAATTGGAAAAAGTTAGAGATGCAACAGGTTTTTAAGCAAGTGTAGGGGCAGGAAAGAGGGGTAGGGAAGGAGAGAACAAAAGGGAACATCTGTGATAGGGTGGAAGACAGAAGAGATTAGGAGACAAAAGAGATTAGGAGACAAAAGGGATGACGGTGCATGGCAAAAAGAGACGGTAATGGGACAAGTTAAGAAACAAAACAGGAGTCTAGATAGGGTGTGGATGGAAATGGCAGAATCATCAGTAGCTGCCATGGGGAAACGAGAAGAAAAAAAAAACAGGACAATAAATAGGGATAGGGGTTACGGTGAAATTGTTGAACTCTATGTTGCATTCAGAAGGCTGTAAAGTGCCTATACGAAAGATAAGATGCTGTTCCTCAAGCTTACGTTGAGCTTCATTGGAACAGTGCAAGAGTCCGAGGATGGAGAGATCAGAGTGGGAGTGGAGCAGAGAATTAAAGACAGGCTTTAATTAAAGCTCTGGGTCACGCTTACGGACTGAACGGAGGTGTTCTGCAAAGCGGTCACCCAATCTGTGTTTGGTCTCCCCAATGTAGAAGATACCACATTGTGAGCAGCAAATATAGTATACTAAATTGAAAGTACAACAAGTAAATCGCTGTTTCACCTGGAAAGAGTGTTTGGGACCCTGGACAGTGGGTATGGAGGAGGTAAAAAGGGCAGATGTTGCATCGCCTGCGCTTGCATGGGAAGGAGGTGCCGTGGGAAGGGGAGGGGGTTATTGAGGAGTGGGCCAGGGTGTCGCAGAGGGAACAGTCCCTTCGGAATGCTGAAAGGAGAGGGGAAGGGGAAGATGTGTTTGTTGGTGGGATCACGCTGGAGATGGCAGAAATAGGGGCCAAAGTTCCTTATGTCGTCTACCACAGAATTGCGCTTGCTGGTGCACTCCCAACGCTGATCCCACCAGAGTATGGGGTCGGTGGGAAGCTGCCTAACTTGCATGAGGCAGGCAGGTGCAAGTGATACTACAGGTGTATCTCTCGCCGCCGCCTGCTCCATGTTGCAAGAAAATCCTGCACGACAGCCTCTACAGATACACAGATCTTGCCTGACCCAGGGTAGTAGGTATTCCTGCAGTACCAAGTCACCACCCCTACAACATGAGACTTGTAAGGAGTGGCAGAGGTTCCACCACATTTACGGCAAATTAGAAATTCCAGGGAACTGGAGCAACCAAGGAGGGGGCAGAACACTTGGGTATTTCGGACTCAAAATATTTTTCACTTCTTTTTCCCCAAATTTATGTTGGGTAAAAGATAAAGATTACAACAACCTGCAGAAGTCATCATCAGTCCTAGGGAACAGCGACTACAGAATGCAAACAAGTATAATGTGATCACAAAGTCAGAAATACCCCAAGACCTGGAGTCAGATATACAACATTAAAAAGGGATAAATTCAAGGAAATGAGGAAACCACTAAAGCAAATGGATTGAGATAGGATGCTCAGTAGAGGACAAATGAAACACCTTTAAAAATAAAATGCTGAGTATGCAGGATCAATACATTTCTAAAACCAATCAACATACTCAGACTAAACGAATGTGACGTTAAATGGATTAACAAATGAAAACTGAAGTGCAGAGGGATCTCTACAAATCCCAAGGATGAAAGGTGGAGGAAACACTTGAACTAATGTAATAAAAATGCAGAAAAATGTGGAATAGGATGATAAAATTGGGCAGATAGTCGTAGAAAAAAAAACATAACAGCAGAGGCTAAACACAATTGCAAAGATTCATTCATACAATAAGCAAGTCACAGTCAGTGATGAGGGAAGAATGTAAACAGGCTTGAAACTGAGAAAGAATAGAAAATACTAAATATTCTGATGGAAGTAATCCATCAGGTAAGACAAGAACATGCCCTTCTCAAACGGAGTTAACACAAATAAAACAAAGCACAATGATAGAAATAAATTGAAAGTCCTCGAAAGGCTAAAGTCTCCCCTGCCCTCACCATGAGATAGTATTTATCCCAGAGTGTTAAGAGAAATTAGGGAAAGTTGTGAAGCACTGACTATCATTATGAAAAAGAGTCACTGGACACTAGGGTGTACAAGTAGACTGGTACCATATTCAAAATGGGGAAGTCAACTGCAGACGCATTGGTATTAACTCCATTCAATTTAATCAAGTAACAAGAGTAAACTTGAAGACTTCCTTTACAATAGTTTCATCCTTGGCTCAGTGATAGAATTCTTGGCTTAGTGGTATCACTCATTGCATTCCAGACACTTGAGCACATGATCCAGGCTGACACTTCAGTGTAGCATTGAGAGATTGTTGCACTCATGGAGGTGTTGTTCGGAAGATATGTTAAATCTTTCAGGTGGATGTAAAATATCCCATGGCACGACTGAGGAGCAGGGGAGTTCACCTGATGTCTTGGAATCACCACTAAGACAGATTGTTTTTGGGTCCTGGCTGTGCTCAAATTAGCTGCTGCATTTCCCAAGACAACAGTATATTTCAAAATACTTTCAGTGAAGTACCTTGGGATGTCTTGATGTTATTAAAGATGCTATATAAATGCAAGCTCTTTCTTCAACTGGAAGGATTTCAAGATTCAGTTGCCCTTCACGTAGGTCCCTGCACCACCGGGGAGTGCTTTTACATCACATTCTAATCTAATCAATTACATAGCAATGCAAAATTACCCTTACAGAGGTAAAAAGCTCCTTCTGAAATTTATTTCATAATGCATCACAATTTTCTCCCTCTGACTAGATGAAGAATCATTGTTACATACCTTGAAGAACACGACTACATATTTTGCTCCTTTTTGAGTGATGTCAAATAAAAATCGTTCCACCAAATAGAAAAAGTGCAAATTCTGCCCCTCACAAAAGGTACTATTTAGTACGTGCTCAATCATTAATGAATCCCCATCGATTACAAAAAATTCAGACTCCACTGAGTCATGTAGCAAGCTGGTACACCTGTAAGAAAAGTTAACAGCTTTACAAACAGAAAATAAAATAACTTAAATCTTGTGAATTCTAGGGACAGAGTGACTGAGCACTGACAAATATGAACTGATCAAAGAGAGGAGTTGTAAAAGGGCAAGTCTATCCAACCTACCGGTAGTTGAATTTTTAGAAGAGGTAACTAATGTGGTAGATAAGGGAGTGTCTATGGATGTTAGACATTCAATGGCCCAGAAATTGCAGTCGGAAGCTTCCCATGGACGAATGCCTCCGGCCACAAAAAAATATGAAAATACCTTGTGGTCCTCGAGGAATGAACACTTCTGCTCTGAGGGCCAGATGTGCAGCCCAGCGCAGAGACCCGCGCATCCCAGGAGCGCACGTGCATTCTGGGATCACGTGGATCTGGACCACCAATGGAAATGTAATTTTCCCATTGATAGTAATGGTGAGTTCCGTTTCTGGGGGGCTCCCTTTACTATGAATGGGAATACTCCCAAAAACAAAGAAAACACGATACATAAATTTAACACCTCACTTATTTAAAATTCATATTAAAAATTTTAGAATTTTTAAATTTTTTTTTAAAATGTTTTTTAAATTGTTTTTAATATGTTTTAATAGTGTTAAAAAAATAAACTTATCTTAATGGACAGTGTTTTTAAATATAAAAATTTGTCAAAATGTATTTTTTCTCTTTTAAAACTCTTGCGCTGGTAAAAGGTCTTACACCTGCTTTTACCAGGCGCAAGAGTTTTAAGGACATTCGCTGGCAGGAGGTTGGGCAAATAGCTCAAATCTCTGCCCACGAAGGCCCTTCTCCCGGGGATGCATGCGATCTGTCAAAATAAATTTTTACATAATCGCAAGTGTCAGGTTTAGGCGCATGCGCACTGCCGCCTAAACCCAGAACTTGCAAAGGCCTCTTCGGGCACGTGCGTACACCTGGAGAGGCCACAATTTACGGCCCACTAAGGTTCCACAAAAAAGACCGTCAACAAAAATTAGAGCACATGGAATTGGAGGCAACTTATTGACGTGGGTAGGGAATTGGTTAGGATGTAGGAGACAGAGAGTAGGGATAAAGGTTACACATTCAAATTGGCAGGATGAGACGAGTGGTGTCCCCAAGGATCTGTGTAGATGGGGACAGAACAGTGCAACGGAATGTTGATAAGTGAACGGGTAAAGCTGTGGCAGATGGAGTTCAATATGGTGGGTTATCCACTTTGGACCCAAGAATGAAAGATCAAAGTATTTTCTAAATGGTGAGAAGCTAGGAACTGTGGAGAACCAGAGAGACTGTGGGGTCCAAGATCAGAAATCACTAAAAGCTAGCGGACAGGTACAAAAGAAAATTAAAAAGGCAAATGGAATGTTGGTCTTTATCTTAAACGGGTTGGGATATCATAGAATGGTTAGAGCACAGGAGGTCATTCAACCCGTTTCAGCTCTCGAAGAGCACTTCAGCTAGTCCCACTCCCCCACCATTTCACCGTGGCCTTGCAATTTTTTTTTCCTTCAGGTACTTATCCAGTTTCCTTTTGAAAGCCAGGATTGAGTCTGCCTCCACCACCCTTTCAGGCACTGCATTCCAGATCCTAATCACTAAAAATGTTTTTCCTCATGTCACCTTTGGTTCTTCTGCCAATCACCTTAACTCTGTGTCCTCTGGTTCTCAACCCTTACCGCCAATGGGAACAGTTTCTCTCTATCTACTCTATCTGGACCCATCATAATTTTGAATACCACTATCAAATCTTCTATCAGCCTTTTGTGCTCGAAGGAGAACAATTCCAGCTTATCTACTCTATCCACGTAACTGAAGTCCCTCATCCCTGGAATCATTCTCGTAAATCTTTTCTGCACCTTCTCTAAGGCCTTCACATCCTTCCTAAATTGCAGTGTCTAAATTAGACACAATGCTGCAATTGAGGCCAAACCAGTGTTCTTTAAGGTTCATCATAACTTCCTTGCTTTTGGACTCTATGCCTCTATTGATAGAGCTCAGGATCCCGTATGTTTTAACCACTCTCTCAACCTGCCCTGCCACCTTCAACAATTTGTACACATATACCACTAGGTCTCTTTGTTCATGCAGCCCCTTTAGGATTGTACCCTTTTGTTTAGATTGCCTCTCCTCATTCTTCCTACCAAAATCTATCACTTTGCACTCTCTGTTAAATTTCATCTGCCCATTTCACCAGCCTGTATGTCTTTTTGAAGTCTATCACTATCCTCCTCACTGTTCATTATACATCCAAGTTTTGTGTCATCTGCAAATTTCAAATCGTGCCCTGTTCACTCAAGTCCAAGTCATTAATATACATCAAGAAAAGCTGTGGTCCTTGTAGCGACACCTGGGTAACCCCACTGTATTCATTCCTCCAGTCTGGCAAACAACCATTCCCCACTACTCTGGGTTTCCTGTCACTTGACTATTTTCATATCCATGCTGCCTCTATCCCTTTTATTTCATGGGTTTCAATTTTGCTGGTAAGCCTATTATGTGGCACTTTATCAAACGTCTTTTGGAAGTCCATATATACATCAACCTTTAACAATTCTTTGCTGGCTTACCGTAATTAATCCACAGTTGTCCAAGTGACCATTAACTTTGTCCCTAATTATCATTTCTAAAAGTTTCCCCACTACCGAAGTGAAACTGACTGACCTGTAGTTCCTGGGTTCATCCTTGCACCCTTTTTTGAACATGGGTGTAACATATGCAATTCTCTAGTCCTCTGGCACCACCTCCGTATCCAAGGAGGATTTGAAGATTATGGCCAATACCTCCAAGATTTCCTCCTTAACCGCCCTCAGCATCCAAGGATACATCCCATCCGGTCCTGGTGACTTATTAACTTTAAGTACAGACATCCTTTCTGTTATGTCCTCTATCAATTTTTATCATCCAATATCTCCATTACCTCCTCTTTCACTATGACGTTGGCAGCATCTTCTTCCTTGGTGACGACAGATACAAAGTACTCATTTCGTACCTCAGCCATGTCCTCTGCCTCCATGCATGGGTCTCCTTTTTCGTCCCTAGATCGGCCACACTCCTCCTCTTACTACCCGTTTCTTATTTATATGCCTATATTAGACTTTTGAATTCCCTTTTTGTTAGCTGCTGATCTATTCTCATTCTCTCTTTGCCCATCTTATTTTCTTTGTCGTTTCCTCTCTGAACTTTCTGTATACATCCTCATTCTCACTTATAATCTCAACCTGACATCTGTTATACATGCTCTTTTTCTGCTTCATTTTACTCTATTCCCATATTACAACAGTGACGACACTTCAAAAGTACTTCATTGGCTGTAAAGCGCTTCAAGACATCCAGTGGTGGTGAAAGGTGCTATATAAATGCAAGCCTTTCTTTCTATCTCTTTTGTCATCTGGGAAGCTCTGGCTTTAGTTGCCCTACCTTTTCCCCCTCTGGGTGGAAGTTATGTTTCACTTACATGTGCTCTGGTTAGACCCCATTTAGAATACCTTTCAGTTCTCGGCACCTCAGCCCAGGAATGATATATTGGTCTTGGAAGGGGTGCAGCGCAGATTCACCAGAAATGATACCGGGGCTAAAAGGGTTAAATTATGAGGACAGATTACATAGACAAGGGTTGTATTCTTGAGGAGTTTAAGATAATTAAAAGCTTTGCTAGGGTAGAGAGAGAAACTATTTCCTCTGGTGGTAGAGTCCAGAATGAAGGGGTACAGATATTTCCGAAACATCTATGCCTGGGGCCGAGAAAGGTAGGTAGGGGACGCCGGTCGGACCGAGGCCAGGGGGGAGGCCAGGCGAGGTCGGGCAGCCGGAGTTCGGGTCGGAGTGGGGGAAGGCCAGGCAAGGTCGGGGTGAGGCGAGGCGAGGCGAGGGGAGGCCACGTGACCGGAGCTCAGGCCGGGGAAAGCCAGGCACGGTCGGGCTGCGATGGGGGAGGTCGGGTGGCCGAGTCCGGATTTCAGAACATTTTCCGGACGACCCCACCATTCCGGATCTTGGACGTTGCACCTGTATAACCTTAAAATTGAAGTGAAGTCACACAGGGGTGATGTCAGGGAACACTTCTGCACACGATGGGTTGTGAAAATCTGGAATTCTCTTCTTAAAAAAGCTGTTGAGGCTAAGTAAATTGAAAATATCAAAACTGAGTGAGTTAAGCGTTAGGCAAGGATATTAAGGGTTGCGGAACAAGACAGGTAGATGAGAGTTAAAATACAGATGATCTCCTTGAGTCTCGTCACCGAGAGCATGGAAAAACCATTAAAAAACTAATCTTGGCAAACTGAGATTCACTTATGCTTTGAAAATGGTTTTGTTGCAGCCCTCCACTACCAAGCTATCATAAGAACATAAGAAATAGTAACAGGGGTAGGGCATATGGCCCCTCGAGCCTGCTCTGCCATTCAATAAGATCATGGCTGATCTGATCATGGACTGAGCTCCACTTCCCTGCCCGCTCCCCATAACCCCTTATCGTTCAAGAAACTGTCTATTTCTGTCTTAAATTTATTCAATGTCCCAGCTTCCACAGCTCTGAGGCAGCGAATTCCAGATTTACAACCCTAAGAAATTTCTCCTCATCTCTGTTTTAAATGGGCAGCCCCTTATTCTAAGATCATGCCCTTTAGTTCTAGTCTCTCCCACCAGTGGAAACATCCTCTCTGCATCCACCCTGTCAAGCCCCCTCATAATCTTATACATTTCAGTAAGATCACCTTTTATTCTTCTGAATTCCAATGAGTAGAGGCCCAACCTACTCAACCTTTCATCCCCAGAATCAACCTAATGAAACTTCTCTGAACTGCCTTCAAAGCAAGTATATCCTTTCATAAATATGGGAACAAAAACTACATGCCGTATTCCAGGTGTGGCCTCACCAATACCTTGTATAACTGTAGCAAGACTTCCCTGCTTTGATACTCCATCCCCTTTGCAATAAAGGCCAAGATACCATTGGCCTTCCTGATCACTTGCTGTACCTGCATACTATCCTTTTGTGTTTCATGCACAAGTACCCCCAGGTCCCGCTGTACTGCAGCACTTTGCAATCTTTCTCCATTTAAGTAATAACTTGCTCTTTGATTTTTTTTCTGCCAAAGTGCATGACCTCACACTTACCAACATTATACTCCATCTGCCAAATTTTTGCCCACTCACTTAGCCTGTATGTCCTTTTGTCATGAGATATCCCCCACATTCACAATGTAAAAATGTGTAACTTTTTTTTTAAAAAGTGTTACAAACCAATTGAGGAACCAGGGGTTGAGAATTTGAAATTGTTGCATTGTTCCTCCCTCCCTCCTTAATTATCAAAGTGACGATAATGCCACAATTTAGAATAATCAAATAGCAGTGTTGGGGCAGATAGACCGAATTGCGATCAGTTTCTCAAATCACGAGCTCCCTGCCTTTGGTTTGATCCACCGCTTCCGCAAACACCCTTTTTTTTAAACAGAGCAAATATCCATTTTGAAATGTGGCCAAGCATGCGGCCGCCAGCAGCCTCGAACTGCGAACAACTCCAAGGGGCACCTTCGCCTCGACTGGAGATTTCAACAGTCGGATGTGGTTTTCTCTTTAAATTACCAAAAAAAACGATAGACCATTCTGAGCTTTGTTTAATTGGAATAATCTTAATTGTTGGGCATCGCTAATCTTTCCCGCTTTACAAAATCAACCTCACAACACGATTAACTCGCTGCCGCATATTAGCGAGTCAATGAAAACCTTACTCACTCGGCCTTGGAAAGTTTGGTCAGCAAGATGTTGGACATGGCATTGAGGAATTTCACGTGCCTCTGCAGATCTGCCCCAGAAAAAGAGAAAAGCCATTTTTTAATTAAGATGTAAAACACCTTCCCCTCACCCTTCGTTCCCGAAAATACAAGATTATTTTACGATCAGTGCAGGCTGGCTCCCCTTAAATTGAGCATGGTTTGAAAGGCCGCCTGCGAAAAGCCGGCGCCACAGAAGAGAGAAAGTGAGCGGTTACCGGGCGGCAGTTCGGCGTCCATCTCCGGGCCTGGCAGCTCCGAGTTCTCCATGTCGAGCATCTGCTCGTCGTCCGACAGGTCGGAGAAGGCCTCCTCCTGCTCCTCCTCGTCTTCCAGCTCCTCCGAGCTCCCGGCCTCCGACTCGGAGTCGCTGCTGAAGCCGCTGCTGCCCTCCATGGGGTCGAGGTCGGCGTCGCCTGAAGCCATCGGGACGGTAAATGTGCCGGGCCTGCTCGCTGTGTCTCTGAGTGAAGGCTTCAGCTGAGCTGAGCTGAGCTGGGCTCTGTCTGTCGGACCGAGTGCTGGGGTGGGCTGTGCGCAGCAGCGTCAGAGCCTGTACTCGTCTCATCCACATACATCACTGGCCACAATCTCCTCCTCTCCCCGCCTCATTACAATAAAACCAATTCCATCACTCATTTTTTTTAAACATTTCGATTTGGAGCCATAAGTGTCAGTGCTGAAAACAAGAGTTCACTTTTATTTTTAATTCCAGATAGTGTGCACTCGTCATCCAGCACCATCATCTTCCTGCTGCAAAGAGAATGCATTTCCATTGCAAAAAAATAAGTGGCAGAGCCCTGTTTTTGTCCAGGGTGGTATCAGGAGATTCACAAGCAGTCCCTTTCTTTTAGGAAGACACCACTGAGCTATGTCCATCCAAACTAAAACAAAATTTGTGTCAATGTTATCTCATAATCATAACAAGGTGTGCCCCAATAAATCAGTTGATTTCTGCAGTGCCCACTGGTCATGGAAAACATCAAGCAATCTAGTAGACACTGCATGTTTATGTTCTGTGGGCATCAAGGTGCGTGCATACTAGAGATCTAAAAATGGGCAAGCAGACAAGTGACCATACTCAGTGATCTTGCGCATACTGGACAACAACAACTTGCACTTATATAGAGCCTTTAATGTAATAAAATGTCCCAAGGCATTCATGGGAGTGTTATCAAACAAAACTTGACATCAAGCCACATAAGGACAGGTGACCAAAAGCTTGGTCAAAGAGATAGCTTTTGTTATGTCTTTAATACTCTTATGAATGACTCCACAAGGTCTAGTATTGTAGTTGAGCTGTTGTGACCTTCGTCCCATTTATTGTAACTCCAGAGTGAGACACAAGCATGGTGGGCAGCCTTTTATACTGGGCCCTGCACACTATGCAGGTGACCCTCAGGTCTCCCACCGCAGTGCCTCTGGTGGCACACCTTATGTGACTATACAGTTAGTTAACACGGTCTACATACATGACAGGTCTTAAGGAGCACTTTAAAGGACGAGAAAGAGGCGAAGAGCTTTAGGGAAGGAGGTCCAGAGCTTAGGACACAGGCAGCTGAAAGTATGGCCGCCAATGGTGCAGTGATGAAAATCGGGGCTGTACAGGAGGCCAGAATTGGAGGAGTACAGAGATGGCGGAGAGTTGTAGAGCTGAAGGAAGTTACAAAGATAGCGTGGGGCCATATATGGAGACTTCATTAGGCTCAGGAGCAGACATAACAGGAGGTTCTCCGATCTGCTCACTCTGTGACCAATGATTTAAAGATTGGTGCAAAGTGTAACCACAAATTGAGGAAGTGCCCCCTTAGATAATGAAAAGGGTCAGATCTTGCTGGATCAGGGCATTTCGTGGCGTATGCCATTAGTTAGACTTTTCCTCAGCTCAAAATTCTATTGCGGTGTAACTTGCTGGAAATGCAAGCTGATAGCAACACGGCAAGGGCAATGGGGCATCTGGGACCTTAATAAATGGCGGGACCAACAATGTATCTATTTAACCAATGAGATTAAGGATTGTGAAAGAAACAGTGGAATGACAGTGAAGGAGGGCCAATTAAAATGGGTGAATTAGAGTCAAATCAGGTACAACTATTTTAAGTTGCACCTGTAAATCAAGCGCCCCCTGATTAAAGGGGAGCACGAAAAATGACACATTAAGCAAACTAAACTTTTGATGGTAATCTTAAATCAAATTAAAATTTGATTCCTGGAGGGGAGGGGGAGGATGCACTCCAGACCCTCCGGTGCCCACCTCTTCAAATTAGGCACAGAAAGAGACCCAGAGAGAGGGAAAGAAAGATTGAATTAAGAGAGACAGAAAGGAAAAGTAAGAAAAAATTTAAATATTTTACATTTTTAGAATCTCAACTACAATTTACTAAATGCAGGAATGAGATTAAACAGTTTCAATTGTTTCCTTTCTGCGCCAGAGAGGTTAATTGGCATTGTGTTAACAATTTTCATGTTGTTAAAAGGGTACTTACGCTGTTAAGTTCCAGCTGTAACTTTTTGCAGTGAGTTTAGTAAGCAATTAATGTACAACTCCAACAACTAATTAAAAATAAAGGGGAGGCTAAAGGCGAGATGTCGTGTATGCAAAAAAAAGCGGAATGGCGTATATCAACCAGCATTTTTGGAAATGTACAACTCATGGCATATATCTTAACCCCCTGAACTTGCTAGCCAATTTGCACATTCATAATGGTGTGTGTTGTTAACATGTCATTATTTTTACAGCAGCGCTGGGGGGGCCGCGGGCTGCGAGAGTTGGCAAGCGGTGAGGATCGGAGGACCGGTGGGAATTGACGGGCAGAGAGGATCGGAGGACCAGCGGGAATTGGCAGGTGGTGAGTGCCCAGGAAATGTTCAGCACGGGCCAGTAGCGAGGCCGGGACTCAGGAAAGGTTCAGCATGGGCCAGTAGCGAGGTCGGGACCCAGGGAAAGTTCAGCACGGACTAGTAGCGAGGCCAGGACCCAGGGATGGTTCAGCACAGGCCAGCAGGGAGGCTGAGACACGAGGCCAGCAGCGAGGTCGGGACACGAGGACAAAATATGCATGATCACGAGTAAAGAACCAACGACCAAAGTGTGAGCAGCTGGGGAGAGAGGGGAAAAGTGCAGGAGAGCAGCGCACTGGAGTTAGAGCCGGGGGGGACCGGTACAGTGTCAGTATTTTATGGACAAATTCACAAGCTGCTCCAAGATTAATACGCTCACCCACACTGTGATCTCTGAAAACCAGGGAGAGAGGACCTGAGGGAGGGAGAGAGGGGGTCAGTAGGAACATGTATGTGTGTGTGTTTGTGTGTGTGTGTGTGTGTGTGTGTGTGTGTGCTAGGCCCATGCAGCAGAGCATGGTCTCCAATTGTCTTGGATCCCCTTGCCATTGGATCAAGACTTTGCTCTGTCAAGTAGCTGGTGTGCAACGGCCACTCCATGTTAAAAGAATTCACGCACAGGTATTGTCATGTATGTACTTTTGGGATCACTAGCCACTAGATTGTGTCACTGTTGGAGGCCATTGGACTGCATGCGCATGTATAAAAGGCCCAAGTATAAAAGGCCAGCCATCTTGTATATTAGTTACTTTGGGCCTTAATAAATCAGAGCCAAGGTCATACCTCTTGGAGTTAAACAGTACTCAGTCTAACAGTTATTGCATACACAACATTTGGCAACGAGGCAACAAGAACCTTTACATGCAAAAATGAGCACAATTGGATTATTGGAGCGATTTGTGGAAGGAGCTGATTGGGCAGACTTTGAGAGCCGTTTGAGCCAATTCTTTGTGGCCAACAAAATGGAGGAGGTCGGAGATGCAGATCGGCGCCGGGCGGTGGTCCTCATGGTTTACGGTCCAAAAATTTATGGTCTGATAAAGAATCTACTCCTGCCTGTGAGTCCAGCAGAGAAGATGTATGAAGAATTGTGTACACTGGTACAGGACCATCTTAAGCCGGACGAAGGCATCATCATCTCGAGATACAAATTTTATCCGCACGTTCGCTCAGAGGGCCAGAATGCGGCGGAATTCGTTGCCGACCTGAGACGTCTAGCGGGACCGTGTAAGTTCGAGGCTGTGTTGGCAGACATGCTGCGGGACTTCTTTGTAATCGGCATCAATGAGGTGATCCTGCGTAAACTATTGGCGGTGGAGACGTTCGACTTGAACAGGGCCACCACGATCGCTCAGTCACGCATGACGACGGATAGAAGTCTAAAGCAGATAACAGTGAAAAATCGAAACTCAGCAAGTACTACAAATATGATTGATTCGGCGGTCGGCAGAGCGGCACATGGCAGGGCCTACCCGACTGCGTATGCGAAACCTGTGGCTGTCCTAAGTCCGCCAGCGGGAATGCATCCAATTTCTTCGTGTTGGCATTGTGGGGGAAATCACCGGCACCAGCAGTGCCGATTTAAGCAATATATTTGCAAAGGCTGTCTAAGAGTGGGGCATTTCCAGCGCAAGTACCCGCAGATGAGCAAGTGTGCTGCGACACACCACGTGGCGGATGATGGTCAGACTAGTGCAGATCCAGATACTCAATCCAAGATACCAGAGGAGGAAGTGTATGGACTGTACTCGATCTTAACTAAGAGCAAACTGATAATGATCAACGTGAAATTTAGTGGGGTGCTGTTATCGATGGAACTGGGCATGCGGGCGAGTCAATTGAGAATGAGCCAGAGGACATTCAACAAGCTGTGGGATACTAAGGTTGTGAGGCCCAGGCTGAGTCCAATCAATGCCAAGTTGTGCACATGCACCAAAGAAATCATAACGGTGATTGACAGTGCCACAATTAAGGTTTCGTATGACGGTGCGGTTCACAAGTTACCGCTATGGATTGTCCAAGGCAATGGCCCAACGCTGTTCAGCAGGGACTGGCTTGAAAACAACAGATGCGATTGGAACGACATCAAGGCGTTGTCATCGGACAAAGATACATGTGCCCAAGTACTGAGCAAGTTCCCCTCACTGTTTGAACCAGGCATCGGCAACTTCACGGGAGCCAAGGTGCAGATCCACGTGGACTCGGATGCAAGACCCGTCCATCATAAAGCTCGGGCAGTTCCGTATTTGATGAGGGAGAAGGTCGAAATGAAACTGGACAGATTCCAGCGTGGAGGGATAATATCACTGGTTGAATTTAATGAATGGGCCAGCCCCATTGTTCCTGTGCTGAAAAGTGATGGCACAGTCAGAATCTGTGGAGACTACAAGGCTACGATCGACAGGGTTTCGAAACAGGATCAGTACCCATTACTGAAGGCTGATGACTTGTTTGCAACGCTAGCTGGGGGGGAGTCGTTCAACAAACTGGACTTGACGTCGGCCTACATCACACAGGAGCTCGTCGAGACGTCGAAGAGACTTACGTGCATTAACACACAAGAAGGACTGTTTATTTATCACAGGTGCCCTTTTGGAATTCGCTCGACTGCAGCAATATTTCAGAGGAACATGGAGAGTCTACTGAAGTCCGTTCCCAGAACCGTCGTGTTCCAAGATGACATCCTGATCACAGGTCGTGACTCCGAGGAACATCTGAACAACCTGGAAGAGGTTCTACATCGTCTGGACAAAGTGGGACTCAGACTGAAACGCTCGAAGTACGTCTTCAAGGCACCGGAGGTCGAATTCCTGAGGAGGAACATTGCTGCTGACGGTATCAGGCCCACGGACACGAAAACCAAGGCCATCAAGAACACACCCAAGCCGCAGAATGTGACAGAGCTGCGTTTGTTCCTGGGTCTACTCAACTACTTTGGTAACTTCCTACCTAAATTTAGCACCTATTAGAACCACTGCACATGCTGCTAAGAAAAGACGACAACTGGGTGTGGGGTGCATCTCAAGACAGAGCTTTTGAGAAAGCCACTAATCTGCTTTGCTCTAACAAGCTGCTGGTACATTATGACCCAAGTAAATATTTAGTATTGGCCTGTAATGCTTCGTCATATGGAATTGTTTGCGTACTCCAACAAGCTAATGAGTCAGGTAAACTTCAACCAATCGCGTATACTTCAAAAAGTTTGTCTAAAGCGGAAAGAGCCGACAGCATGGTAGAGAAAGAATCACTAGCCTGTGTATATGGGGTTAAAAAGATGCATCAGTACCTGTTTGGTCTTCGGTTTGAACTGGAGACAGATCACAAGCCGCACATTTCACTGTTCTCTGAAAACGAAGGTATCAATACCAATGCTTCATCCCGCATCCAGAGGTGGGCGCTGACATTATCTGCGAATGATTATGTAATTCGCTGTAGACCTGGCACCGAGAATTGTGTCGCTGCTTTGAGCTGTCTGCCGTTGCCCACAACCGGCGGACCTATTGCTAGTTATGGGTGCTTTTGAGAGTGAAGGAACCCCTGTCACGGCTCAACAAGTTAAGACCTGGACCAGCCAGGACCCGATTTTATCAGTGGTGAAGAGTTGCATCCTCAAAGGTGATTGGTCTGCCATACCCAAGCAAATGTGTGAGGAGACCAAACCTTACATTCGTCGCAAAGACAAACTGTCTATTCAGTCGCATTGTATACCGTGGGGCAATCGTGTCGTTGTGCCCAAGAAAGGGAGAGAGAAATTTGTACGTGAGCTACATAGCACACATCCCGGCATTGTAATGATGAAAGTCATCACCAGGTCTCATGTATGGTGGTCAGGAATTGAATCTGAGCTGGAATCATGTGTGCATCAGTGCAACACTTGCATGCAGCTCAGCAAAGCACCAGCAGAATCGCCACTGAGTCTGTGGTCATGGCCGTCCAAACCATGGTCCAGAATCCACATAAACTTTGCAGGTCCCTTCCTGGGGAAGATATTTTTAGTTGTGGTGGATGCATATTCGAAGTGGATAGAGTGTATAATCATCTCATCCAGCACATCCACAGCTACCATTGAGAATCTCAGTGTCATGTTCGCGACACATGGTCTGCCTGACATCGTTGTTAGCGACAACGGATCATGCTTCACCAGTCAGGAGTTTCAAGAGTTCATGAAACTCAATGCTATCAAACATGTAAGGTCAGCACTGTTCAAACCTGCATCCAATGGGCAAGCAGAATGTGCTGTCCAAATCATAAAGCAGAGTATGAAGCGAGTAACCCAAGGATCACTGCAGACCCGCCTGTTAGCATACTGCTTAGTTACAGGACAAGACCACACACGCTTACCGGGGTCTCGCCTGCTGAACTAATGATGGAGAGAGGTCTTAAGACCAAGCTAGCTTTTTACGCCCTGACTTGAATTGTCATGTTGAATATAGAAGACAAAGTCAGCAAGGATATCATGATCACGCAGCTGTGTCATGCGATATTTCTGTAAATGATCCTGTATATGTTCTGAATCATGGTCAGGGTCCCAAGTGGATCGCTGGTACTGTCATGGCCAAGGAGGGCAATAGAGTATTTATTGTCAAGCTCAAAAATGGGCAAACATGCAGGAAACATATGGATCAGACAAAGCTGTGGCACACAGACGAACCGAAACAGTCGGAGGAAGAGACAATCGACGCCCAACCAACTGACCCCCAATCATCAGAGGACTCAGTGGTCATCAGTGAATCGGGACTTTCAATCACTGACATGTTCAATGAAAATGGACTTTTAATCCTTGACATGGCCATTGCCACTCCCACCAGGTCAGCCACCCAGCCACCAGCCACAACAGATTCTGAACACTCACCCAAAGCTGGAGTTGAACTGAGACGGTCAACCTGGGCGCGTAAAACACCGGAACGTCTCAATTTGTAAAAGACTGTGTTAATATCTCAGAGGGGGGTATTGTCATGTATGTACTTTTGGGATCACAAGCCACTAGATGGCGTCACTGTTGGAGGCCATTGGGCTGCACGCACTGGTGTGCAGCCCAAGTATAAGAGGCCAGCCATTTTGTATATTAGTCACTTTGAGCCTTAATAAAGCAGAGCCAAAGTCATACCTCTTGGAGTTAAACGGTACTCCGTCTAACAGTTATTGCACGCACAACAGTAGCGGAGGGTAAGCGGGTGTGCTTTAGCTGTAGGGGACACACTCCACTGGGAAGGTGGTGGTGGCTCAGGAAACTGAGCATGGACACAGGGGACCAGACAGCTGACCGGGAAAGACTAATAACGACAAGTACCGGACGATCACGGGTTCTCAGGGAGGAGTGAATGTGTGTTGGGTTAAGTGGCGGGAATCTGAGGATGGGATTTATGTGTGTATGTGGGGGTCGGAAACGATCTGCCCAACAGGTGTGTCGATCGCATTTAGCAGATGATACCAGGACGCTGGGGGTGGAATTGGTTGGGATCGGATTGTGGACTCCTGTGTGATCCCAAATCCCCTGAACACCATCAACGCCACAGAGCTCATCTCATACACCAGGAAGCCCTCGCCCAAAGCCCGACGGTACAGACAACTGTAGATAAGTGTCCCACCACCACCGGGGGTCCCGGGAATGGGTTGGTGTTAATCCCACTGACAAAGTTTTGTTTCAGAACATGCGCTACTCCATGGCATCCGTGATCCTGAACCTGACTGAAGTCCATCTGCCTGTGTGGTGCCCAAAGAAGACAGAGAAGCTTTATGAAGCTCTGTTAAAAGTGATGTTTCAGGAGTTTTATGAACTGGACTATGGAAATATAGATAAAGAACAGCTTTATGGTCTGAATGTTGGGAATAGTGTGGGGTCCGGGAGGCAGAGAAGAGGAACCTGCAACGATGTAGCCACAGCGTTCAGTACAGGAACGGGTCTTGTTAAAAGTATGGAAGATGTACAATCCAGATTTAGATTACTGGGTTAATGAACCAACTGCGTAAGATTCTAGGGGAAGAGAATACAGTGGTGGGTTCAGAGCTTTATGAGAACCAGGCAGTGACCGTTCATTTAAAGGAGGTCGTTGCGGAGCTGGAGAGGCATGCTAAAACTGTTAATGATTTGATACGGGAGGACAGGAACGCCTCGGAGCAGGCTGCATGGAATGAGGTGTGTGTGTTGTATGGAGCATGGTTGCTGGGCGAGGGCCGCAGTAACCTGGAGGACCTCAGGCAAGGTCGCGTCCCTTCATGGTTAAGCAACAAGCATTTCATCGCGCTGCACCCGTATAGCAATTCGTTGAGCTCGTGCCAGCTTTGTTTAGCCTCTGAAGCCTACCCTGTCCCTGTAGATTGCGGGCGGTCCAACCATACAATGATGGGAATTGTAGTGACGGTGCCGGTAATGGGCGGGTCATCCCGGCCAGCAGCGGTATACAGGGTTGACAATATCGCGGTCATTCGTGGAGGAGTGTGTTAGGTCCCTTGCAGTCAGGATCAGGTGAATTTATACTGGGGAACAAAAAAATTGCAAACCAATTGAACAAATACATTTGGTTCTGCCTTCACGAAAGAAGACACAAATAAGCTTCTGAAATACTAGGGGACCGAGGGTCTAGCGAGAAGGAGGAACTGAAGGAAATCCTTATTAGTCAGGAAATTGTGTTAGGGAAATTGATGGGATTGAAGGCCGATAAATCCCCAGGGCCTGATAGTCTGCATCCCAGAGTACTTAAGGAAGTGGCCCTAGAAATAGTGCATGCATTGGCGATCATTTTCCAACAGACTCTGGATCAGTTCCTATGGACTGGAGGGAAGCTAATGTAACACCACTTTTTAAAAAAGAAGGGAGAGAGAAAATGGATAATTATAGACCGATTAGCCTGACATCAGTAGTGGGGAAAATGTTGGAATCAATTATTAAAGATGAAATGGCAACGCATTTGGAAAGCAGTGACAGGATCAGTCCAAGTCAGCATGGATTTATGAAAGGGAAATCATGCTTGACAAATCTTCTAGAGGATGTAACTAGTAGGGTGGACAAGGGAGAACCAGTGGATGTGGTGTATTTGGACTTTCAAAAGGCTTTTGACAAAATCCCACACAAGAGATTAGTGTGCAAAATTAAAGCACATGGTATTGGGGGTAATGTATTGACGTGGATAGATAACTGATTGACAGACAGGAAGCAAAGAGTAGGAATAAACGGGTCCTTTTCAGAATGGCAGGCAGTGATTAGTGCAGTACTGCAAGGTTCAGTGCTGGAACCCCAGCTATTTACAATATACATTAATGATTTGGACAAAGGAATTGAGCGTAATATCTCCAAGTTTGCAGATGACACTAAGCTGGGTGGCAGTGTGAGCTGTGAGGAGGATGCTAAGAGGCTGCAGGGTGACTTGGACAGGTTAGGTGAGTGGGCAAATGCATGGCAGATGCAGTATAATGTAGATAAATGTGAGGTTATCCACTTTGGTGGCAAAAACAGGAAGGCAGAACATTATCTGAATGGTGACAGATTAGGAAAAGGGGAGGTGCAATGAGACCTGGATGTCATGGTACATCAGTCATTGAAAGTTGGCATGCAGGTACAGCAGGCAGTGAAAAAGGCAAATGGCATGTTTCTCTTCATAGCGAGAGGATTCGAATATAGGAGCGGGGAGGTCTTACTGCAGTTGTACAGGGCCTTGGTGAGGCCACACCTTGAATATTGTGTACAGTTTTGGTCTCCTAATTTGAGGAAGGACATTCTTGCTATTGAGTGAGTGCAGCGAAGGTTCACCAGACTGATTCCCGGGACGGCAGGATTGACGTATGAAGAAAGACTGGATTGACTATGCTTATATTCACTGGAATTTAGAAGAATGAGAAAGGATCTCATCGAATCATGTAAAATTCTGATGTGATTGGACAGGTTAGATGCAGGAAGAATGTTCCCAATGTTGGAGAAGTCCAGAACCAGGGGTCACAGTCTAAGGAGAAGGGGTAAGCCAATTAGGACCGAGATGAGGAGAAACTTCTTCACTCAGAGAATTGTGAAGCTGTGGAATTCTCTACCACAGAAAGTTGTTGATACTAGTTCGTTAGATATATTCAAAAGGAAGTTAGATGTGGCCCTTATGGCTAAAGGGATCAAGGGGTATGGAGAGAAAGCAGGAATGGGGTACTGAAGTTGCATGATCAGCCGTGATCATATTGAATGGTGGTGCATGCTTGAAGAGCCGAATGGCCTACTCCTGCACCTATTTTCTAGATTTCTATTTTTCTATGTAACAAGAGGAAGTAACAAGAGGCAGTTCCGCAGAAGAAGCCGCTGAGACTGAGAACGGCAAACCCCGCACAGGGTACGGCCTCCAGGCAGCGACTTCCCACAGCTGAGCTGAGCGATCGAGACCGACTGTGGGTGGTGGTGAGCATGGTCGCAAGTGTCCCAAGACAGTAACCAGAGTTGGCCTGGGTGAGGTGAAAGGGCTCAGGGTTTTTCTCAGAAGTGAAGCTTTTTCGGGGCTATTCTGGGGAGGAAGCTTCGTTTGGTTTAGCCAGGCGAAGGGGCTGCGACTGGGTAATTTGTTGGTCGGGGTGGAGTTAGTATCCACCGTAGCAACAAGGGAATTACTGCATGTTACAGGTCCTCAGTTCTGTACTGTATGTATGTTGTTTGTAACCTGGATTTTATTCTCCACAGAGACAGTGATTTCGTTTAGTAGTGCATGTTTTAGCCACTGTCGGTTAGACCAACGATTTTTCATCGAAGCATTCCTGTCCGTGACTTATTCCATTTACACTCTGAATAATAATCCCCGGGTATAGAACTTTCGTAAGGTAGGGGCGATTTGAACCGTCTGTCGAGCAATTGGGCTAGAATCAAAACTGGTTACACTGTACCGACTGTTTTTTTCACACGTTGTACTTGGCAGCCGTTACTTGAGGTGGCCGCACCTAATTTACCGACAGGGCCGCAAGCGTGGGGGTTGCTCTAGGAATATGTCACGATCGCACTGATCGTTAGCAGTCAGGCGCTACTGGTTTGCGTCCCCGGTGAATCTCTAATGAGTTTTCAGTCGATGCGCTTAACACTGCGCTCCCGGTCGGTAACCTCTTATGCTCCCATTAAAGCCCCTGGTCGCTAAACAGGAGGGTGTGACTATGAGTGAGGAAGGAATAGGGACTCAGGATGGAGTGATGGAGGAGCGTCAGCCCTTGCTCTTGTCCAACAGGTTTGAGGCTCTTACTCCATGTCTGGACGCGAGCAGGGACTGCAGGGAGGATGAGCAAACTGACCACAGCACCGTGGTACAGGGGGGCATTTAAGTGGGGGGAGCAAAAAGCAAGGTTGTCGTGGTCGGGGACAGTATCATTAGGGGGATAGATAAGTTTCTCTGCAGCCGAGAGCGTGAGTCCCGGAGGCTGTGTTGCTTAAGTCCTGTCCCCTCAGTACAGATTCACACGAGGCATGTAGTGAAGTCAAGGTCACTCTGGACCTGCACATTTATTTCACAGCTCTCGAATGCTGCACTTGCCTGAGACCTGCCCTTATATACCTGTCACTTGCAAGTGCACCCTTGGTGGTAAGGTATGCTGGCGGTTACAGGTCATATCTTATTACAGTCATGTATAGCATGTTAGGATACAGTTATATATAATAATGTAAGATACACGACATCACCCTCCCCCAAGGTCTTATTGTCTTTATAGGTTCAGTCTCTCAGGTGGTCTACGCTCTCGCATGGAGCGTCTGAGTTGTGGTTCAGTTGTTTGCCTTGGTGTCTGTTTTTCTTTGGATGTGGTTGCTGGTATCTCGCCTGGGCTGTCTGTTTCGATTGTTGTGATTGTTGTTGACTCCCCTGGGCTGTCTGTTGGGATTGCCCTTTCCTCAGGTTGTTCCCTCTGTTTGTCCACCAGGTGTGGTGCAAGTTCCACATTGTAGTCTGCCTCTGGTTCCGCAGTGTTGTTGGTAAATCTGTTTTTGACTTGGTCTACATGCCTCCGGCAGGTTTTGCCATTGTCCATTTGTACTACCAGTAGCCTGTTTCCTTCCTTGCCGGTTACTGTCCCTGCAAGCCATTTGGGACCCCTGCCATAGTTTAGTACAAACACTTTGTCCCCTATCTCATTCCATCTCCCCCTCGAATTTCTGTCATGGTACTCAGTCAGCTTACGGCGCTTTGCCTCAACGATTCCGTGCACGTTTGGGAGGATTAATGAGAGCCTTGTTTTTAAAGTCCTTTTCATCAACAGTTGCGCGGGGGGGATCCCAGTCAATGAGTGCGGACGAGATCTGTATGCCAGCAGCAGTCGCGACAGGCGACCCTGCAGCATGGGACCTTGGATTTTAAGCATGCTTTGTTCAATAATTTGCACTACTCTCTCCGCCTGGCCGTTGGAGGCCGGCTTGAACGGTGCCATCTTGACGTGATTTATGCCGTGGTCAGTTATAAAGTCTTGGAATTCTGCGCTGGTGAAGCACGGACCATTGTCACTGACCAATATGTCAGGGATTCCGTGCATTGCAAACATGGTTGCGAGGCTCTCCACAGTGGTGGAGGTTGTGTTCGAGTTTAAAATGGTGCATTCGATCCACTTTGAAAATGCATCTACAACTACGAGGAACATTTTGCCCATGAATGGGCCCGCATAGTCTACGTACACCCGCGACCACGGTTTGGTAGGCCAGGGCCAGGGGCTCAATGGAGCCTCCCTGGGGGCATTGCTGAGTTGGGCACAAATGGTGCACCTTCGGATGCAGAGCTCCAGGTCTGCGTCAATACCAGGCCACCAGACGTGGGATCTGGCTGTGGCCTTCATGAGAAAGATCCCCGGGTGCTCGCGGTGGAGCTCCCAGACAAATGCCTCTCTGCCTCGCAGAGGCATGACTACTCGGCTGCCCCACATCAGGCAGTCTGCTTGTAGTGATAGCTCATGCATGCGCTTGTGAAAGGGTTTTAATTCCTCGGAGCAGGCATCGTGAGCCTCTGCCCAGTCACCGGTTATGACACATCTTTTTACTAAGGATAACGTGGGGCCGCTGGCTGTCCAGACTCTGATTTGGCAAGCCGTCATGGGCGAACCTGTGGTCTCAAAGGCATTGATTGCCATGACTATCTCACAGTCCTGTTCGTCAGACCCTTCCGTGGTCGCCAGGGGTAGCCTGCTGAGCGCGTCGGCACAGTTGTCTGTGCCTGGTCTGTGCCTTATGGTATAATCGTAGGACGCCAGCATGAGTGCCCACCGTTGAATTCGCGCCGAGGCATTGGCGTTAATTGCCTTGCTCTCGGATAGGAGGGACGTGAGGGGCTTGTGGTCGGTTTCTAACGCGAACTTGGCCCCGAAAAGGTATTGGTGCATCTTTTTGACACCATACACGCACGCGAGCGCCTCCTTCTCCACCATTCCGTACTCGCGCTCCGCCCACGAAAGTGACCTGGAGGCATAAGCAATGGGTTGTAATTTGCCCGCACTATTGACATGTTGCAAAACGCACCCGACCCCATAAGCTGATGCATCGCATGTGAGAACTAGCTTTTTACCTGGGTCAAAGAAAGTCAAAACACTGTTGGAACACAGAAGGTTGCGTGCCTTATTGAAGTCACGTTCCTGGGCGTCCCCTCAAAACCAATCGCACCCCTTCCTGAGTAGCACGTGGAGAGGCTCCAGCAGCGAGCTTAAGTTCTGCATAAAGTTCCCAAAGTAATTGAGTAGCCCGAGAAAGGCGCGCAGTTCTGAGACATTCCGGGGCCTGGGTGCCAGGCGAATTGCTTCTGTTTTGGACTCTGTTGGGTGGATTCCATCAGCGGCAATCCTTCTGCCCAAAAATTCAACCTCGGGTGCGAGAAACAGGCACTTGGATTTCTTGACTCGTAGGCCTACCCGATCCAACCGCTTTCGTACTTCCTCCAAATTACGGAGATGGGAGTCGGTGACCCTGCCCTTGATAAGTATGTCGTCTTGAAATACAACCGTCCCCGGGATGGACTTGAGCAGACTCTCCATGTTGCGCTGGAATATGGCAGCTGCCGACCTGATGCTGAATGGGCATCGATTGTACATGAAAAGGCCTCGATGTGTGTTGATGGTGGTGAGTAGCTTGGATTCTTCGGTCAATTCTTGCGTCATATACGCAGATGTGAGGTCTAATTTTGAGAAAAGTTAACCTCCAGCCAATGTGGCAAATAAGTCCTTCGCTCTGGGCAGCGGGTACTGGTCCTGTAGGGAGACTCTGTTTATGGTAGATTTGTAGTCCCCACAGATTCGTACGGATCCATCAGGCTTCATGACTGGGACGATGGGACTTGCCCAGTTGCTAAATTCCACAGGTGATATAATGCCTTCCCGCAGAAGCCTGTCTAGTTCGTGTTCAATTTTTTCCCTCATCACATAGGGTACAGCTCTGGCCTTGTGATGGACCAGTCTAGCATGATGTAGATTTTGACTTTGGCCCCTTTGAAAGTGCCCACACCTGGCTGAAAGAGATATTCAAATTGCTTTATAACTGTTGAGCAGGAGGTCCGTTCCTCTAATGACATGGCATGGACATCATCCCATTTCCAGTTTAGTTTTGCCAGCCAGCTTCTCCCCAGAAGTGCTGGGGGGTCTCCGGGGAGAATCCACAGGGGAAGTCGGTTCACTGTCTCTTTGTGTGTGACAGAGAGCATGGCGCTACCGAGGACTGGTACGATTTCTTTGGTATAGGTCCTTAGTGTGGTGTCGACTCTTGTGAGTTTTGGTCTGTCTCTTTTATGCGGCCACAATTGTTCAAATTGTTGAGCGCCCATGAGAGATTGACTCGCTCCCGTATCTAGCTCCATGTTGACAGATATCCCGTTGAGTAGGACCCTCATCATTATAGGAGGCGTCCTGTTGTAGGAGCAGCGGCCATTGATCGTGTTGACCCGCTGTACACCGGTGTCCTGGGTACTGTCCCCACCATCTTCTGGTCCGCTTTCCGACCCATCCGATTCGTATACCAGCCGAGCTGCCGTTTTTTTGCACATGCGGGCCAAATGTCCTGTATATTCACAATTTCTGCAAACAGCCTGCTGAAATCGACATCCCCTTGCCGATTGCACACCCCCACACCTCCAGCACAGACCTGTTCCATTGTTCAGAGTTTCCAAAGAATGAGCTGCGTCTGGCTGATCTCTCTTGAGCTTCTCTCAATTTGTAGTTGATTGCTCGCATTGTGGGTTGATGAGGTGTGAACGGCCGTTCCTGTGGCCCTTGATGGCTGCTGCCTGCTGTCGAGAACCTGTTCTCCCAGTTTTGTCTGTGTGTGGGGGTAGCAGCTTGTTTAGTGCTGTGAACTTCTTGTTCCAATATTTCGTTAGTTGTCATACCTGCTTTGTAAATCAACCTCGTTTCTTCTTCCCCTACCAAGAATGTCTGTGCAACCAGTGCTGCTGCCTCTAAGGTCAGGTTCTTGGTCTCTATGAGCTTTTGGAATATGCCTGCGTGGCCTATTCCTTCAATGAAAAAGTCTCTCAGCATTTCTCTCCTCAGTTCATCGGAGAACTCACATAAACTAGTCAACCTCCGAAGTTCCGCCACGAAGTCGGGTATGCTCTGGCCCACACAGCATCTGTAGTTGTAGAACCTGTGTCTGGCCATGTGTAGGCTGCTCGCTGGCTTCAGGTGATCTCTTACCAGTGTGCTCAATTCTTCAAACGACTTGCTTGCTGGTTTCTCGGGTGCCAACAGATCCTTCATTAAAGCGTATGTTTTCGAGCCACAGCTGGTCAAGAGATGGGCTCTTCTCTTGTCTGCCTTATCGTCGCCTAACCAGCCTTTGGTTACAAAGCTTTGCTGGAGCCTTTCTATAAAGTCCTCCCAATTGTCTTCCGCATTGTACTTTTCATCTGATCCGTTGTTCGCCATTCTGTGGATTCTGTAATCCCTTAACCCGTCGCCACTGTAAAGTCCTGTCCCCTCAGTAGATTCACACGAGGCATGTAGTGAAGTCAAGGTCACTCTGGACCTGCACCTTTATTTCACAGCTCTGGAATGCTGCACTTTCCTGAGACCTGCCCTTATATACCTGTCTCTTGCAAGTGCACCCCTGGTGGTAAGGTATGCTGGTGGTTACAGGTCATATCTTATTACAGTCATGTATAGCATGTTAGGATACAGTTATATATAATAATGTAAGATACATGACAGTTAAGGACACCTCCTCAGGGCTGGAGAGGAACTTGGGAGTGGGAGGGGGAAGATCCAGTTGTCGTGGTCCATGGGCGTACCAAGGACATAGATAGGACAAAGAAAGAGGTTCTGCTGAGGGAATATGAGCAGCTAAGGGCCAAATTAAAAAGCAGAACTACAACGGTAATAATCTCTGGATTACTACCCGAGCCATGAGCAAATTTGCATAGGTTAAATAAGATCAGCGAGTTAAACACGTGGCTCAAAGACTGGTGTGGGAGAAATAGGTTTTGGTTCGTGGGACACTGGCCCCAGTACTGGGGTAAGAGGGAGCTGTTCCATTGGGACTGGCTCCACTTAGACCGTGCTTGGACTAGGATCCTGGTGAATCAAATAACTCGGGCTGTAGAGAGGGCTTTAAACTAATTAGTGGGGGCAACATTCAGGCGAATGAAAATTTTAAAAGTCAAAGAATAAGGAGAAGGCAATAGAGCAGGTGGCACTGGGGAAAATGAAAACCAGTGTGCCAGGAAGGAACAGAATGTATAAACATAAAGGTGAATCAGAAAGTGGGGTCAAAGCAGGAAAAAATGGTAAAAAATACAAATGTAAAATCTCTTTATCTGAATGCGCGTAGCATTCGTAACAAAATAGATGAGTTGACGGCACAAATAGCTCCAAATGGGTATGATCTGATAGCCATTACAGAGACGTGGTTGCAAGGTGATCTAAATATTCAGGGGTATTTGACAATTCGGAAGGACAGACAGAAAGAAAAAGGAGGTGGGTAGCACTGTTAATAAAGGATGAGATCAGTCTGTTAGTGAGAAACGATACTGGCTCAGAAGATCAAGATGTTGAATCAGTTTGGATGGAGATAAGGAATAATAAGGGGAAAAAGTCACTGGTGGGCGTAGTCTATCAGCACTCTCACAGTAGCTACACTTTGGACGGAATATAAATCAAGAAATAATGGAGGGTTGTAAAAAAGGAACAGCAATAATCATGGGCGATTTTAACCTTCATATTGATTGGACAAATCAAATTGGCCAGTGTAGCCTTGAGGAAGAGTTCATATTGTGTATCCAGGATAGTTTCCTTGAACAGTACATTGTGGAACCAACCATGGAGCAGGCTATCTTAGATCTGGTACTGTGTAATGAGACAGGATTAATAAATGATCTCCTAGTAAAGGATCCTCTCGGAATGAGTGACCATAACATGGTTGAATTTCAAATTCAGTTGGAGGGTGAGAAAGTTCGATCTCAAACCAGTTTAAATAAAGGAGACTACAAAGGTATGAAGGCAGAGTTGGCTAAAGTGGACCTGGAAAATAGATTGTATGGGACGGCTGATGAGCAGTGGAGATATTTCATAACTCGCAACAAAAATATATCCCAATGAGAAGGAAAGCTAGAAGAGACGGGATAGCCATCTGTGGCTAACTAAGGAAATAAGGGATGGTATCAAATTGAAAACAAGTGCACACAATGTGACCAAGAATAGTGGGAGGTCAGAGGATTGGAAAACTTTTAAAAGCCAACAAAGAACGACTAAAAAATGACAGAGAGAGAAGCTAGATTATGAAAGTAAACTAGCACGAAATATAAAAACAGATAGTAAGAGTTTCTACAGGTACATAAAAAGGAAAAGAGTGGCTAAAGTAAATGTTGGTCCCCTTGAGGTTGAGACTGGCGAATTAATAATGGAGAACAGGGAAATGGCAGAGATGTTGAACAAATATTTTGTATCGGTCTTCACGGTAGAAGACACTAAAAACATCCCAATAGTGAATAATCAAGCGGCTATAGGGAGGGAGGAACATAATACAATCACTATCAATAAAGAAGTAGTACTCTGTAAAATAATGGGACTAAAGGTGGACAAGTTCCCTGGACCTGATGGCTTACTTCCTAGGGTCTTAAAAGAAGTGGCTGCAGAGATAGTGGATGCATTGATTGTAATCTCCCAAATTTCCCTGGATTCAGGGGCAGTCCCAGCAGATTGGAAAACCTCAAATGTAATGCCCCTATTTAAAACAGGAGGCAGACAAAAAGGAATAAACTATAGACCAGTTAGCCTAACATCTGTCGTTGGGAAAATGCTGGAGTCTATTATTAAGGAAGCGGTAACGAAACATTTGTAAAATCATAATTCAATCAAGCGGAGTCAGCATGGTTTTATGAAAGGGAAATAATGTTTGACAAATTTGCTGGAGTTCTTTGAGGATGTAATGAGCAGGGTGGATAAGGGGGAACTCATGGATGTAGTGTATTTGGATTTCCAGAAGGCATTTGACACATAAAAGGTTACTGCACAAGGTAAAAGTTCATGGAGTTGGTGGTAATATATTAGCATGGATAGAGGATTGGCTAACTAACAGAGAACAGAGAGTCAGGATAAATGGGTCATTTTCCAGTTGGCAAACAGTAAGTAGTGTAAGTGGTTTTGCCCTTGGTGGTTTCGAATCACCCCCCCCCTTACAACAATTCTAGACCCAGGTATTACAGTGGTGAACAGAATACACAGTTATGAACAGATCTTTCGGTCTCAACCATCAAAATGCTTTTATTCAAGTTAAAGCACACACCTGCTTCCAGTAAAACATGATCCGTGCAGAAACCTCCCCACTAAACCCCTAAGGCTTCGTTGGGACACACGACACCCCTTCACACTATGCTGTGGTCTTAAGAATGTGTGGACTGGGATAATGCTCACCACATAACCCTCTGGATAACTCGCTGCTTCTCTCGATGAGCGAGGCTCTCTTTGCTCATAGATGGTTGTTTCTTCTCTCCATCCCAGACGGAGTGCTCGGTCCTTGAGTGCGTTGAACGAAGCGAGTAAGTGTAGAAGAGGAGAGAGAGAGAGATGGCTGCAAACTGAAAAAATGTTTCTGAATTCTTGTGCCAAAGAAACAGTCCTTTGCTTGAGGCAGTCCAACTAAAAGCAATGAATCACATCTTCAGCCTGTGCCTTTGTTACTGGGCTGTTCCTGGGGATAAAGGCTCTGAGTATGGGTGGCCAAATAGCTTCCTTTGTCCTGGGTTCCCGTGCTCTGGGGCTCTAGTCATTTCGATGGCTGAGCACTGACCAGTTTGCCTGATCTCTCACTGATGGGTCCCCATTATATGACAAAGAGTCCTCCATCAGCCATCTTCCTGTGATTTCAGCCATTGACCCATCCCCACCCACCCGATGTGTATTCCTGTGGAACATGTCTGGACCTATCCCAGTCCGCTGTCTGCTCTTCTGCAGTAACAGAGAATATGGAAAAGCAATGTTCAAAACTTAAAGTCCAAAATGTTTACACTGATGCTGTCAACATTTCCGCCGATGCTTACAGTCCCCCCATTGATATTTCAAGAATCCCTGTGGAATATCAAACGTCCGCTGGTGAAAAAACATCGTGGCCTCCATCCAACCCTATATACTGTACTTTTAAACACCGTGAATACGTCCCTTAAAATACAACACGAAACACATTTGTACAACATATTTACAGTGAAAAACATTCAGGTTCAACCTTTAACCAAACCTCCCACTGACTTTGGAGCACCTTGCTTCCACTTTTGCAAGACAGCCGCAACAAATACATTACAATGAGAAACTGTATAATTACAAGAGTGTGCGAGCAAATACAGATCCATGGAGGAACTTCTGCATTAAAACCAATGTCCCACCAGGGTGGGGAATTTATCCCTTTAATTTCCTCCCCTGTGTTCCGGTTTGTCTGTTCCAATGTAAAATACTGTTTCTGCGAGAGCTCGATGGCTTTTATTATTGTTGTGAGGTGTTCGGGCAGAAAATAAATCTGATATCCGAACTGTATGATCTACTGCTGCAGATTCTGGATTGTGTCGTTCACTGTGATGTGTACCGTGGATGGCTCTGGGATTGGAAGGATGTGCTCTTGGGTCACTTGAACTTTAGTGTGGGGTTTGAAGCAGAAAGTCGTGTCGGTGACTGGACACCAAGTGTTGCGGCGCACCCAGTACTGGTCCATGCTCGTCATGACGCAGTACGTCCTGTTGCCCACATATGCGACCTGAGGTGGAATGAGGCTCTGGGCCATCACCTCCATGGTGCAATTAATAGGCTCTGCACTCTCTGATTCAAACCCACACTCTGGCCGATTGAACATGTTCAAGTGCTGGGGACACAATATGACGCGTGCGCCCCAGCTCTGGCACCCCTTGAGGTCAGTGCCTGTCATGACGTGCTCCCACTTTATTACAAATGGTGGGGCCCCATGGTACCGCACGTGCACCCCCTCCTGTAAGAGGCCAATGTTTTCCACTCTGTATACCGGTGCTGGCTGTGGTGTTCTGCCCATGACCAGAATACATAACACAATCCCCATAACTGTGTGGTTGGACCGACCGCAATCCACTGGGATTGGGTAGGCTTCGGAAACTAAACGGAGCTGACATGGACTCATCGAATTATGATACGGGCTGAGCACTGACAGATACCGGTTTCTGACCCACGATGGGACGCAACCTTGCAGGTGGTCCTCCAAATGACTGCGTCCCTCGCCAACAACCAGGCACCGTACAACACGCACACTTCATTCATGGCTGCCTATGCCAAGGCATTCCTGTCCTCCCATATTAATTCATTAACCGTTTTAGCATGTGTCTCCAGCTCCACGATGACCACTTTTAAGTGAATAGTCATCGCCTGGTCCTCCTGTAGCTCCGACCGTACCACTTCGTTCCCTTCCCCCAGGATCTTCCACAGCTGGTCCTTTAAACCGCTGACCTGCATCTGAAGCAACACATCTTCTATACTATTGATAAGAGATGTACCCGCGCTAAACGCCGTAGCAACATCATTGAGTACCCCTCGCCTCTGCCTCCCTGGACTAACGTTATCGTAGACTCCCATGTCGTACAACTTTTCCTGACTCACATCCCCGTAACTGAGTTTAAAGAACTGGCGGAACATTTCTTTAATGAGAGCCTCATGCAGCTGCTCAGTTTCTTTTAGAAACATAGAAACATAGAAAATAGGTGCAGGAGCAGGCTATTCAGCCCTTCTAGCCTGCACCGCCATTCAATGAGTTCATGGCTGAACATGAAACTTCAGTACCCCCTTCCTGCTTTCACGCCATACCCCTTGATCCCCCGAGTAATAAGGACTTCATCTAACTCCCTTTTGAATATATTTAGTGAATTGGCCTCAACTACTTTCTGAGGTAGAGAATTCCACAGGTTCACCACTCTCTGGGTGAAGAAGTTTCTCCTTATCTCGGTCCTAAATGGCTTACCCCTTATCCTTAGACTGTGACCCCTGGTTTTGGACTTCCCCAACATTGGGAACATTCTTCCTGCATCCAACCTGTCCAAACCCGTCAGAATTTTAAACGTTTCTATGAGGTCCCCTCTCACTCTTCTGAACTCCAGTGAATACAAGCCCAGTTGATCCAGTCTTTCTTGATAGGTCAGTCCCACCATCCCGGGAATCAGTCTGGTGAATCTTCGCTGCACTCCCTCAATAGCAAGAATGTCCTTCCTCAAGTTAGGAGACTAAAACTGTACACAATACTCCAGGTGTGGCCTCACCAAGGCCCTGTACAACTGTAGCAACACCTCCCTGCCCCTGTACTCAAATCCCCTCGCTATGAAGGCCAACATGCCATTTGCTTTCTTAACCGCCTGCTGTACCTGTATGCCAACCTTCAATGACTGATGTACCATGATACCCAGGTCTCGTTGCACCTTCCCTTTTCCTAATCTGTCACCATTCAGATAATAGTCTGTCTCTCTGTTTTTACCACCAAAGTGGATAACCTCACATTTATCCACATTATACTTCATCTGCCACGCATTTGCCCACTCACCTAACCTATCCAAGTCACTCTGCAGCCTCATAGCATCCTCCTCGCAGCTCACACTGCCACCCAACTTAGTGTCATCCGCAAATTTGGAGATACTACATTTAATCCCCTCGTCTAAATCATTAATGTACAATGTAAACAGCTGGGGCCCCAGCACAGAACCCTGCGGTACCCCACTAGTCACTGCCTGCCATTCCGAAAAGTACCCATTTACTCCTACTCTTTGCTTCCTGTCTGACAACCAGTTCTCAATCCACGTCAGCACACTACCCCCAATCTCATGTGCTTTAACTTTGCACATTAATCTCCTGTGTGGGACCTTGTCGAAAGCCTTCTGAAAGTCCAAATATACCACATCAACTGGTACTCCTTTGTCCACTTTATTGGAAACATCCTCAAAAAATTCCAGAAGATTTGTCAAGCATGATCTCCCTTTCACAAATCCATGCTGACTTGGACCTATCATGTCACCATTTTCCAAATGCGCTGCTATGACATCCTTAATAATTGATTCCATCATTTTACCCACTACTGAGGTCAGGCTGACCGGTCTATAATTCCCTGCTTTCTCTCTCCCTCCTTTTTTAAAAAGTGGGGTTACATTGGCTACCCTCCACTCGATAGGAACTGATCCAGAGTCAATGGAATGTTGGAAAATGACTGTCAATGCATCCGCTATTTCCAAGGCCACCTCCTTAAGTACTCTGGGATGCAGTCCATCAGGCCCTGGGGATTTATCGGCCTTCAATCCCATCAATTTCCCCAATACAATTTCCCGACTAATAAAGATTTCCCTCAGTTCCTCCTCCTTACTAGACCCTCTGACCACTTTTATATCCGGAAGGTTGTTTGTGTCCTCCTTTGTGAATACTGAACCAAAGTACTTGTTCAATTGGTCTGCCATTTCTTTGTTCCCCGTTATGACTTCCCCTGATTCTGACTGCAGGGGACCTACGTTTGTCTTTACTAACCTTTTTCTCTTTACATACCTATAGAAACTTTTGCAATCCGCCTTAATGTTCCCTGCAAGCTTCTTCTCGTACTCCATTTTCCCTGCCCTAATCAAACCCTTTGTCCTCCTCTGCTGAGTTCTAAATTTCTCCCAGTCCCCAGGTTCGCTGCTATTTCTGGCCAATTTGTATGCCATTTCCTTGGCTTTAATACTATCCCTGATTTCCCTCGATAGCCACGGTTGAGCCACCTTCCCTTTTTTATTTTTACGCCAGACAGGAATGTACAATTGTTGTAATTCATCCATGCGGTCTCTAAATGTCTGCCATTGCCCATCCACAGTCAACCCCTTAAGTATCATTAGCCAATCTGTCTTAGCCAATTCATGCCTCATACCTTCAAAGTTACCCTTCTTTAAGTTCTGGACCATGGTCTCTGAATTAACTGTTTCATTCTCCATCCTAATGCAGAATTCCACCATATTATGGTCACTCTTCCCCAAGGGGCCTCGCACAATGAGATTGCTAATTAATCCTCTCTCATTACACAACACCCAGTCTAAGATGGCCTCCCCCCTAGTTGGTTCCTCGACATATTGTCTAGAAAACCATCCCTTATGCACTCCAGGAAATCCTCCTCCACCGTATTGCTTCCAGTTTGGCTAGCCCAATCTATGTGCATATTAAAGTCACCCATTATAACTGCTGCACCTTTATTGCATGCACTCCTAATTTCCTGTTTGATGCCCTCCCCAACATCACTACTACTGTTTGGAGGTCTGTACACAACTCCCACTAACGATTTTTGCCCTTTAGTGTTCTGCAGCTCTACCCATATAGATTCCACATCATCCAAGCTAATGTCTTTCCTAACTATTGCATTAATCTCCTCTTTAACCAGCAATGCTACCCCACCTCCTTTTCCTTTTATTCTATCCTTCCTGAATGTTGAATACCCCTGGATGTTGAGTTCCCAGTCCTGATCATCCTGGAGCCACGTCTCCGTAATCCCAATCACATCATATTTGTTAACATCTATTTGCACAGTTAATTCATCCACTTTATTGCGGATACTCCTTGCATTAAGACACAAAGCCTTCAGGCTTGCTTTTTTAACACCCTTTGTCCTTCTAGAATTTTGCTGTACAGTGGCCCTTTTTGTTCTTTGCCTTGGGTTTCTCTGCCCTCCACCTTTCCTCATCTCCTTTCTGTCTTTTGCTTTTGCCTCATTTTTTCTCCCTCTTTCTCCCTGCATAGGTTCCCATCCCCCTGCAATATTAGTTTAACTCCTCCCCAACAGCACTAGCAAACACTCCCCCTAGGACATTGGTTCCGGTCCTGCCCAGGTGCAGACCGTCCGGTTTGTACTGGTCCCACCTCCCCCAGAACCAGTTCCAATGCCCCAAGAATTTGAATCCCTCCCTGCTGCACCACTGCTCAAGCCATGTATTCATCTGCGCTATCCTGCGATTCCTACTCTGACTAGCACGTGGCACTGTTAGCAATCCCGAGATTACTACTTTTGAGGTCCTACTTTTTAATTTAGCTCCTAACTCCTTAAATTCTTTTCGTAGGACCTCATCCCTTTTTTTACCTATGTCGTTGGTACCAATGTGCACCACGACAACTGGCTGTTCTCCCTCCCATTTCAGAATGTCCTGCACCCGCTCCGAGACATCCTTGACCCTTGCACCAGGGAGGCAACATACCATTTTGGACACTGCTCGGGCAGATGTACCCCGGTTAAGTTTAAAATGACCGACGTGACCTTGTAATGCACCCCCTGGAATAAAACCTTCCCGGTTGGGACTAAAACTAAACCATTCCCTGGCCTGGTGTGGTGGCGGGGCACCTAACTTCTGTCGCTTGTACCGGTGGGGCTGTGGGCAGGAGCTTCCTCTTGTGTGCGACAAGCTCCTTGGAATTTATTGTGTTGGGAGGGTCTGGGATCACGCAGGAGTCCATTCTTCGATCCCATCTGATCCCAGCCCCGGCATCCTGCCATTGCCTCGAAAAGGCAAGCGACACACCTGCTGGGCAGATCCGTTCTGACCCCCACATACACACATAAATTCCCTGTTCCTCCTTCCACCACTTGTCCCAGCATACTTCCACCCCCACCTGTGTCAGCGTGATCTGTCAGTATGTTTCGTTCCCTAATCTCTCCAAGTCCGTTGTCTGGTTCCCCGTTCCTGACTCAGTTTCCTGAGCCGCCACCACTGTCCCAGGGGGATGTTTCCCTTGCACTTCAAGCATACGCACTTGTCCTCGGTCACCCTAACCCGTGTGGCTGTGACCTTCAGTCTGGGACACGGTATGGAAGCCTCCCCGTATGTGAACCCGGCGTGGCTGGATTATTTTTTTTAAATTTCAAAATATACTTTATTCATATAAAAAATTTGCACAATACATTGGAAGACAGTTCAGTACATTTGGATGCGGTCAGCAATTCCATGCAATACATTTGGATGCTGACGGCAGTTCCGTTCAATTCATTTGCTTGCTTTACATTTCGAGGTACATTTCAGTACAATCCAGGGTACATTGTAATACAGTCATCAAATTAATTTACCAGTGGCACTATACGGTACACGGAATGGGTGAGGGTACAGTTACATTTCTTTGCAACATACATTACTAAACAGAACTTGCATTATACATGGCACTATATTGGTTTTTTCAGATCACGGTGTTCTATGTGTACAGAAAGTTTACAAGTACAGCCGGAGGGAAGTTTTATACTGATTCCAGCCCCTGGGTTTATCGTGGCGGAAGGGCTTTAAACTGTGGCTGAATTATTCCGTCGAATTCGACCCCAGCCACGCTGGCCACCTTCCCTCGTGGAGGTAGGCTGCCATCCCGTCCGTGTCCCCTGTCCTACCCACCTGTGTCACGGTGGGTCGTTCCCCCGAGCACAGCAGTAGAGGAAAGAAAACTCGGTGTCTCCTCTCCTGCTGGGCCTGTTCCGGCCAACATCCAAATCATGCTCAGTCTCAGGACTGTCTCCATTCTGTTGTGAATGGAGAAAGAGTCAGACTGAAGACTGTGAGCTCAAAGTAAAGTGTGACCTTAGTCTTTTATTGCAGGTCTCCAGAGTGCCTCTCCAACCTGTGAAGCCTCCTTAAATACCTGTGCTCCCAAGGGATTATGGGATCCCTTGGTATTCCAGGGGATGAGCCCTCTGGTGGCTGTGCAGAGTAAATACAAGTCCACATATATAACAACACTCCCCCACAAAGTCAACAGTGCAACTATTTACAATGTGAGTCAATCTGGGGCCCTTCTTGCCCTTGTTGATCATCTCAGTGTGAAAACTGGTGTTGTTGAATCATTTGTTGGGCCCTCGCTGGGCAGCTGTGCAGCTGGCCTTGCTGGGCTGCCTGGTGTGTTGGGCCCTGCAAGGCTACTGTGGATGATGGGTTCTGCTTCATGGTCAACCGTGGTGCCAGTTGCCACTGGTGTGTAAATTGGGGGATCAAAAAAGGTAGGGTCCAAAGATAGTCTGTGAATCTGAGTTTGATTTGGTCCAAATGTTTCCGGTGAATGAGTCCATTTGAAAGTTTGACCCAAAACACCCTGCTTCCATCTTTGGCCACGACAGTGCCGGGAAGCCACTTGGGACCTTGTCCATAATTTAATACAAATACAGGATCATTGATTTCAATCTCACGTGACACATTTGCGCTATCATGGTATGCACTTTGTTGAAGCCGCCTGCTCTCTACCTGTTCATGCAGATCAGGGTGAACTAATGAGAGCCTTGTCTTAAGTGCTCTTTTCATGAGCAGTTCAGCAGGTGGGATCCCAGTGAGTGAGTGGGGTCTCGTGCAGTAGCTAAGCAAGACTCGGGATAGGCGAGTCTGCAGTTAGCCTTCAGTTATCCTCTTCAAGCCTTGCTTGATGGTTTGCACTGCTCTCTCTGCCTGACCATTGGACGCTGGTTTAAACGGGGCAGATGTGACATGTTTGATCCCGTTACAGGTCATGAATTCTTTGAACTCAGCACTGGTAAAACATGGCCCGTTGTCGCTCACCAGGACATCGGGTAAGCCATGTGTGGCAAACATGGCCCGCAGGCTTTCAGTAGTGGTAGCGGACATGCTAGCCGACATTATCTCACATTCAATCCACTTGGAGTACATGTCGACAACCACAAGGAACACTTTACCAAAGAACGGGCCTGCATAGTCGACATGTACCCTAGACCACGGTTTGGAGGGCCAAGACCATAAACCGTTGCCTCCCTGGGTATATTGCTTAACTGCGAGCATGTATTACATCTGTAAACGCAAGACTTTAAGTCCGCATCGATACCGGGCCACCACACGTGGGATCTGTCTATCACTTTCATCATTACGATGCCTGGGTGGGTACTGTGGAGGTCATTGATGAACATTTCTCTGCCCTTCTTGGGGACCACTACTCGATTGCCCCACAGAATGCAGTCTGCCTGTATAGACATTTCATTTTTGCATCACTGGAACAGCTTTATCTCTTCCTGCATTTCCACTGAGACACTAGACCAGCTCCAGTGAAGCACACAGCTTTTGACTAGAGATAATAAGAGGTCCTGGCTTGTCCAGGTTTTGATCTGCCGGGCAGTGATGGGTGATTGCTCACTCTCAAATGCTTCCATAACCATGGCTAGATCTGCGGGCTGTGCCATTTCCACCCTCGTGGTGGGCAATGGCAGCCGACTGAGAGTATCGGCGCAGTTTTCTGTGCCTGGCCTGTGGCCGATGGCGTAGTTGTATGCGGACAACGTGAGCACCCATCTCTGCATGCGGGCCGATGCGTTGGTATTTATCCCTTTACTCTCGGAAAACAGGGATATAAGTGGCATATGGTCAGTTTCCAATTCGAATTTTAGCCCAAACAGGTATTGATGCATTTTCTTTACCCCATAGACACACGCTAACGCTTCTTTTTCAATCATGCTGCAGGCTCTCTCAGCCTGAAATCAGATCCAGCTTTGTGAACGTCTTTCCTCCCGCCAGCATTGCAAAGAGGTCGTCGGCCTTTGGTAATGGGTATTGGTCCTGCAGGGAGAAACGATTGATAGTTACTTTGTAATCGCCACAGATTTTGACGGTGCCGTCTGCCTTGAGGACTGGGACAATAGTACTGGCCCACTTGCTGAACTCGATCGGTGAAATGATGCCCTCTCTTTGCAGCCGGTCTAGCTCAATCTCTACTCTTTCTCTCATCATGTAAGGTACTGCTCTCACTTTGTGATGGATGGGCCGCGCCCCCGGAATTCGGTGGATCTGCACTTTTGCTCTTTGGAATTTCCAGATGCCTGGATCGAACAGCGAAGGAAATTTGTTTAAGACCTGGGCACACGAAATGTCGTCAGCGGGCGGTAGCACTCAGACGTTGTCCCAGTTCCAGCGTATCTTTCCCAGCCAGTTCCTGCCAAGCAGCGTGGGACCATCGCCCGGTACCACCCAGAGTGGTGGCTTGTACACCGCTCCATCGTAGGAGACCTTTACGGTAGCATTGTTGTTTACAGGAATCAGTTCTCGCGTGTAAGTTCTTAGTTTTCTGCGACCTGGAGTTAAGACTGGCCTTGAGGCCTTGTTGCACCACAACCTTTCGAAAGTCTTTTTGCCCATAATGGACTGGCTCGCACCCATGTCCAGCTCCATTGACACCGAGAGTCCATTTAGTTTAACATTCAACATTATCGGGGGACAATTCGTGGTGAATGTGTGCACCCCATGTACCTCTGCCTCCTCGATCTGAGGCTCTGGTTCGTCGTGATCCTCCGTGGATCTGTCCTCCTCTGCAACATGGTGGTTTGCAGGTTTAACTGGCTTAGCAGCTTGCCTGCACACTCATTGGAGGTGTTCCATTGTTCCACAGCCCTTGCAAACGTACGCTTTGAATCAGCATGAATGGAAACGATGATCACCCCCGCTGCGCCAACAAGGTGTTAATGGCCTTGCATTCATCACCTTTGATGGTGGACTCTGAGTCATCTGCGGACGTGCAGCTGCAGGTATGTGTGACCTGCCCTGTACGTTACAATTTGAAAACAACTTGTAGCAGCACTTGTGTGCTGAGAGATTTGCTTCGTATTGTCACTGGTAGCAATGAACGCCTGGGCTATCGTTATGGCCTTACTCAAGGTTATGGTCGCGACAACAAAAGTTTGTGAAGTATGGTTTCGTGGGCAATGCCAAGTACGAAAAAGTCTCTGAGCATGTGCTCCAAATGTCCTTCAAATTTGCAATGTCCTGCAAGGTGTCTTAGCTTGGCGACATAACTCGTTACTTCCTGGCCTTCAGAACCTTTGTAGATGTAGAACCGGTACCTCACCATGAGATTGCTTTCCTTCGGGTTCAAATGCTTTCGGACCAGTGTGCACAAATCGTCGTACGATTCCTCCGTGGGTTTCGCTGGAGTGAGCAGATTCTTCATGAGGCCGTACGTTGGTGCCCCACAGACGGTGAGGAGGATCGCCCTTCGTTTGGCAGCACTTTCTTCCCCATCTAGCTCATTGGCTACGAAGTATTGGTCGAGTCGCTCCACAAAAGTTTCCCAATCATCTCCCTCTGAGAATTTCTCCAGGATACCCACTGTTCTCTGCATCTTTGGGTTCGCTATCTGTATCTCGTTGCCAGTTGTTGTGTATGGAGAAAGAGTCAGACTGAACACTGTGAGCTCAAAGTAAAGTGTGACCGTAGTCTTTTATTGCAGGTCTCCAGAGTGCCTCTCCAACCTGTGAAGCCTCCTTAAATACCTGTGATCCCAAGGGATTATGGGATCCCTTGGGACTCCAGGGGATGAGCCCTCTGGTGGCTGTGCAGAGTAAACACAATTCCACATATATAACACATTCCGTCCTCAGCTTCCTGCAAAACAAAACTAACAAGCGCCTTGCTGTGAGAATGTCCACCTCCACAGGTCTTTCTTGATTACAAGTAACCAAAATATTTTAAAACAAAACTATGTACAATACCACCCATGCTGCCGGGTGGCCCCACTAGGGCGCCACTTGCCTGGGCCTGGTCGGTGTGTAAGGAGGCGTCCACGGTGCCCTTAGCCATGGGATGCTGCTGCTCCTTCTTACAGCCCCCACTACGGGATCTTCGCTATCCCAAACTATGGGAGGAAGACCCGCGTCCACCATGCTGTTTACAGCGCCTTTGTGTTTCTTTCCTTTCCTTACCGTTTCCCCCCGGTTAAACAACTTACACTGGTTCACGTGGAACCACTTTATGCGCCTTGGAAGTTTAACCACGTAAACCATGGGGCTTGCCTTATCCACTATACTGTAAGGTCCCATATACAGTGGCTCAAACGTCCCTACACAAGCGTAGTTTCGGACCATCATCTGGCCTCCTACCTTCCACTCGTGCGTTCTCTGGGGCTCGAGCAGCAACCGATTACTCCGGTGCTGCTTCCCCATGTTACTGGCTGCCTGCCAGTGAATCTGCTTTAATCTCTCATTCAGATTCTTGACAAACTTATCCTGGTTTACTTCTCTCACTTGACCTTCGGTGAGAACTGGTGCCAGAATATGGGTGGGCGTGTGCATGACCCTCCTGGTCATGAGCTCATGCGGGGAGTACCCTGTGCTTCTGGAGAGGCTGGCTCGGACCCCATCAAAACTAACGGCAGGACCTCATCCCACTTTTTCGGGGACGGCCCTGTTTCCTTCCGCAGCCTTTCTTTGCTGATCCGATACATTGCTCCACAACCCCCGATGATTGTGTGTTATGCCATTTACCTTCTATTCCCCAGAACCTTCAAGGTAACCTGCATGACTTGCCCCGTGAAATGTCTCCCTTAGTTGGACTCCACAATCTGTGGCAGTCCCCACCTGGAGAACACTTCCCTTACCAAAATCCTTGTAGTCGCCAACGCCGTGGCTGACCGGCAAGGGAAGGCTTCCACCCACTTGGAGAACACATCTACTAGGAACAAACAGTATTTGTAACCGCTCCCCCACCTCCCCCATTGTGGTGGGCAATGGTCCGATGTAATCAACCTGTACCGACTACCATGGTCCCTCTACCCTTCTCGTGTGCTCCATGGGGAACCTTCCTATGTTGCAGATCGGGATTGTTCGCCGTGCACACCAGACAGCCAGCGCTAAAATCGCGGACATCCTCCCTCAGTTGCAGCCACCACCCTGCCTGTTCTATCCTTTTTCATGTATTCTCCGGCCCTGGGTGTCCCGCTCCTGGGCCCCATGGGCCAACTGGAGGAATTCCCTTTGGTGCGTCTTGGGAACTATCCACCGATCCCCCTTAAAGAGCATCCCCTCCTTTATGGTGATGCCCGCTACCCCGAATGGACCTACTACCTTCTTGCCCTTAGCTAGCTGCTCCAAGACGACCTTGAGGATGGGTTCCTGTGCCTGGACTTGCCACCCCTACACTCCCTGCTGTCCCCCATTTATTTCGGATCACTGCTACTGGGCTGTACCCGTATGGATCCCAAAAAACTCCTTCTCTGGCTCCCTTCTTTGCTAACTCATCTGCCCTTTGGTTACCTTCCCCTCTGGGCTCTGTCTTACATTGAGCCTTTACTTTGTGGATATAATGACTTCCCGGGGTCCTTGTGGAATCTAAGACCTTTCTCAGCAATGGTGCTGTTGCTAAGGGCTTCCCATCTGCGGATGTGAAACCGCGACGAGTCCAGATGGCCAAGTATTCGGTACACGAATTGCATGTAAACATGGAAGCCGAGCAGATGGTGTATGGGGCCGAGAACTCATCGACGTGGGTAATGACATCTCCCACTGCCGACAGGTCGGCGTGCTGAGCGTTCAGGGTGCTCGGGAGTTTCATGGCCCTTGCTATCCCAGCCGTAGGATCATAAATCCTGCACCCAGTGAAACGCTCATCGTTCATTACCGAACTAGACCCATCGACGTAGTTCTCGCGGCCTGTTGGGTGTAACCCGGCCCTGAATCCTACGTCCACGTCGCATACCCCTTCCACTGTACACTTGTGGGCCATCCCTGGTGAGATCATGTTGGCGGCCAACTTGGGTTCACTCAGGCCTTGCGCTCTCAGATGCATTTGTGAGAGGATTAAAGTCTAGCGAGCAATGCAAGCACTGCTCACCATGCCATCCTTTATCCTTCTATCTAATAACATCTGAGTGGGGATATGGTGGGTTAGTAGAACGATCAGGGCTGATCCCGTAAAGAGCTGTGAGCGCTTTACGGCCCAATGCGTGGCTAGGTTTTGTCTCTCGCAATTGGAATATCTCCGTTCTACATCCGTGAGGACTCTTGATGAGTACACCACAGACCTCAGTTTGCCGTGCCGTTCCTGGAGCAGCACTGCGCTCAAACTGTCCCCTCTGGCTGCTACTTCCAAAAAGAAGTCCTCCCCACCATTAATCGCCCCTAATGCAGGTGCCATCTGCAGGTCTCCCTTGAGGCGATTAAACGCTGCCGTGCAGTCCTCATCCCACTCCCATCCAACTCCCTTGCGGAGGAGCCGAAGCAGAAGGGCTGCCGTGGTGACGTAATCTTCAATGAAGTCCCTGCAGTACCCCATGAGCCCCAGGAAGGATCTCACCCCTGTCACGGTCGTGGGGGCTGATAACTCCTGTACCGCCTTCCGTTTGGCCTCGTCTATAACCCTTTCCCCATCCCTCACGGTCAGCCCGAGAAATTTTACTTCCCTCTGACCGATCTGAGCTTTCTTAGGATTGACCTTGAACCCTGTCTCTCTCAGCAGCTCCAGCAGCTCAGCCAGCAGCGGACCGTGCTCCTCCCTCTCATCGGAGAACAATAGCAAATCATCCACATACTGCACCAACTGCTGGAGTCTGCTGAATCCCTTTAAGGCGTCTGACATGCACTGGTGGAATATGGAGGGGCTGTTATGAAATCCCTGGGGAAGGCATGTCCATGTGTACTGCTGTCCCTTAAAAGTGAAGGCAAACTTGTACTGGTCTTCCCGTTTCAGGGGAATCGACCAAAACCCGTTTGAAATATCCGGCACCGTAAATGTGGTTGCGGTTGCTGGAATACTCCCTATCAGATCAGCCACAGCCGCGACTGTGGGCGCGCAGGCTGGGATATTTTTGTTGAGCATCCGATAGTCCACGGTGGCTCCCATGACTGTCGGCCCCTAGGAGTCCTGACCCTGGCTGTTCCCACTTTATTAGCACGCGTTCCCACCTGGTGTGAAAGGATCCTAAATCTATGGCTAACGGCCTGGACATCGCCCCAGCCTGCTCGTTCCTGGTGAACCCCACGAGACTGAATGGAACTTTGCTGGACCAGTGTGAATCGGTCGGGTTCCTCGCATGGATCACCGTGCTCGAAGGCCCGGTGTCCACCAAGTACTTCCCCTCTACCTTCTCCACCCCCATCCTCACACATGGTCTACTTCACTCATCGTACGTGAGCAAACACAGGTACTCAGGCTGGGTGCGCGCTAGTCAGGGTGGTGGGATTACTGGAGCGGTCGGGAATTCCCTGCTTACAGCAGCGTCTACTCTTCCCTGCTCTGGCACAAAAACTGTCCGAAGGGCGGCCACCAGAACATCAAATTGTTCCACGGTCAGTCCCTTAGTCTCGAAAGATTTAGTCTTAGGTACTGGAGGATCCCCTTTGCCTTGCCCCCTCCTCGGGGCCGGGCAGTTTTTCCCCCAGTGTCCTGTCTTCCCACACCCGAAACACGTCCCAGCCTTCTCTGTCATGTATGTAACCACAATGTAACACCACTGTATTACTATATACTCTCAACCTAGATGCACACCTTGACCACAAGGGGTGAACTTGTGGGAGACACTCCTTACCTGATCACACAGGTATAAAAAAGAAGGTCTCACGCAGGGTCATCGTCTTTGGAGTCCTGTGAATAAAGAGTTAAGGTCACAGAGTGACCTTGTCCCCAGAATGTGCCTCATGTGGTTTCATGCTGTAGAGTAAGGACTTTACATTGGCGACGAGAAACGGGAATTCACGGCCCACAAGAATGGCCACCGGTAGCACAGAGGAACGGTACTGTGTTTGGGAAGTCTGGGACGATTTTGTCGAGGGGCTTCAGCAAAGCTTCGTTACGAAAGAATGGCTGGGGGATGCAGCGGCCGACAAGCGAAAGGCTCATCTTTTGACCAGCTGCGGACCAAGGACTTACGCGCTCATGAAGGACTTACAAGCATCCGAAAAGCCGGCGGACAAAACCTTTGAAGAACTTAGCAAATTGATCGGGGAGCACCTCAAACCAGTGAGTAGCCTACATATGGGCCGACACAGGTTCTACAACCACCGACGTCGTGAAGGACAGAGCGTACCGGACTTCATAGCGGACCTCTGGCTTTTGGCCAGCCTCTGTAAGTTCACAGACGCCTGTAGGAGGGAGATGCTAAGGGACTTCTTTATCAAGGGCATCAGTCATGCGCGAATTTTCCGCAAATTAATTGAGACCAAGGATTTGACCTTGGAAGTTGGGGCGTTGATGGCTCAAACTTTCATGGCGGGTGAGGAAGAGACGAAAATAATATATGCGCGCAATTCTGCCTCTAACGCGGTGATGGATCAGGGAGTCAACATCATCAGAGCCCCGAAGGCAGGCAGGGGCAGTCCGACACTCCCCAGGCAGCGATAGACCCAGAGTAGGACTTCAACAGAGGCAATGGCAGGCTGAACTGACATTCTCGCCATCACAGTGGACAATGCAGCCCGGGATGGGGCCATTGACACCCACTAATAGGGAACTTAAAAGCAGTCAACGGGACAGTCAGCGCAGAGTGCCTGGCCATAGTCCCTTTGTTCCCAACAATGGAAACTTTAACTCATGCTGGAGGTGTGGGGGAAAACACTCAGCTAGATCTTGCAGATTTCAATAGTTTGTCTGCAGAAACTGCAATCTCAGTGACCACTTAGCTCGAATGTGCAGGAAGTCTGCTACCAGACTAATATATGAGGCGGATGGACCAGAAGAGGGTTCTTTGAGGCAGGATGACTTTTGGGGCAAATCGATGGACGCCGAGGTTCAGCGGGTCGATGTGGCGAATATTCACAGTTCATACACCAGAACGCCACCAATGATATTGAGGGTTTTATTAAACGGTATCCCTGTACGCACGGAGCTGGACACTGGGGCCAGCCAGTCACTCATGAGCGTTCAGCAATTTGAAAAGCTATGGCCACTTAAAGCCAGTAGACCCAAATTAGCATGTATTGAGACATAATTACGAACTTACACTAAAGAAATCATTCCGGTGCTAGGCAGTGCAATGTTGGCTGTCACACACAATGGGTAGTGAATCGGCTGCCGCTCTGGATTGTCCTGGGCAATGGTCCCGCACACTTGTGGAGGAACTGGTTAGCCGAGATGAACTGGAAATGGGGGGATGTTATCTGTGGAGCAAAGTTCGTGCTCATAAGTCCAGCAACAATTCGATTCACTGTTCCAACCTGGTGTCGGGACTTTCAAAGGCACTAAAGTAGTAATACACATCACACCGGACCGCCAGGCCAGTGCACCAAAAGCCAGAGCGGTGCCGTATGTGATGCGGGAAAAGATCGAGAGCGAATTGGACCGGCTGTTGAGAGAGGGCATCATCTCGCCTGTTGAATTCAGCGACTGGGCGAGCCCCATCGTTCCTGTCCTAAAAGCGGATGGCTCTGTCAGGATCTGTGGCGACTACAAGGCCACCATCAATTGAGTGTCCCTACAAGATCAATACCCGCTCCCGAGAGCGGAGGACCTCTTCGCCACGCTGGCAGGCGGCAAGCTGTTCACCAAGTTGGACCTCACTTCAGCCTATATGACCCAGGAACAGGCTGACGAATCTAAACTACTGACCACCATCACCACGCACAAGGGACTGTTCGTTTATAACAGGTGCCCCTTTGGCAGTCGATCAGCGGCCACGATTTTTCAACGAAACATGGAAAGCCTGCTTAAACCCATTCCTGGAATGATCGTATTCCAGGATGACATCCTCATCACGGGTCGAGACACCGAGGAACACCTCCACAACCTGGAGGAGGTGCTACGCCGACTGGACCGGGTAGGCCTGCGACTCAAGAAGTCTAAATGTGCGTTCTTAGCTCCTGAGGTTGAGTTTGTGGTTTATGTAGCACACAAATCACTGACTCCACACGGTCTGGTGTAAGTCTAACTGCTGTGACCTTCGTCCTTTATTGTTCAGCTCCAGAGTGCCTCCCAGGTGTGGTGGTCAGCCTTATATAGTCCTTGTTACAGGTGCTACCAGGGTTTCCCACTGCAGCGCCCTCTGTGGTGTGGCATAGTACTTACATTACATTTAAGGTACTGGGACGATACACACATCATTACATAACATCACCTTCCCCCCCCACCTGGACGCAGGACAACGATACACACATCATTACATAACATCACACTTGTCCAACGGAAGGCAGGTGGGCATAGACAGTGCGTTAGTATGGTACATATTATCTGGTACATTAACTGGTTATTGACTGGTAGCGGAACCTTGATTTCCTTGTTAGCCGTTATCATTAATTGTACTTCATCCATTATTTTACACAAATACAGTGGCCATTCAGCATAAAAAAGGTAATTCTTATTATAAATTCACTATCTCACATTAACATAGCTCATTTTAGACTCGCTCTGCCAAACAGAAGTCCTTTGTGGGGACCACCTCTTTGTAAGGCCCTTTTAAGACTCCCAGGTGCATGTCCTCTTTAAGGCACCATCTTTGATGCAGGGGGATTCCACGAGGCTTCTCCTTGGGCGCTGCCATCTTTGATGCTCTGCAGCTCCGACACGAGGCCGCCACCATCTTCTTCTCCGCCGCTCCGAATGCCCTCCGCCGTCGCAGCCTCCGCTCCCCTCCGCTCCCCTCCGCTGCCACCTGACTTGCCGCCTCTCCTGCGGCCGTCGTGGCCTCTCCAGCGGCCGCACTTGCCGCCTCCCCCGCGGCTGCCATGGCCGCCCGCCGCTACCAGCTCCTCGGCGGGGCCCGCCCAACAGCCTCTTCCTCTGCGGGGCTCTTCCGAACCGCCAGCCCCTGGATCCCTCAGCACCCCGCCCGCAACGCCCCGCCGGCTCACCCCCCCCCCCCCCCACTAGGCCCCTCTGTGCAGGGCTGCTTGCCTGTGGGGGCTGAGGCTGCAGGGTCTCTGTGTGAGATCCGGGCCTGGGACTTGCCTGTGGGGGCTGGGGCTGCAGGATCTCTGTGTGAGGTCCGGGGCTGGGACTTGCCTGTGGGTGGATTGAAGCTGCAGCTCCAGCTCGGTCGGCGCTGCTCTCTGGGGACCCGGGGCACGGCAGCACCCCGGGGAGCAGCAGCCTGTGGAGGAATGAAGTCTTCCCAGCTCCCACGGACCTTTCCCATCCACCTCCGGCCGAAGAGCGTCGGCCCATCGCCTGCAACGATCCACAAAGGTAAAGCGTGCGTCTCATCCGCGTGGGATATCTGCACCATCGCTCTGCCAAGAACAGGTATTAGTTCCCTGGTGTAGGTACGCAGCTTCACCGTGACCGGGACCAGCTTGGGTCGTGCAGCTGGGTTAATCCACAGTTTATCAAAAGTTCTCCGACTCATCAACGACCGACCTGAGCCCGTGTCCACTTCCATACTCCGTTGATTCTTACTTCCCTTATCACTGGGGGCGAATCGTCGGTGCACGTATACAGTCCAAGCACCTCATCTTCTTCTACCTGCTCCTCGCTGAACAGTGGATTATCCCCCATCTCCTCAGCCACATGGTGAGTCTGATTTATTTTACACATACGCTGAAGGTGGCCTTTAACGTGGCAGGTATTGCACGTGTACTCTGCAAACCTGCACCGGTGAACCCCATGGCTTCCTCCACAACGCCAGCATGGTGCTGCTTGATTGGTCCCCCTCAGCGGACTCTGAGTTCCAGGATCCCGAGGTCCATGCTCTCTGCCCCGGGCAGAGCCACATTCTGCAGTTTTGTCCGTGGTGGGCGCTATCCTGTGGACAGTGCCTGCCGGGTTCGAGACTGTGTGGATTATTTGCTTGGTGCTGCAAGTCGAGGTCATATGTGCCCGGCTGATGGCGATAGCCTTTGTCAGAGTGACTGTGGGTTCTGTGGCCAGCAGCTTGTGAAGGAGGCCCTCGTGGCCAATCCCCATAACAAAAACGTCCCGCAAAGCCTCGTCAAGGTGTGCCCAAAAATCACACGGCGCCGCGAGTCTCCTGAGGTCCGCAGCATATTTGGTGACATCCTGGCCCTCAGGTCTGCAGTGATGGTAACATTTGTATCTGGCCGTGAGGATGCTCTCCTTCGGTTTCAGCTGGTCACGAATGAGTTCAGTCAGCTCCTCGTATGACTTGTCCCTGGCGCTCCCAGGTGCCAGCAAATCCCTGACGAGACAGTAAACCTCATCTCCACAACTGGAGAGCAATATCGCCTTACGCTTCTCTCTCATTGCGTATGTGTCCTCCGTCAGGTCATTTGCTGTGAAGTAGTACTCGAGCCTTTCCGTAAAGGCCTCCCAATCATTGCCCACGGTAAAATCCTTTAGCGAGCCCAGAGTAGCCATGGTTGCGTGGAGTTCGTCCGCTTCCTTGTTGCCAATGTGGTGTATGTAGCACACAAATCACTGACTCCACACGGTCTGGTGTAAATCTAACTGCTGTGACCTTCGTCCTTTATTGTTCAGCTCCAGAGTGCCTCCCTTATATAGTCCTTGTTACAGGTGCTACCAGGGTTTCCCACCGCAGCGCCCTCTGTGGTGTGGCATAGTACTTACATTACATTTAAGGTACTGGGACGATACACACATCATTATATAACAGAGTTTCTGGGCAGGAGGGTTGCTGCAGATGGGATTCGGCCCACCGAATCCAAAACAGAGGCGATTCGACGAGCACCCAGGCCCTGCAACACATCGGAGTTGCGTTCATTCCTGGGACTGTTGAACTATTTTGGGAACTTTCTGCCGAACTTCAGCACGTTGTTGGAGCCGCTACATGTGCTCCTGTGTAAGGGGTGCGATTGGTTTTGGGGGGACTGTCAGGAACGGGCTTTTGATCGGGCGCGAAACCTACTTTGTTCAAACAAGTTGTTGACTCTGTATGACCCCTGTAAAAAATTGGTTCTGCCATGTGATGCATCGTCCTATGGGGTTGGGTGCGTGTTGCAGCAGGGCAATGCTGAGGGTCAACTACAACCTGTGGCTTATGCCTCCAGGTCGCTCTCTCAAGCAGAACGGGGATAGGGGATGGTCGAGAAGGAAGCACTTGCATGTGTCTATGGTGTAAAAAAAATGCATCAGTACCTCTTTGGTAGGAAGTTTGAATTAAAGACAGACCACAAGCCATTAACATCCCTGTTGTCAGACAGCAAGGCTATCAATGCCAACGCATCAGCTCGCATACAGCGACGGGCTCTCACGCTGGTTGCTTATGACTACTCGATCCGGCACCGGCCCGGCACTGAAAATTGCGCTGACGCGCTCAGCAGGCTTCCACTGGCCACCACTGAGGGAGCAGCGGAGCAAAGCGCCGAGATGGTCATGGCTGTCGATGCCTTTGACAGCGCAGACTCCCCCATCACAGCCCGCCTGATCAAAATCTGGACAAACAGAGATCTCCTCCTATCCCTGATTAAGAAATGTGTCCTGACTGGGGATTGGGAGCCCGCACACAGAGCATGCCCTAAGGAGGTCAGACCGTTCCACAGACGGATGGATGAGCTCTCCATCCAAGCCGACTGCCTACTATGGGGCAGCCGGGTAGTTATGCCCCAGAAGGGCAGGGAGGCATTCATCAGGGAACTCCACAGCGAGCACCCAGGCATTGTGCTGATGAAGGCCCGGTCACATGTTTGGTGGCCTGGAATTGATTCAGACCTGGAACACTGTGTTCGCAGGTGCACGACGTGTGCCCAGCTGGGTAATGCCCCCAGGGAGGCCCCACTCAGCCCGTGGCCCTGGCCCACCAGGCCATGGTCACGCATTCATGTTAACTACGCGGGCCTGTTCATGGGTAAGATGTTCCTTATTGTGGTAGATGCGTACTCAAAATGGATCGAGTGCATCATTCTGAATTCATGCATGTCATCCATCACCGTGGAAAGCCTATGTGCGATCTTTGCAACCCACGGCTTGCCGGACATCCTGGTTAGTGATAATGGCCCATGTTTCACAAGCTACGAATTCCGAGAGTTTATGTTGGGCAATGGCATCAACCACGTCAGGACTGCGCCATTCAAGCCGGCCTCCAATGGCCAGGCAGAACGTGCGGTCCAAATCATTAAGCAAGGTATGCTCAGGATTCAAGGACCCTCCCTACAATGCCGCCTATCAGGACTCCTGCTGGCCTATAGACCACGACCGCACTCGCTCACGGGGGTCCCGCCCGCAGAGCTACTAATGAAACGGACACTCAAAACTCGGTAGTCCCTCATTCATCCAGTCCTGACCGACATAGTTGCGGGCAAGCGCAAATCACAAAACGAGTACCATGACCGTAATGCGAGAGGGAGATGTATAGAAATAAATGATCCTGTATTCATCCACAATCACACCATGGGGTCCAAATGACTTGAGGGCACTGTAATTGACAAAGAGGGGAATAGGGTCATCATGGTAAAACTCAACAATGGTCAGATATGCCGTAAGCATCTGGACCAAGTCAAAAAAAGATTTAGCATCGACACGGAGGGACCTGACGAAGACCATGAGATGGAGCTCACAACCTGACGAAGACCATGAGATGGAGCTCACAACACCGCCAGTGAACGAGCAACAAGAGTAATCAAAAGAATGCACAGTCCCTGCAGTCAGCCCGGACAGACCGGAATCACCACAGGTAACAGACATTCATGTCAGTGTCCAACAACCAGAGCCCCAACTGCGGCGCTCCACGAGGGAGCGGAGACCACCTGAAAGACTAAACCTATGATCCCAATAAGACTTTGCGGGGGAAGGTGATGTCATGTATGTAACCACAATGTAACACCACTGTATTACTGTATACTCTCAACCTAGATGCACACCTTGACCACAAGGGGTGAACTTGTGGGAGACACTCCTTACCTGATCACACAGGTATAAAAAGTGAGGTCCCACAAAGGGTCATTGTCTTTGGAGTCCTGTGAATAAAGAGTTAAGTCACAGAGTGACCTTGTCCCCAGAATGTACCTCGTGTGGTTTCATGCCGTAGAGTAAGGACTTTACATTCCCTGCGCTAACCCCTTCCTGACGCCTTTCCTTTTTACTAGCCTCTCTGGCCTTCATTTTGTGTACCTTGCTCTTATTTGGTTTGACCTCCTCTGAGCCGGTTTTAAAGGCAAGGCTCATGTGACGGAGCATTCCGGCCTCTGTATTCGCGAGATCCTCGGAGTCAAACCAGGCCTCCATTTTTACCCTTAGCCACGGCAAACTGTTTTCCATGAGGGTCCTGCGCCAATGGTTTCTCGGCCCCCACCTGCAACTGTGCTCTGTCGAGCACCGCACCCATGGCCTTTTCATAGATGGGCCAGATCCTGTCCGCGAATGCCTGAGGTGTTTCCCCTTCCAGTTTTAATGTACTCTCTACCCTAGAGAACTGACTAGCCTGGTGTGACCCATGGCTCTCAGGATTTCCTCCTTTAAGGTGGCCATGATCCCCTGTCCCCGTTTGGTTTAAATGGACAGGGTCTGATACATTTTTCCCTCCAGGGAAAACAGCAACAGTTTGTGAGCCTCGGCCTCACCCGTTAATCCCCCCAATTTGGTCCACCTCAGTGAAGTGAACTGAGGGGTCCCCTTCGTTCCTTAACTTAGGCAACCCCGAGATCATATTCTGCAGCTGCGGGGTGGTGAATGGACGGGCCGAACCTCTGCTGCCGTATGGGCCACATCCGTCCCTTTGGCACTTCAGGCGGTGGTCGGATGTCCTTACCCTGCCCCCAATCCTCGCTATCTTCTCCTTCCTTTTCCCAGTCTACCTGAGCTTCCCCCGGGCCATCAAGCAAACCATGCCTTTGGCTTTGGATAGAGCTTGAGTCAACCTTTGGATTTTTTCTTGTCAGGGCCCATGATTCCCACTCTCAAACCCCCTACTGCTAGCTACCCTATAAGCTGTCTTAATATCTCTCAGTTGCCCCTCCAGCCCGTCAACTTTACCCGTTAAGCGGGCGTTCTCCTCCCGTCCAGCCTACTCATTGAGCTTGGCCTCGGTGACCTGGCATTGCAGGTACTCCCCGGTGTTACAGGAGGTTTCCTCCTGAGTGTGCCTTTCCTGCCTCTCCTCGCGTAACCCATCCACTAATCTGTTCCCCACTGTGGCCCTTGCGGCTGACTGCTCCTCTGACTCTTGGAGCTCTGCCTTAAGCTTACCAACCTGCTCCCTGAGCAGCTGGACTTGCCAAATGGCCTTTTCTTTTGCCTTTTTGTGCTCCTTACTCCTCGTCCACTCAGCAGCTTTGTCCTCAGGACTCTCAGCCCGCAACAGGTCTAACATCCACTGCTGTGTTACATTAACTTTTCCGAATACATACGAGGAAATCCTATCCTCCATTGCCGATCTCTTGACCTTGAGATCTTCCATAACTATGTGTTCACTCAAATACCAGGGTCCCTTCGTGGTCGCCAGATTCTGTAATTGGTTTTACCTTTGGTGGTTTCGAATCACCCCTCCTTACAACAGTTCTAGACCCGGGTATTACAGTGGTGAAAAGAATACACAGCTATGGACAGATCTTTTGGTCTCAACTGTCACAATGCTTTTATTCAAGTTCAACCACACAACTGTTTCCAGTAAAACACACCCTGGTGGTGTGAAACAAAAAAAACCCAGAGTACAACACACAACACTGGCCTGTCTGAACAGGCCCCTATCGCAAAGTACCCACGAATAAAACACCCCTGCTTGGCTCAATGGGATACGAGCAAATCTGTCCAACAGACTGTGCACACGCCTATGATCTGCGTAGAAACCTCCCCACTAAACCCCAAAGGCTTGGTTGGGACACACAACATTCCTTCATACTATGCTGTGGACTTAAGGATGTGTGGGCTGGGCTAATGCTCACCAGTTAATCCTCTGGATAACTCGCTGCTTCTCCCAATGAGCGAGGCTCTCTTTGCTCGTAGATGGTGGTTTCTTCTCTCCATACCAGACGGAGTGCTCGATCCTTGAGTGTTTTGAATGAAGCGAGTAAGTGTAGAAGAGGAGAGAGAGAGAGATGGCTGCAAACTGCCGTCTCTTATACCTGAAAAAATGCTTCTGAATTCTCACGCCAAAAAAACAGTCCTTTGCCTGAGGCAGTCCAACTAAAAGCAATGAATCACATCTTCGGCCTGTGCCTTTGTTACTGGGCTGTTCCTGGAGATAAAGGCTCCAACGAGTCTGGGTGGCTCTGTCCTGAGGTTCCTGTGCTCTGGGGCTCTCAGTCATTTTGATGGCTTGACCAGTTTACCTGATCTCTCACTGATGGGTTCCCATTACATGGCAAAAGGTCTTCCATCAGCCATCTTCCTGAGATTTCAGCCATTGACCCATCCACTCCCACCTGATGTGTATTCCTTTGGAACATGTCTGGACCTATCCCAGTCCACTGTCTGCTCTTCTGCAGTAATAGAAAATATGGAAAAGCAATGTCCAAAACTTAAAGTCCAAAATGTTTCCGCTGATGCTGTCGATGTTTCCGCTGGTTAGTGGGTTGCCCCAGGGATCGGTGCTGGGGCCTCACTTATTTACAATCTATATTAATGACTTGGATGAAGGGACCGAGTGTAATGTAACCAAGTTTGCTGATGAAACAAAGATGGATGGGAAAGCAAATTGTGAGGACACAAAAAATCTGCAAAGGGATATAGGGCTAGATTTTCCATTATTTTTGCATGCATAATGCCCACTTAACGTCTATTTTACCGCTGAAATGAGGTATAACGCCCAGATATCGGTCATTTAGCCACAAAATGGAAACTGACGCCCATTTTTCGGACACTTATCGCCGAGCGTTACTTTTGCCATGTACGTAACGCCGGGAAAAAAATCATACTGCCCGCCCACTTTTTTTGGGTGGAATCATCAGAATGGGCGAAACCAACGGCCATAATATTGCCCAGCATTACTTTCTGCACGTAATTAACGCCGAGATTCAATAATAACGACCGCCCACTTTATTTTGTCGTAAAGATCACATTTGCCGAAACTAACGCCCAGGAGATCGCCCAGCGTCACTTTCACCACCTCGTACACATCTCGCCCACAAAATCACTCGCCCAAAACACCGCACTGAAAAAGTGGAACTGTTCTGAACGAAGCACAGTGGTGTGGGCGCCATTTTTAAAATCGCAAGTCGCTTCATTCAAAAAGCTGCTTCAACTTCGGGGGAGTTTGGATTGACTCTGGAGTTCTTCTCAGGTGAAGTGACCATCTCAACAGACATCTTTTCAGACTTTGGACGATTGGGGTTTACTGTAAATTTTAGTGTGGAAATTATTGCTTCTGATCAATCGCTATTATACTTTCATTGGAATGGGGGCAACCATTTCTCAGCCTACATCAATTAATATGCAGATGCTACAGAGTGCAAATGGCACAACGTCGAATGCACACCATTATACGCCCAATGTAAGATGTGCCAGAATGAGGAGGAGGTCCAGACTATACACACCCCGCACTTATAGGGAGAAGAGGTCTTACCTCGACATGTCCGAGCTCACCTGCCTTCGGAGACTGCACTACCACAATGTGGTGATCACTGAAATATACAAGCTCATCAAGCCACATATGCAGCCTGCCATCAGAACATCAGTGTCGGTTGAGGTCAAGGTCACCGCGGACTGTCTTTCTACGCGTCCGGTTCATCTCGGGCCTCCACAGTCGAGATTTCCTCCCCTGTCTCACCATGCCACACATCAATTAGACAGGTCACGGAGGCCTTGTACACACGTAGGATGGGCTTTTATCAGTTTCCCCATGACCACGGAGGCTCAGACTGACAGGGCTGGAGCATTCTACTGCATTGCTAAGTTCCCCAGGTTGCAGGGAGCAGTACACATCACCATGCTGGCACCTTCTCAGGACCCAGAGCTTTTTCGTAACAGAAAAGGATTTCACTCCCTGAAGGACCAACTATTTGTAGACCACAACCAGACAATAATGGCAGTGAATGCCAAATGTCCGGGCAGCCTCGATGAGGCTCACATCCTGCGTGAGAGCGCTGTCTCTGACATGTTTAAGAGTCAGCCACAAGGACAATGCTGGATGCTTGGTGACAACCGATATGGCCTTGCCACCTGGCTGATGACCCCCCTGCGTGACATCCACACCGAGGCTGAGAAATGATACAACCAGAGCCTCAGAGAAACATGCAATGTGGTCCAGAAAACAAAACTGTGCTTAAGCAGCGCTTTAGATGCCTGGAGCACTCAGGAGTGGAACTACAATACAACCCTGAGCAAGTAGCTAAATTCGTGGTCGAGTGCTCCATGCTGCATAACCTGGCTATCAGGAGGGGACAAGAATTGCCAAAAGGGACTGATGGTCCATCTCAGGAGAGAGAGGAAGAGGAGGATGAGAGGCTGGATGCTGAGCTCGGGCCAGACAATCAGGCTGACTATGCAACCATGCCCACGCCCCCTCCAGACCGCAGGAAAGGGTCCGTGGTGGCTACATAGCTGCAAGACTCTTACGTCAGGAGCTCATAACTGAACGATTTGCCTGAAAGAATGTTGCTATGATTGACAACGCTGACACACTGCTGTGTGTGTGCAGCTCAGACATCAATGGTGGGCATCACCTTAGTGCCAGTTAAAGTTTAAGTTGATTCAAGTTAAGTTTTATTTAACCTTTCATGTTAAGGAATCACCAGTGTGTAACGGTCCAGCTATCTGAGACAATGCGCAACAAGGTTATGTTGCATAAAAAACATTTTATACGACCATTGGTCTGAAATCATAAGTATCATGGGCAAAAACACCCCACCTCCACCCCACATTTTCCACTATTGACATTATTGTGTTCCTAACACAGATGAGGCTGCACACAGGGATGTTAAAGTAACAGTGACCTAATTCTTTATTAAGACACTCCAGAGTGAGGAACAGGCCATAGGGGCCGGCTTATATACAGTGCTCCCAAGGGATGCTGGTATCCCTTGGGACTTCAGAGGATACGCTCCCTGGTGGCAGAACATGGGAGTGCATGCTTTATAGATACACAACACTACTCCCCCCCAAAGTCAAAGTGAAAACTATTTACAAGATGAGGTGGTCGGGAGCCTTTCTTTCCATGATGGACCGCCTCAGTACAAATGTCTGTTCTAGTGTGTTGGCTGTGCCCTCGCTGGGCTGGCGTGTTGTTGGCCCTGTAGGGCTGCTGGGTGAGCCTGGCCTTGCTGGGCTGTTGGTGTGATGGGTTCGATTTCCTGGTCCGGGGTGGTGTAATTGATCCTTTGGGTGTGTGTTATGGGCTGGAAAAGGTGGTGTCTGCTGTGGGTTGTTCAGGGCAGTCTGTGAACTGCAGCCTTGTTTGGTCCAGGTGCTTTCTGCAAATTTGTCCATTGTCTAAATTGAATACAAACACCCTACTCCCTTTTTAGCAAACACCGTGCCCGTGATCCACTTGGGAACATGTCCATAGTTTAGCACATACACAGGGTCATTCAGATCAATTTCCCGTGACACAGTGGCGCGACCATCGTTTACATTTTGTTGCTGCCGCCTGCTCTCTACCTGATCATGCAGGTTGGGGTGAACCAGCGAGAGTCTGGTTTTAAGTGTCCATTTCATGAGTAACTCAGCCCTCAGCCGGGGGCACCCCTGTGAGCGAGTGGGGTCTTGTGCAGTAGCTGAGCAGTACTCGGGACAAGCGGGTTTGGAGTGAGCCTTCTGTGACACGTTTGAGGCTCTGTTTGATTGTTTGTACTGCCCGCTCTGCCTGCCCATTGGAGGCTGGTTTAAACAGGGCCGAGGTGACATGTTTGGTCCCATTGCGGGTCATGAATTCTTTAAATTTGGCACTGGTGAAACATGGCCCGTTGTCACTGACCAGTATGTCAGGCAGGCCGTGGGTGGCAAACATGGCCCTCAGGCTTTTAATGGTGGTGGTGGCAGTGCTTCCCGACATTATTTCACATTCAATCCATTTTGAAAAAGCATCCACCACCACCAGGAACACTTTACCGAGAAACAGACTTGCATAGTCGACATGGATCCTCGACCATAGTCTGCAGGGCCAGGACCACAAACTTAGTTGTGTCTCTTTGGGCGTGTTGCTCAGCTGAGCACATACGCTGCATTTCCGTACACAGGATTCTAAGTCAGAGTCGATACCGGGCCACCACATGTGGTATCTGGCTATCGCTTTCATCATTACTATACCCGGGTGTGTGCTGTGGAAATCCGAGATGAACGTCTCGTTGCTCTTTTTGGGTAGCACTACGCAGTTACCCCACAACAGGCAGTCTGCCTGAATGGACAGCTCGTCCTTTCGCCACTGGAACGGCTTGATTAGCTCATGCATTTCAACGGGGATGCTGGCCCAGCTCCCATGCAGTACACAGTTTTTTACTAGGGACAGCAGAGGCTCTTGGCTGGTCCAAGTCCTAATCTGGCGGGCCGTGACATTCTCAAATGCTTCCATGACCATAAACAAGTCTGCGGGCTGCGCCACCATCAACAAGTTTGCAGGCTGCGCCATTTCCACCCCCGTGGTGGGCAATGGTAGCCGACTGAAAGCATCCGCACAGTTCTCGGTGCCTGGCCTATGGCGGATGGTATAGTTATATGCTGATAGCGCGAGTGCCCTCCTTTGTATGCAGGCTGAGGCATTAGTATTTATCCCCTTGTTTTCAGCGAACAGGGCTATGAGGGGCTTGTGATCGGTTTCCAGCTCAAATTTTAGGCCAAACAGGTACTAATGCATTTTCTTTACCCCGAACACATACACGCTAATGCCTCTTTCTCAATCATGCTGTAGGCTCTCTTGGCCTTAGACAAGCTCCTGGAGGCATAGGCGACAGGTTGCAACTTCCCCGCAACGTTAGCTTGTTGTAATACATACCCGACTCCATACGACGGTGCATCACATGCTAGCACAAGTCTTTTACACGGGTTATACAATACAAGCAGCTTGTTGGAGCATAAAACGTTTCTGGCTTTCTCAAAAGCAATTGCTTGTTTTTTTTCCCCATACCCAGTTCTCACCTTTACGCAATAACACATGTAGGGGCTCTAAGAGGGTGCTTAAACCCGGTAGGAAGTTACCAAAATAGTTGAGGAGTCCCAGGAACGACCGCAGCTCAGTGACGTTCTGTGGCCTGGGCGCGTACCTGAAAGCCTCTGTCTTGGCGTCTATGGGCCGAATGCCGTCCGCCGCAATCTTTTTCCCCAAAAACTCCACTTCTGTTGCCATGAAGACACATTTCGACCTCTTCAGCCGCAGCCCTACACGATCCAGTCGCTGGAGGACCTCCTCCAGGTTTTGTAGGTGCTCGACGGTGTCCCGACCTGTGACCAATATGTCGTCCTGAAAAACCATCGTGCGTGGTACAAACTTGAGTAGGCTCTCCATGTTTCTCTGGAAGATCGCTGCAGCTGACCGAATTCCAAATGGGCATCTGTTGTAGATGAACAGTCCCTTGTGCGTGTTGATGCAGGTGAGGCCCTTCGAAGACTCCTCCAGCTTCTGCGTCATGTAGGCTGAAGTCAGGTCGAGCTTGGTGAACGTCTTGCCTCCTGCCAGCGTCACAAATAGGTCGTCTGCCTTAGGTAGTGGGTATTGGTCCTGTAGCGAGAAACGAGTAATAGTTACTTTATAATCGCCGCAAATCCTGACCGTGCTATCACTTTTGAGTACTGGAACAATCGGGCTGGCCCACTCGCTGAATTCCAGTGGGGAGATGATGCCCTCGCGTTGCAGCCTGTTCAGCTCGATTTCCACTCTCTCCCTCATCATGTGAAGTACCGCTCGCGCCGTGTGGTGGATGGGTCGTGCCTCTGGGACCAAGTGGATCCGCACCTTCGCCCCGGAAATGTTTCCAATGCCTGGCTCAAAAAGGGAAGGAAATTTGTTAAGAACCTGGGTACATGAGGCCTTATCGACATGTGATAGCGCTCGGATGTCATCCCATTTCCAACGGATTTTGCCCAGCCAGCTCCTTCCAAGCAGCATGGGGTCATTGCCCGGGATAATCCAGAGTGACAGTTCATGCACCATGCCCTCGTAGGTGACCTTGACCATGGCGCTGCCCAGGACAGTGATAAGCTCTTTGGTGTACATTCTCAGTTTCGTGTGGATGGGGCTCTGGTCTGAGTGCCTTGTTGCACCACAGTCTCTTAAACATCTTTTTACTCATGATGGATTGGCTAGTGCCAGTGTCCAGTTCCATGGCTCCGGGTAAGCCATTCAATTTTACATTTAGCATTATAGGTGGACATTTTGTCAAAAATGTGTGCACCCCGTGTACTTCAGCATCTGCCTCCTCTCTCTGAGGCTCGAAATTGCTTTGATCCACCATGGACTAATCTTCCTCTGCCACGTGGTGGTTAGCAGGTTTTGCAGAGCTTGCAGCTCTTCTGCAAGCTCGTTGGAGGTGCCCCATTGTTCCACAGCTCTTGCAAACATACCCTTTGAAGCGACATGAATAGGCTGAATGGAAGCCTCCTCAATGCCAACAAGGTGTGAATTGCCTTGCATTCATCCTTTGTTGCGGACTCCGAGTCATCTGGGTCACCTGAGGCCTGCTGGCATTTGCAGACTCGTGGCTTCTGCCCTGTGCATTTCTGCTCGCAAACACAGTTCCAGTTAATTTATGAACATTGCTAGCACTTGTGTACTGAGAGATTTGTTTGGTGTTATCACTGGTGGACATAAACGCCTGTGCTATCGCAATGGCCTTACTGAGGGTCGGTGTCTCTGCAGTCAAAAGTTTTCGTAGGATGGTCTCGTGGCCAATGCCCAGTACAAGAAAGTCTCTGAGCATTTGCTCCAGGTAGCCATCTGTTGTAGAGAGTCGAAAGATATATATAGACTTAGGCATTAGGCACCTGCTGGATATTTAGAACTCACATAAGCTTAAGTGGCCACACATAAAATGGCTGCCCAGGCATGATGGGAAATCAGGTAGTCAAGCTGTGAACTGTTGAACGTTCACTGACCGAGCAATAACCCTGTGAGGCCCACTGTAGGAATGCCTGGGAAGACAGAGATAAGAAGGAAACCATCTCCTGTGAACAAGGCCATGAAACCAATTATTTCAGGAAGAAAGATAAGAGGGAAACCATTTGCTGTAAACAAGGTTAGAAACCAATTATTTCTCCAAGAAGAAAGAACTAGTGAGAGAACCTATATCAATCAGCCCAAGCTGACAAAAGACGAACACATGGTTCCTGAGACATAAGGGGAATTCTATTGGGTTAAAATAACCTATATGTAATCTATAATCATTGTGATTGGCTTGTGTCCAGCCGTGATGGGCTGTGTAGCTGTAGTAAACTGTTTTGTAACTGTTGTGAAGCATATAAAGGTGCATGTAATCCTTTGTTCTGTGAAGAGAAACCTGGATACGGTCCTGAGTTTTTCCTTCCCGCTGAGCGTAATAAAGCTGCTTCAGCATTGGAACCGACCCTGAGTGTTGAGTGATTCTTCTAAGAAAACACTAACGCTAACACCATCAAACTCACATTGTCCTGCAAGTCGCCTTATCTCGGCGACGTAACTCACCACTTCCTGACCTTCAGATCGCTGGCACGTGTAGAACCGATACCTCGCCATCAGCACACTCTCCCTCGGGTTAAGATGCTCTCAAATCAGTGTACACAGCTCCTCATATGACTTACCTGTGGGTTTCACCGGAGCCAGAAGATTCTTCATGAGGCTGTAGGTCGGTGCCCCGCATACCGTGAGGAGGACCGCTCTCCTTTTTGCAGCGCTTCCTTCTCCGTCCAGCTCGTTGGCTACAAAGTACTGGTCTAGCCGTTCCACATAGGCTTTCCAGTCCTCACCCTCCGAGAACTTCTCCAGGATGCCCACAGTTTGCAGCATCTTTGCGTTGTATTCGTATACTTGTCGCCAGTTATTGTGTTCCTAACACAGATGCGACTGCACACAGGGAGGTTAAAGTAACAGTGACCTCAGTCTTTATTAAGACACTCCAGAGTGAGGAACAGGCCTTAGGGACCGGCTTCTGTACAGTGCTTCCAAGGGATGCTGGGATCCCTTGGGACTTCAGGGGATGCGCTCCCTGGTGGCGGAACATGGGAATACATGCTTTACAGTTACACAGCAGACATCAATCAAATGTTCAACATATCCAGCAATACAGAATACAAATGCAAAGCAGGAGGGTGGCCCCCTCCCCCCATACATTACAACAAATTGCATACACTGAGATGGAGATATTACACAGCATCACCTGCGGACATGCACCTCACTTTCCTTCCCCCCTCCCCTTCTTCTCCCCTTTTCTACCCCTTCCCCTCCTTGTTCCATGCCGCCTGGCTGAAGAGCTCCTCAGGCGGTGCCTCATTGTGGGGGATGAGGGCAGAGGTGGTGGTTGCAATGGTACGGGAGCAGGGGGTGCCAAGGTGTGAACATTCTTGGACCCAGAAGCAGATCTTGGTCCTTGCTCTCATCTATCATTCGTAGTGATGGTGCGGAACCTAGGGGTGGAGTGCTGCACTCCGGGACCACTGGGCAGCCTGTGCCAGCAATGTTCCTGGTTTTCACCTCCAGTGCCTCCGCTATCTGTGGAACGTACTCAGTCATGGTGGCCAGCTGTTGGGATATGCCCCCCAATGCATTGAGGATCTGGTCACCAATGTCTGCAGTCCTCCTAGACAACTGTACCATTTCTCCGCTCTCATGTGGTGCTCGTGGACCAGACCTGCTGCGTCCATGAAACCTCCGTGGGGTTGTCGCCATCCTGGGGACAATGGGGTGCCCTGAGGCAAGGCGCTTGAGCCCGGTACCTCCAGAGTGGAGGCGGGAATGGCCGGAGGGGCACTAGATGGCCCTGGGGTGGAATGGCTTCTGGAGCATGGCGATGCAGGTTCCTCGAACTCCACGCTCTCATCCGTAGAGAACAGATCTAGTGGATTGACGGGCGAGAATCGGACCTCCTCACCACCAGATGTAGGATTGCCCGGTGAGTCCAGCCCCTCGCCCCCACCTTCTGGCCTCTGTGGCCTTGCCTGGGGCCACGCTGCTGGCTGAGCTGCAAAATACAAATGAGGTTATTAGGGGAGAAGAGGGTGCTCGGGTCACAAGGTGATTCTAGTGCCACACACAGCATATGCACAACAAAAGCACCACCGCTTTCGAAATCATCACAGACATCACATTTAATGACCATCAATACATTCTGCATTGCAATGATTTTCATTAGGCCAGCATTATATATAGGACAATTTTAGAAATCATCTATCATATATTATTGTTTGGATATGAGTGAATGTGGCATCAATTGACTTTACACCATGCAATGGTGTAAACTTTACTCACATGGCATCACTTCAGGGTCTGCAGCTACTTGCGTGGCCGTCTGGGTGTGCCTCCCCACAAGTGCGAGCACCCACCCTTCCATGTCAGTGATGTCGCTGGTGACTGCTGGCCCCCCACCTGTTCGCCTCTGCACGGACCTCATCGTCGATAGCTTCTTCTGTGAAAGGTAACAGGACGACATGGCGTGAGATCATTGTGTGATATCATTGCTAGGTACTGTCACAGACACTGATACAACACATAACCGACAGATGTAATCATGATTATAATGATAATTATCATTCTTTACCGAAAGATGTGCACCGTGACCGCAGACTTTGAGTACAACATTCCCGATAAAAGTGAAAGACCTCACATCCGATGATAGTCACTCATGAGTCTTACAAATCAAATTATATAAATACATAAGTATATGTAAATAAATGTAATACTTACTCTTGCGGATCCGACAAGGTCGTTACATTATTTGTGGCATTGGTTGCCCTCACGCTCCTTGTTGGTCGCAGACAAGACCATCTCTGCTATCTCGGCCCATACCTTCTGATAGGCCTTTGGGGTGAGCTTCCCACGCCCTCCCTGTGTCAAATCACCCCAGTGTGACTCAACCTCCTGCAGGAGGGAGGCATTTGCCTTGACCGAGAACCTCCTCGCTCTTTTGTGCCCTCCAATGTGTTCCTCTCCCAGCTCACTGCTCTCGCCAGCATCAGTCTCCACAGCGGCTGTGTCGCCTCCTCCTTTCCCTCCATTATAGGCACCAAATTCGGGCAAATATCTGGCTGGTAACAGCTAATTTTTTTTCCCAAATTTGCTCTAAAGTTCTAAACTCTCCCTCCTTCCTCCCAAAGCAGCCACACCACACCCATACACACCTTCACTCCCTCTCAGCTCCCTCTCTCTCTGTCTCCTCTTCTGTGCATGTCATGATGACCCTTGACATCCTGAATCGTGGGAATCGAGTGTTGCCATGCTGTTGCTAAGGACAGCGAAACTTTATGGCAGAAGGCCAGAGAAATTTAACGCTAACGCCCATTTCAGATCGCCCAATTTAAAAAATGGAGACCAGTGGCTTTGAGAATGGGCGACAAACCGATGATCTGAAAACCCATTTTTACAGCCCACGCTGGAAATAACGCCCATTTTTGGGCAATCTGCACAAAAGTGTAAAATCTAGCCCATTGACAGGCTAAGTGAGTGAGCAGAAATTTGGCAGATGGAGTATAATGTGGGAAAATGTGAGGTTATCCACTTTGGCAGAAAAAATAGAAAAGCAAATTCTAATTTAAACGGAGAAAAATTGCAAAGTGTTGCAGTACAGAGCGACCTGGGGGTCCTTGTGCATGAAACACAAAAAGTTAGTAGGTACAGCAAGTAATCAGGAAGGCAAATTGAATGTTGGCCTTTATTGCAAGGGGGATGGAGTATAAAAGCAGAGAAGTTCTGCTACAGTTGTACAGGGTATTGATGAGGCCACACCTGGAGTACTGCATACAGTTTTGGTCTCTGTATCTAAGGAAGGATATATTTGCATTGGAGGCTGTTCAGAGAAGGTTCACTAGGTTAATTCCGTAGATGACTTATAAAGATAGGTTGAGTAAGTTAGGCCTATACTCATTGGAGTGCAGAAGAATGAGAGGTGACCTTATCGCAACCTATAAGATAATGAGGGGTCTCAACAAGGTGGATGCAGAGAGGATATTTCCACATAGGGGAAACTAAAACTAGGGGATATAGGGCCAGACTTTCTATAAAGGTCCTCACCGCCCAATTCCCCACTCAAAAGTATCATTATCGTTTGGTGAAAAAAGCTGGCGAAAATTTCCATTTTGAAGGTAAAAGTAAGTAGAACTGATCGCCAGGCGAGAAAATGGGCGTTGCACACTCATTCTCGGTGGGTAAGTGCAAAGTTAGACAAATGGGCGGTCGTTACCGGACTGGACGGTAAGAAGTGAAATTTAGTCTGAGGCTGCGGTTATGTCTACGGAGGGGGAAAACTTAAAAAAAAATGTTCATTAAAAAAAAATAAACACTTACAAAGCATTCCCAAGACAGTTTTAACCCTAATCGCCGTGATAAAATGTAAAAAAAATTAAATAACCTTTAATTTACCTTTCTTCTCACCTTCTGCATGGGAACCTCGAGGACAGGAGCGCGCTTCGCAGTGCGGGAAGAGAAGGCCGCCCCACTGGAATCGCAGGCTCCACTTGGACCACCAGGTAAATTCATAGAAATCTTTCAGGTCGGAGGCAATTGCCCACGGGAAGCCTCCGACCAGAATTTCAGCCCCTATAATTCCTATAAATCTAGTGAAGGCATTGGTGGTTGGTGGAATCCACCTGATGTTGGTGTCAACTGACCTTTGGAAGGTTTCCCAGTCTGATTTTTTTGAAGTTCCATCGTGGTTCCGGTGTTGATGCAATGACAGGAATTTCGATGCCAATGTTGATGATTGAGGGCCTGTGTTGACTGTTGGGGAAGTCGTCGAGAACGGTTCTGGAGGTGATTATTGGATTTCTTTTGCTGTCTTTTGAGAGGAAACGTAAGTCTGGGTTATATTCTCTCTGCGACCTTGATGAATGAAACATACCTCGATCTTTGACGTCAAATAGGAGTGAAGCTCCCGGTACAATTGTTTCTCCATTATAGTTGGTGTCTGCATGGCCCCACATTGTATGGTGTCGATCAAAGTCTCTGAGATGGATGGTTGTTGACTTGGAGGGAGCGGTGGGTCAGACCACTGTATGAGTTGGAGGTTGTTAGCTCTCCTACGTGTATTGCTGTAGTGAAAACTCCGGCAATACTGGTATGCTTAAGTTCAGTGCTGCCTTCAATGCCTTGTTTAACATAGCATGCCAGGCCATATTTGGGATGGTTATTGAATGCGATTAGGTCAAAACCTGTGATCCGTCCTCTTTTGTCAAACTGGTGGATGTGTTCAATGTGTGTTTCTTGAAGTACCAGAACATCAACGCTGTGTTTCTTCAGTAACCTTTTGAGATATTCGCATTTTGAACGAGAGATATCTTAGATCTTAAATTGGCATATTTGGATGGCTGGTCCTACATGTAGTTTTCTTTTGGAGGAGACCATTCGATTTGCTTGGTTTGTTATTGTCACCGGGCGGTCAATTTAACGACAAGTTCGGTGTCCTGTGAGACGACATTAGTTGCGATCTAAGAACTAAGATCACATAACAGAACCTTGGGAAGAAACTAAAGAGTAGGGTCAACTTGATCCAGAAACTTGCCGGATCCACAAGGGGAGCAGACGCTCAAACCCTCCGTACAGCAGCACTCGCCCTGGTGTACTCTACAGCAGAATACTGCTCTCCGGCATGGCTATCAAGTCCGCATGCCAAATCCATTAATGTCCAGCTGAAGTATACTATGAGAATTATCACCGATACGCTTTTATCAACACCAGTACCTTGGCTGCCCGTGCTTGCAAACATCGCATCACCACACCTATGCTGCGAATATGCAGTCTCCAGAGAATACAACCGCTACACCAGCAAAGACATGCCGATCCAGGCCGACTTGAACAACCTACCACCAACCCGTCTCAAATCTAGAAGGCCATTTTGGATCATCGCCAAAGCCCTTCAGCCTTGATGACCAATGGCAAAATGCTTGGAAGAACTGCGACTTAAGGAATGGATTCGTTATAGAGGATCCACAGTACAACCTGAAAGATCAAACCTTCCTGGCAAACAATGGACAACCATCAACTGCCTCAGAATTGGTCATGGTAGATGCTGCCACCTTCTCCATAGGTGGAAGATTAAAGCAGCCCCATAATGCCACTATGGAGCTTCTAATCAGACCCTGGAGCACATCATTGAGCACTGCCCTCAGAGGACATTTTCAGGCAGGCCAAAAGATATCCATGTTGTTACACTGGAAGCTTTGGCCTGGATATCCAAGTTAGATATTGACATTTGATTTGCTTTGCTACAACCATATGAAAGAGAAGAAGATGAATCATATGGTATGGTTGTTACAATGAGAATGCAATGGGACATGAGCTTGTCTAATTTAAACTGCAGGTATACATACTATTTAATCAGAAGAGTAAAGTCCAGCCTGTTCATTTTTGATTACTTTATAGACTTCTAAAGTATCCAACATATGTGCCACAACAAACTGATGAACCAACTTACAAGCTAGTAATATCAGAAAGGTTTTGTGGTGATGTTGAGCTCACCAGGGCCTAACCTTCGATGGATAACAACCACAACTGCACTCTGGAATGGTGAGGGTGCATTGACCTCAAATAGAAAATCCTATTTGACAGCTTCAGAAGTGGCAACTCCAAGGTAGTTCCCGGCATTGTCGCCTCGCCTACAGCAGCAGTTAAATAGTGAAACTTGGTGTAAATGTATCACCCTGAGTAAATAATTTTTGTCTTTTTTCTCTCCAAGTAATTGAGTAAATGAATGTTGTCTTTTTTCTCTGTAGGTTAGGGCAGTGGGTTAAACTCAGAAATTTAGTTAGTAGTCTAATAAATCGAGGCATGGCAGGACAAATTGGTCCCGTCAATGCACATACTCTACCATGTGGGATGCTTCTCGTGTCCTGGGCAACTACATGTGCAGGAAGTGTCATCAGCTGAAGGAGCTTCAGCTCTGGGTTTCTGAGCTCGAGCAGCGGCTGGCATCACTGCAGTGCGTCCACTATGTGGATAGCTTATTTTAGGAGGTGGACACCCCGCAGCATAAGAGTTTGCAAGCAGAGAGGGAGTGGGTGACTGCCAGAAAGACAAGGAGCATCAGGCTGGTAGTGCAGGAGTTCCCAAAGTACATCTCGCTCTCTAACCAGTATTCTGTGAGGGTGATAGTTCCCCTGGGGAGTACAGCCAGAGCCAAGGCCATAATATCACGGGTGGCTCAACTGTACAGGGGGGAGGGGAGGAGGAAGATCAAAAAAGCAATAGTGATAGGTAATTCAATAGATAGGGGAAGAGACAGGCATTTCTGCAGCTGCTGGTGCTAGTGCTGTTGTGGAGGGTTTAAACTAGCTTGGCAGGGGGGGTGGGAAGTTGAGCATAATTTCAGAAGGGCGAGAGGCAAAGTTGGAAATGGAAGGCAGAAAATGGGTTTGGAAACCAGAGGAAAACGAGGCTAGAAAATAGAAAACAAAGGAGTTTGGCAGTGCTTAATGGTGTATACTTCAATGCAAGGAATCTAGTGAATAAGGCAGATGACCTGAGGGAATAGCTAGAGGAACTGAAGGAAATCCTTATTAGGCGGGAAATTGCATTTGGGAAATTGATGGGATTGAAGGCCGATAAATCCCCGGGGCCTGATAGTCTGCATCCCAGAGTACTTAAGGAAGTGGCCCCAGTCCAACAGTCGACTCTGGATCAGTTCCTATGGACTGGAGGATAGCTAATGTAACAGCACTTTTTAAAAAAGGAGGGAGAGAGAAAACGGTTAATTATAGACTGGTTAGCCTGACATCAGTAGTGGGGAAAATGTTGGAATCAATTATTAAAGATGAAATAGCAGCGCATTTGGAAAGCAGTGACAGGATCGGTCCAAGTCAGCATGGATTTATGAAAGGGAAATCATGCTTGACAAATCCTCTAGAATTTTTTGAGGATGTAACTAGTCGAGTGGACAAGGGAGAACCAGTGGATGTAGTGTATTTGGACTTTCAAAAGGCTTTTGACAAGGTCCCATACAAGAGATTGGTGTGCAAAATTAAAGCACATGATATTGGGGGTAATGTACTGACATGGATAGAGAACTAGTTGGCAGACAGGAAGCAGAGAGTTGGGATAAATGGGTCCTTTTCAGAATGGCAGGCAGTGACTAGTGGGGTGCCGCAGGGCTCAGTGCTGGGACCCCAGCTATTTACAATATACATTAATGATTTAGATGAAGGAATTGAGTGTAATATCTCCAAATTTGCAGATGGTACTAAGCTGGGTCGCAGTGTGAGCTGTGAGAAGGACACTAAGAGGCTGCAGGGTGACCTGAACAGGTTAGGTGAGTGGGCAAATGCATGGCAGATGCAGTATAATGTGCTTAAATGTGAGGTTATCCACTTTGATGGCAAAAACATGAAGGCAGAATATTATCTGAATGGCAGCAGATTAGGAAAAGGGGAGGTGCAACGAGACCTGGGTGTCATGGTATATCAGTCATTGAAAGTTGGCATGCAGGTACAGCAGGCAGTGAAGAAGGCAAATGGTATGTTGGCCTTCATAGCTAGGGGATTTGAGTATAAGAGCAGGGAGGTCTTACTGCAGTTGTACAAGGCCTTTGTGAGGCCTCACCTGGAATATTGTGTTCAGTTTTAGTCTCCTAATCTGAGGAAGGACGTTCTTGCTATTGAGGGAGTGCAGCGAAGGTTCACCAGATTGATTCCCCGGATGGCAGGACTGACAATATGAGGAGAGACAGGAACAACTGGGCCTGTATTCACTGGAGTTTAGAAGGATGAGAGGGGATCTCATAGAAACATATAAAATTCTGACGGGACTGGATAGGTTGGATGCAGGAAGAATGTTCCCGATGTTGGGGAAGTCCAGAACCAGAGGACACAGTCTAAGGATAAGGGGTACGCTATTTAGGACTGAGATGAGGCGAAACTTCTTCACTCAGAGAGTTGTTAACCTGTGGAATTCCCTACCGCAGAGAGTTGTTGATGCCAATTCATTGGATATATTCAAGAGGGAGTTAGATATGGCCCTTACGGCTAAAGGGATCAAGGGGTATGGAGAGAAAGCAGGAAAGGGGTACTGAGGTGAATGATCAGCCATGATCTTATTGAATGGTGGTGCAGGCTCGAAGGGCGGAATGGCCTACTCCTGCACCTATTTTCTATGTTTCTATGTTAGACACATTAAAGTATGATATCATAGCTATTACTGACATATGGCAGCTCAACAGTCCTGGTTACATATGTGGTAAAGAGGGGATTTAAAAAGGAAGGGGGTCACAATATTGATTAAAGAAACAATTACAGCTGTGAGAGAGGATATTTTGGAAGGATCATCAAATGAGGCCATATGGATTGAAGAGAAGAACAAAAAAGGGACAATCAGACTGCTGGGAGTGTACTATAGACCCCCAAACAGTCAGAGGGAGACAGAAGAACAAATATGTAGGCATATTTCTGAGAAGTGATAAAACAATAGGGCGGTAATAGTAGGGGATTTCAACTACCTTAATATTAACTGGGATAGAATCAGTGTAAAAGGTATGGAGGGTGAGGAATTCTTAAAATTCATTTGGGAGAACCTTTTTACCCAGTATATAACAAGCCCAAGAGAGGGACGGTTCTGTACTTGGTTTCAGTGAATGAAGCTGGGCATGTGGAAGGGGTATGAGTGGGAGACCATTTTGGTGGTAGTGATCATAATGCAGTTAGAATTAGCGTAATTATGAAAAAGGACAAAAGAGTAAAAGTTCACAATTGGGGATAGGCCAATTTTACTAAGTTGAGAAGTGATTTAGCAAAAGTGGACTGGAAACAGCTACTTGAAGGTAAAACAGTGTCAAAGCAGAGGGAGGTATTCAAGGAGGAGATAGTGACTGTTCAAAGGCAATATGTTCCCACATAAAAAAAGGGTGGGACTCCCAAATCTAGAGCCCCCTGGATGTCAAGGGGCATATAGGGTAGGATAAGACAAAAAAGGGAAGTTTATGTCAGATACCGAGAGCTAAATACTGCAGAAAGCCTAGAGGAGTATAGAAAGTGCAGGGGTGAAATTAAAAAGGACATTAGGAAAGCAAAGAGAGGGCATGAAAAAATATTGGCAAGTAAAATCAAGGAAAACGCAAAGATGTTTTAGAAACACATAAAGAGCAAGAGGATAACTAAAGAAAAAGTAGGACCTATTAGAAATCAAAAAGGTAACTTGTGTGTTGAGGCAGAAGGTGTGGGTATGGTTCTTAATGAATACTTTCCATCTGTTTTCACAAAAGAGAGCGACGATGCAGACATTGCAGTTAAGGAGGAGGAGTGTGAAATATTAGACGAGATGAACGCAGTGAGAGAAGAAATATTAAGGGATTCAGAATCTTCGAAAGTAGATAAATCACCAGGCCCGGATGAAATGTATCCCAGGCTGTTAAGAGAAGCAAGGGAGGAAATAACGGAGGCTCTGACCATCATTTTCCAATCCTCTCTGACTGCAGGAATGGTGCCAGAGGACTGGAGGACTGCTAATGTTGAACCGTTGTTTAAAAAGCGATAAAGGGATAGACCGAATAATTACAGGCCTGTCAGCCTAACCTCGGTGATGGGCAAATTATTGGAAAAATTTCTACGGGACAGTATTAATTGTCATTTGGAAAGGCACAGAGTAATCAAGGGCAGTCAGCATGGATTTGTTACGGGAAGGTCGTGTCTGACTAACTTGACATTTTTTGAGGAGGTAAAAGGGAGGGTCGATGAGGGTAGTGCATTTGATGTAGTCTACATCGATTTTTGCAAGCCTTTTGACAAGGTCCCAAATGCCAGACTGAGCAGAAAAGTAAATGTTCATGGGATCCCAGGGTAAGGGGCAGGTTGGATCCAAAATTGGCTCAGTGGCAGAAAACAAAGAGTAATGGTCGATGGGTGTATTTGTGACTGGAAGGCTGTTTGCAGTGGGGTTCCACAGGGCTCAGTACCAGGTTCCTTTTGTGGTATATATCAATGATTTAGACTTCAATGTAGCAGGCAGATATAATAAAAATTGGCCGTGTGGTTGATAATGAGGAAGAAAGCTATAGACTGCAGGAAGATATCAATGGACTGGTCAGGTAGACAGAAAAGTGGCAAATGGATCAATTCGGAGAAGTGTAAGCTAATGCATTTGGGAGCGAATATATCTTGTGGCCCGAACCATGATGCAGCTTCTGATGGCCGATGTCTTAGCTTCCATTGCAGCACAAGCAGCAGCCTCTCAACATTTGGGTGCTGCAGTGGAAGCTCAGGTTTCTGTCAGGCAAGGTCAGCTTGCTGCCATCATGGCTGTGGATTAGTGTTCAAAAGGGCTTGCAAGGCATCACAGCAGTCCAGCAACCTGTCTTCTAACAGATCACTAGGATTGTTGAGGCACAGCCCCGGGGGAGTGGCAGTGGAGCACAAACCTACTGTCCTCTCTCAGGCTGACAGCATTCTTACTCCCACCGGTGCCACTCTGCCAGTGCCCTTGCTGTTGCCTGCCAGCCAGCCCAGACTGCTGCCACTCATGTCGAGCTAGTGCACTCTGAAGCTGGTCCTTCTAGGCCCATGAGCTGCTCGAGGTCATCCTCCAAGGCCGTCTTCAGTCTACTCCACTGAAAGTCAGCAGCCTTCCACCAGCCATACTGCAGCCACTGGGGTAGCACTGCATAGGAACACTAGGATAGGCAAAGGCACATGCAAGTCACTAAGAGATTGCACAAGGGTGATTAGTTTTCGATTGCGTGTAATATGGCACAATTTAGGAACATAGGAACAGCGGTTGGCAATTGAGCCCCTCGAGCCTGTTCCACCATTCAATGAGATCATGACTGATCTATGACCCAACTCTATATACCCAACTCGCTATCAACTTGGGGCCAAAATTGCCCCTTTATTAAAGAGCCATTATCGCTTCATGCTTGCTGTGCATGTGTTGCGAGTTGCACACTGGAGTCATCAGCCACGTCATCAAAGGATAGCCCTTGTCGTCCAGTAGCCACCCTTTTGTTTGCTGTGGTGGCTCAAATGCAGCCGTCACAGTGGACTGCCGCAGAATGACAGCATCATGACTGCTGCCAGGATACCTGCATGATTCGCTGCCTATGGGTCACACATCAGCTGGACGTTGAAGGAGTGGAAACCCTTTTGGTTCCGGTATATGGCAGAGTTGACATGCGGTGCCCACAAAGCGATATGCATGCAGTCAAGGGCACCCTGCAACATGGGGAAGCCTGCAATCCTAGCAAAGCCACGTGTTCACACTGTCTGCTGGTCACTAACAAGAGAGAATGAAATATAATCAGTTCTCTTTGAATTAAGAGCCTCACTGACCTCCCTTATTCAGCACTGGATGGCAAACTGCGAGATATTGCAAATATCTCCAGCTCCAACCTGGAAGGAGCAAGACGCATAAAAATTCATGGCCACAGTCACCTTCACAGCCACTGGCAATGCAGTCCATGCCCTGCTCTGGAGTTGTAGTTGTAGCTGCAGCAGGTGGCAGATTTCAGTGAGGATGTCTCACACATTTTTCCTCGCTAAAGTTCAGGTAGGAGAATTGCTCCCTAAATACACTGTGGTTATGGGCCTAGAAATTCGGGTAATTTGCACCTCCCATTAGCACCCCCAGTGGTGCTAACATGGCGCAAATGGCTTTTCACCCTGGCGAGTCGCCGCTAACGACTCCTGCTAAATTCCACGGAAGTTTAGCGGCAGCGGTAACTCATAGTCCCTCTTTCTGCTACACCAGTGATGTCGATATTGTTGTGTATGGAGAAAGAGTCAGACTGAACACTGTGAGCTCAAAATAAAGTGTGACCTTAGTATTTTATTGCAGGTCTCCAGAGTGCCTCTCCAACCTGTGAAGCCTTCTTAAATACCTGTGCTCCCAAGGGATTATGGGATCCCTTGGGACTCCAGGGAATGAGCCCTCTAGTGGCTGTACAGAGTAAATACAAGCCCACATATATAACAACATTCACCCCAAAGTCAAGTGTAACTATTTACAATGTGAATCAATCTGGGGCCCTTCTTGCCCTGGTTGATCGTCTCAGTTTGAAAGCTGGTGTTGGTGAATCATTTGTTGGGCCCTCACTGGGCTGCTGTGCAGCTGGCCTTGCTGGGCTGCCTGGTGTGTTGGGCCCTGCAGGGCTGCTGTGGATGATAGGTTCTACTTCGTGGTCAACCATGGTGTCGGTTGCCATTGGTGTGTGTGTTGGGGGATCAAAAAAGGTAGGGTCCAAGGTGGGTTGCTCAGGGTAGTCCGTGAATCTGAGTTTTATTTGGTCCAAATGTTTCCGGTGAATGAGTCCATTTGAAAGTTTGACACGAAAGACCCTGCTCCCCTCTTTGGCCACGACAGTGCCGGGAAGCCATTTGGGACTTTGTCCATAATTTAACACAAATGTAGGATCATTGACTTCAATCTCGCGTGACACATTTGCGCTATCATGGTATGTACTTTGCTGAAGCCGCGTGCTCTCTACCTGTTCATGTAGATCAGGGTGAACTAACGAGTGCCTTGTCTTAAGTGCTCTTTTCATGAGCAGTTCAGCAGGTGGGATCCCAATGAGTGAATGGGGTCTCATGCGGTAGCTAAGCAGGACTTGGGATAGGAAAGTCTGCAGTGAGCCTTCAGTTACCCTCTTCAAGCCTTGCTTGATGGTTTGCACTGTTCTCTCTGCCTGACCATTGGACGCTGGTTTAAACGGGGCAGATGTGATATGTTTGATCCTGTTACGGGTCATGAATTCTTTGAACTCAGCACTGGTAAAACATGGCCCGTTGTCGCTCACCAGGACATCGGGTAGCCGTGTGTGGCAAACGTGGCCCGCAGGCTTTCAGTGGTGGCAGCGGACGTGCTTACCGACATTATCTCACATTCAATCTACTTGGGAGTACGCGTCTACAACCACAAGGAACATTTTACCCAAGAATGGGCCTGCATAGTTGACGTGTACCCTAGACCATGGTTTGGAGGGCCAAGACCATAAACTTAGCGGCGCCTCCCTGGGTACATTGCTTAATTGCGAGCATGTGTTACATCTGTGAACGCAGGACTCTTAAGTCCGCATCGATACCGGGCCACCACACGTGGAATCTGGCTATCGCTTTCATCATTACGATGCCGGGGTGGGTACTGTGGAGGTCATTGATGAAGGTTTCTCTGCCCTTCTTGGGGACCATTACTCGATTGCCCCACAGAAGGCAGTCTGCCTGTATAGACATTTCATCTTTGAGCCGCTGGAACGGCTTTTTCTCTTAATGCATTTCCACTGGGACACTGGACCAGCTCCTGTGAAGCACACAGCTTTTGACTAGAGATAATAAGGGGTCCTGGCTTGTCCAGGTTTTGATCTGCCGGGCAGTGACAGGTGATAGCACACTCTCAAATGCTTCCATAACCATGGCTAGATCTGCGGGCTGCGCCATTTCCACCCCCGTGCTGGAAAATTGTAGCCTTCTTAGAGCATCGGTGCAATTTTCTGTGCCTGGCCTGTGGCCGATGGCGTAGTTGTATGCGGACAACGTGAGTGCCCATCTCTGGATGCGGGCCGATTCGTTGGTATTTGTTGGAGCAGATTTTTGGACATAATAAAGCCTAGGGGGACACTTGACTGGTGTACCAAACATTTGTCCCCCTCGAATGAATTTTGTAAGAGACAATACTGATGCATTATTGTATGCTTGCATTTACTGGTTATAGGAAGCCTGCCACTTGTTTTTTCTGTGATAACAGGGGAATTAGTCCTCTTGTATGTGTATACTGGCCTGTCACAATGCGAGGCTGGCTTATATCAAGAGCCCAGCCTTGAACGGTAATTGTATGAAAAGTTTTGTAAACCTAGTAATGTGATGATTGGATATAAGGACTGTTGCTAAGGCACGTGATGTAAAGTGACGTAATTTGTAAGATAAAGGAACCTCACAGGCGATTTCAAATTGAGAAGGTGGTTCAGCAGGCGCGGGTCTCTAACACTTCTCCCAAAGCTTTGTCTCCGATTTAATAAACCTCTCTTTAAATACAGTCTCGGAAATATTTTTCCACAACATAATGGCGTCACGAACAGGATACTGTCTGATCAGATGTGATCAATTAAGACAGTATCTGGAATCTGGTGTTAGAGACTGAAAGAGAGGCGTATGGTCACGACGGGATAGTGTATAAGGTATGAGTAGGTAGATAGCGGGAGGAGGCTGACTAACCAGTTTGATTTTTTCCCTTTAGTAAATAAGGTCGGTGCGGTAGGGAGCTGATCACTCCAACCTGAAACTCCGGTGGTAAGGAAACACGCTAGCTTTGTTGCGAAGACAAAGGGTCCCCACAGAGTAGTCGTGGCCGTGAGTATTACAGGAACAAAGGGAAATGTCCGAGACTGGCGAACATGGAAGGTAAGGAAGGGAATGTAAAACGCAGGCCGCCTGGGTCGTTAATTAGTTAATTGTAACTTGCGTAATTACGTAATGCCATAAAAAGCTGATAGTGACTATCTTAAGTGACATATGGATCCAAAAATAGAGCCGGCCAACCAATTAATAAGCTTTGTTGATTGAAGAGAGACTTTTGTGAATGTCTGTCTTGAGTGAGAGTCCTGTGTGATTTTTTGACTGCGGAATGAATGTTTCTGAAAGTCTGTTTGGAAAATTAGTGCAGCTCTACCCACTTTTCCAAACAGAGTGAAAGTTTATTTAACCCTTTGTAGTGTTGTCCTGTATGTGGGAAGTTTTAAGACATTTTAAGTTAGGAATGCAGGTGTGGATATATTCGGATGATAAGTTACGGAGCTAGGAAATGCACAAAGGATAGGTTTGTTGAGTAAAAGATAAAAAATACATGGTCCCGGTGTTTGAAAAAAAAAGAATTTATTTTACACGCTCACTTACTTGTCGAAAGAAAACATGCAATGATTGATTACATTGGGTTGAAAAATATAAATTTAGTCTAGGAATGAGATAAAGAATGCCTTTTAAAACGCTCCCATTTTCCTTTGTGTAAAACCTTGACACGAAAGCTTCTAGCTCAGTAAAAAAAAAAGGGTTTTAAATAAAGATTGGCATTACAAAATTTGAAGTGGGATTCGGAGATATTAAGAGAAGGCACAGCAAAATACTGAGATGGATTCTAAACTTTAAAAAAAAAATTAATTAAATTAAATCTGGTCTCTTAAAGAAAAAAGGAGGAAATAAAACTAAAAGGTTTGGAAACAATCTAGAAATACCTTCAGGGATCAGGTCAAACTCCTGGGCGAGTGCCAAACTATCTGTGAAGGTGTAAAAGGGACTTTTGAAAAAAGGTTAAAACAGCAAGCTTTGGCAGTTTAGAAAAGACATTTTAACGACCTTGCAACTGGAATTTGAGATAACGAAAAGCAGCCCTCAAAGCCTACGTGCTAGACTCTGTTCTAGTTGTGGAGAAAGGAAAAAGATAAAGACGCAACTTTGAAAGTAAACAAATTGAACGATTGGAAAGAAAAAGTGTCTTTGATTGTCTGATGATTTTAAATTCACAAATTTACGGAGTCACGAGCCCTCCGTGTAAAATACAAAACCTAATTTGAAGAAGGGTGATCTGAAAAAAAAAGACGTAACGCACTAATTAGGTGCTGGAAAAATAAAAAGGGGTGTTTGCGATGGAAAAAGACATAACTTACTAAATACCAGTTGACATTAGCTGAGAATAGAAGCTCTTTTAGCAGCCAGTAATAAACCAAAACAGGTAGCGGTTATTAAAATTAAAGCCCACAAGAGGAAGCCGGACCGAACCAGTCCAGATTGGCTGAGTCACCAGGGGAATAAAGCTGCAGACGTAGCTGCACAGAAGGCATTAGAACAGGAAGAGTGTGAGGAAGCCTCAGTCAGTGCCACTGGGGCCCGAGACGAACAGATAAGTATTGAGAAACAACACCAGGACACTTCTGAGGAGGAAATAGGTATGTGGACAAAGCAGGGCGCAACACAAGGGAAGGATAACGTTTGGAGATGAAACGACAAGGTAATGGCACCTGAATGCATACAGAATATCTTATTGGAGTTGCATCATGGCCTGTCTCATTCATGACGAGAGGCCATGACCGGGAGTCTTGGGAGAGATTGGTGGTGGAAAGGGATAGGGAGAGATATTGCCAAACATTGCCATCGATGCATTACGTGTGCACAATATAATCCAGGCAGGCCCATTAAAATTAAAATGGGACACCAGCCCCGTCCACGGGGGCCATGGGAACACATACAAATTGATTTCACAGGTCCTTTGCCCCCATCCCATGGAAAAAGATATTGCCTAGTGATTATAGATCAATTTACCCGGTGGGTGGAAGCTTTCCCCACACGTGATTGCACTGCCTCAACAGTGGCAAGGATATTGACCGAGCAGGTGATTCCCCAATGGGGAATGCCTCTTCAAATAGATTCCGACCAAGGCATCCACTTCACCGGGAAGATTGTAAAAACAATATGCCAGCTGATGGGCATAAAACAAAAATTCCACATCCCCTACCACCCGCAGAGTTCTGGAATGGTAGAGCGCATGAACCGTACCCTCAAAAACGCCCTGGCAAAGGCCATGCAAATGTCAGGAAAAACGTGGATGGAAGCATTACCCATTATATTGATGAAGTTAAGAGCCACAACAAACCGGACAACTGGATTAAACCCTTATGAACTAATGACAGGAAGGGCGATGCAATTACCAGAGAACATCATAACAGGTGGGGCCGATGTAGGCCCATTAAAAGACAAAATAAAACGGTATGTTTTGGAACTAAGTACTCAATTAAAAGGGATGCGTAAATTAGTTAGGGACAATCAGGAAGAAAGAGACGCGGAAGCAGAGCTTACAAAGCTCCCTGAAGTCCCGTTGGCGGGAAGTCGCGTTATGGTAAGGGTCCTCCCGGGAAAACCGGGGTTTGCCCCAAAATGGATAGGACCATATGAGGTTATAATCAGTGGGGATACTTGTACCTGCATCGATATTAAAGGAAATGGGCAATGGAAGCATTGGACCCAGCTTAAGGTTTTTGAACCAGCCGTTTAGCACACGTATTAGTTGTTGTTGTTGTCCATTTACAGATTGACAGCGAGAGATTCTTCAAGCAAGCCATACGGCCATTTTGCCTTTGACTATTTGTTAAATATAGAGTAATAAGATGAAATTATATGTTGCGATCGGTGCGATTATCATAGTTCGTGTTCGGTCCGGCCTGCTAGCTAGACCAAAGCGAGAGTTACATGTGAATACCTTTTTGTACATGTCTTATATTTATGCGCAAATTGGGAACCTTTCCAGTTGCTGGGTATGTTCGCACATCCCCATACATAGCAAAGGAGGCATCCCCTTGAGGTCAATCTCCCTTAACATTTCGGAAGTAGCGGAGTGGGTAAGGCGACAAAACGGTACAGGAGAAGTAAATGATACTTGGAATCAGAGTGGGGATAAAGAAACGTGGAGATCAGGGGGGTTACCTTTTGGATACATTTGATGGATGGTACCAGCCAGAATATAAAAGGTCGGTATGACCCCCGTTCCTGGTTTTGACCAACACATCAGGAGTTGGAAGGCCCACTGCTGACATTTGTTTCATTAGAAACCTGACTGGTGTGAAAACAGGTTTTGTAGCAGGATATAGCAATTGTACGCAATACTTTAACCTCACCAGGTGGAACATAACAGACAGCAAAACAACAAACCAGGGGTTCTTTGAAATGAAGGGTTTGAAGAATCAGTCAAGTAGCCAGGACTGGGAGCCTAAAATTAGGTGGCGACGGGGGCTGAGAGAGAGAGATTGGGATCGAATCTAACAGCATACAATGGCACTTATTTTGTGTGTGGGCACAAGGCCTACCCCTGGTTGCCTCAGGACTGGAGGGGGTCCTGTTATTTGGGATATGTGGTCCCCTTCGTCAAACGGGTACGTACTTTAGCAGAAGTACAAACGCCAGATCGACTAAGACGAGATCTTACCCAGGTAGAGAGGCTATTTGGGGTCATGATTATGTAACCTAGAGAGAGTACTGGAACGGATAGCTAACGACACTGCTGAAGCAATGGAGGGCATAACGGCTGAAATGGTAGCCATACGCACAATGGTACTCCAGAACCGAATGGCCCTAGATTATATACTAGCACAAAGTGGGGGCACATGCGCCTTAATTGGAGCTGAATGTTGCACTTACATTCCCGATAAGTCAGAAAACATAACCAACCTCGCTGATCACATAAGAAGGGAGGTAAAGAAGTTATCCACGCTAGTAGGAGGACCTGGCTGGTTTGACTGGCTATTAGGGGAATCCTGGGCGTCTTATCTTATGCATGGAGTAATTATTCTGGTTGTAATAATAATTACTTGCTGTCTGATTATCGGGTGTTTTAATATCTGCTGTAAAGTTATGATGGCCCGACTGACGCCAGTAGCCAGTGTAATCGCCGAAGAAGAAGTACACGTGATGGAAATACCTGAAGACACAAAGGATGAAGAAACAGACGATGTTGACACTGACCACTATCTTTGAAGGGTAGCCTAGAGCTACGGGCAAGGTGGACATACGGAACAGCAGGGAAGTAATATACCCCAAAGGCCGTATATAACACCATGCTACCATCATTGTGATCATCTGGATTTCGTGAACATCCTCCACGACCAAAAGGGGGAACTGTTGGAGCAGATTTTTGGACATAATAAAGCCTAGGGGGACACTTGACTAGTATACCAAACATTTGTCCCCCTCGAATGAATTTTGTAAGAGACAATACTGATGCATTATTGTATGCTTGCCTTTACTGGTTATAGGAAGCCTACCACTTGTTTTTTCTGTGATAACAGGGGAATTAGTCCTCTTGTATATGTATACTGGCCTGTCACAATGCGAGGCTGGCTTATATCAAGAGCCCAGCCTTGAACGGTAATTGTATGAAAAGCTTTGTAAACCTAGCAATGCGATGATTGGATATAAGGACCGTTGCTAAGGCACGTGATGTAAAGTGACGTAATTTGAAAGATAAAGGAACCTCACAGGCGATTTCAAATTGAGAAGGTGGTTCAGCAGGCGCGGGTCTCTAACACTTCTCCCAAAGCTTTGTCTCTGATTTAATAAACCTCTCTTTAAATACAGTCTCGGAAATATTTTTCCACAACAGTATTTATCCCCTTACTCTTGGAAAACAGGGATATCAGTGGCTTATGGTCAGTTTCCAATTCTAATTTTAGCCCAAACAGGTATTGATGCATTTTCTTTACCCCATAGACACACGCTAACGCTTCTTTTTCAATCATGCTGTAGGCCCTCTCGGCCTTAGACAGACTCCTGGATGCAGAAGCAACTGGTTGCAGTTTCCAGAAATCATTAGCTTGTTGCAATACACACCCGACGCCATATGATGACGCATCACACGCGAGTACCAAACGCTTACATGGATCATACAACACAAGCAATTTGTTTGAGCATAACAATTTTCTCGCTTTTACAAAGGCATTTTCTTGGCTTTTGCCCCAAACCAATTCGCCCCCTTTTCGAAGTAAGACATGTAGTGTTTCTAGCAGTGTGCTGAGACCCGGTAGGAAGTTGTAAAGTCCTGTCCCCTCAGTACAGATTCACACGAGGCATGTAGTGAAGTCAAGGTCACTCTGGACCTGCACCTTTATTTCACAGCTCTGGAATGCTGCACTTGCCTGAGACCCGTCCTTATATACCTGTCTCTTGCAAGTGCACCCCTAGTGGTAAGGTATGCTGGTGGTTACAGGTCATATCTTATTATAGTCATGTATAGCATGTTAGGATACACTTATATTTAATAATGTAAGATACATGACATCACCCTCCCCCAAGGTCTTACTGTCCTTATCGGTTCAGTCTCTCAAGTGGTCTACGCTCTCGCGTGGAGCGTCTGAGTTGTGGTTCAATTGTTTGCCTTGGTGTCTGTTTTTCTTTGTGTGTGGTTGCTGGTATCTCACCTGGGCTGTCTATTTCGATTGGTGTGATTGTTGTTGACTCGCCTGGGCTGTCTGTTGGGATTGCTCTTTCCTCAGGTTGTTCCTTCTGTCTGTCCACCAGGTGTGGTGCGAGTTCTACATTGTAGTCTGCCTCTGGTTCCGCAGTGTTGTTGGTAAATCTGCTTTTGACTTGGTCTACATGCCTCCGGCAGGTTTTGCCATTGTCCATTTGTACTACCAATAGCCTGTTTCCTTCCTTGCCCATTACTGTCCCTGCAAGCCATTTGGGACCCCTGCCATAGTTTAATACAAACACTTTGTCCTCTATCTCATTCCATCTCCCCCTCGAATTTCTGTCATGGTACTCAGTCAGCTTACGGCGCTTTGCCTCAACGATTTCGTGCATGTCTGGGAGGATTAATGAGAGCCTTGTTTTTAAAGTCCTTTTCATCAACAGTTGCACAGGGGGGATCCCAGTCAATGAGTGCGGACAAGATTTGTATGCCAGCAGCAGTCGCGACAGGCGACCCTGCAGCGTGGGACCTTGGATTTTAAGCATGCCTTATTTAATGATTTGCACTGCTCTCTCCGCCTGGCCGTTGGAGGCCGGCTTGAATGGTGCGGCCTTGACGTGATTTATGCCATGGTCAATTATAAAATCTTGGAATTCTGCGCTGGTGAAGCACGGATCATTGTCACTGACCAATATGTCAGGGATTCCGTGCGTTGCAAACATGGTTGCGAGGCTCTCCACAGTGGTGGAGGTTGTGCTCGAGTTTAAAATGGTGCATTCGATCCACTTTGAAAATGCATCTACAACTACGAGGAACATTTTGCCCATGAATGGGCCCGCATAATCTACGTGCACCCGCGACCACGGTTTGGTAGGCCAGGGCCAGGGGCTCAAGGGAGCCTCCCTCGGGGCATTGCTGAGTTGGGCACAAATGGTGCACCTTCGGACGCAGAGCTCCAAGTCCGCGTCAATACCAGGCCACCAGACGTGGGATCTGGCTATGGCCTTCATGAGAACGATCCCCGGGTGCTCTTGGTGGAACTCCCGGACAAATGTCTCTTTGCCTCGCAGAGGCATGACTACTTGGCAGCCCCACATCAGGCAGTCTGCTTGTAGTGATAGCCAATGCATGCGCCTGTGAAAGGATTTTAATTCCTCGGGGCAGGCATCGCGAGCCTCTGCCCAGTCACCGGTTAGGACACATCTTTTTACTAAGGATGACGTGGGGTCGCTAGCCGTCCAGGCTCTGATTTGGCGAGCCATCATGAGCGAACCTGTGGACTCAAAGGCATTGATTGCCATGACTATCTCACAGTGCTGTTCGTCAGACCCTTCCGTGGTCGCCAGCGGTAGCCTGCTGAGCACGTCGGCACAGTTGTCTGTGCCTGGTCTGTGCCTTATGGTATAGTCGTAGGACGCCAGCATGAGTGCCCACCTTTGAATTTGCACCGAGGCGTTGGCGTTTATTGCCTTGCTCTCGGATAGGAGGGACGTGAGGGGCTTGTGGTCGGTTTCTAACGCGAACTTGGCCCCTAAAATGTATTGGTGCATCTTTTTGACACCGTACACGCACGCGAGCGCCTCCTTCTCTACCATTCTGTACCCGCGCTCCACCCGCGAAAGTGACCAGGAGGCATAAGCTATGGGTTGTAATTTGCCCGCACTATTGACATGTTGCAAAACGCACCCGATCCCATATGCTGACGCATCGCATGTGAGAACTAGCTTTTTACCTGGATCAAAGAAAGTCAAAACACTGTTGGAACACAGAAGGTTGCGTGCCTTATTGAAGGCGCGTTCCTGGGCGTCCCCCCAAAACCAATCGCACCCCTTCCTGAGTAGCACGTGGAGAGGCTCCAGCAGCGTGCCTAACTTCTGCATAAAGTTCCCAAAGTAATTGAGTAGCCCGAGAAAGGCACGCAGTTCTGAAACATTCCAGAGCCTGGGTGCCAGGCGAATTGCATCTGTTTTGGACTCTGTTGGGCGGATTCCATCAGCGGCAATCCTTCTGCCAAAAATTCAATCTCGGGAGCGAGAAACAGGCACTTGGATTTCTTGACTCGTGGGCCTACCCGATCCAACCGCTTTAGTACTTCCTCCAAATTACGGAGATGGGAGTCGGTGTCTCTGCCCATGATAAATATGCCGTCTTGAAATACAACCGTTCCCGGGATGGACTTGAGCAGACCCTCCATGTTGCGCTGGAATATGGCAGCTGCCGACCTGATGCCGAATGGGCATCGATTGTACATGAAAAGGCCTCGATGTGTGTTGATGGTGATGAGTAGCTTGGATTCCTCGGTCAATTCTTGCATCATATACGCAGATGTGAGGTCTAGTTTTGAGAAAAGTTTACCTCCAGCCAATGTGGCAAATAAGTCCTCCGCTCTGGGCAGCGGGTACTGGTCCTGTAGGGAGACTCTGTTTATGGTAGATTTGTAGTCCCCACAGAATCGTACGGATCCATCAGGCTTCATGACAGGGACAATGGGACTTGACCAGTCGCTAAATTCCACAGGTGATATAATGCCTTCCCGCAGAAGCCTGTCTAGTTCGTGTTCAATCTTTTCCCTCATCACATAGGGTACAGCTCTGGCCTTGTGATGGACCGGCCTAGCATCCTGTGTGATGTAGATTTTGACTTAGGCCCCTTTGAAAGTGCCCACACCTGGCTGAAAGATGTTCAAATTGCTTTATAACTGTTGAGCAGGAGGTCCGTTCCTCCAATGGCATGGCATGGACATAATGTAATTTCCAGTTTAGTTTTGCCACTGGGGAGTCTCCGGGGACAATCCACAGGGGAAGTCGGTTCACTGTCCCTTTGTGTGTGACAGAGAGCATGGCGCTGCCGAGGACTGGTACGATTTCTTTGGTATAGGTCCTTAGTTTGGTGTCGACCCTTGTGAGTTTTGGTCTGTCACTTTTATGCTGCCACAGTTGTTCAAATTGTTGAGCACCCATGAGAGATTGACTCGCTCCCGTATCCAGCTCCATGTTGACAGGTATCCCGTTGAGTAGGACCCTCATCATTATAGGAGGCATCCTGTTGTAGGAGCAGCGGCCATTGATCGTGTTGACCCGCTGTACATCGGTGTCCCGGGTACTGTCCCCACCATCTTCTGGTCCGCTTTCCGACCCATCCGATTTGTATACCAGCCAAGCTGCCGTTTTTTTGCACATGCAGGCCAAATGCCCTGTATATTAACAGTTCCTGCAAACAGCCTGCTGAAATCGACATCCCCTTGACGAGTGCCCATCCCCGCACTTCCAGCACAGACTGCTTCCATTGTTCCCAAAGAATGAGCTGCGTCTGGCTGATCTCTCTTGAGCTTCTCTCAGTTTGTAGTTGATTGCTCGCATTGTGGGTTGATGATGTGTGAACGGTCGTTCCTGTGGCCCTTGATGGCTTCTGGCGCCACTGCCTGCTATCGAGAGCCTGTTCTTCCGGTTTTGTCTGTGTGTGGGGGTAGCAGCTTGTTTAATGCTGTGAACTTCTTGTTCCAATATTCCGTTAGTTGTCGTACCTGCATTGTAAATCAACCTCGTTTCTTCTTCCCCTACCAAGAATGTCTATGGAACCAGTGCTGCTACCTCTAAGGTGAGGTTCTTGGTCTCTATGAGCTTTCGGAATATGCCTGCATGGCCTATTCCTTCAATGAAAAAGTCTCTCAGCATTTCTCTCCTCAGTTCATCGGAGAACTCACATAAACTAGCCAACCTCCGAAGTTCCGCCACGAAGTCGGGTATGCTCTGGCCCGCACAGTGTCTGTAGTTGCAGAACCTGTGTCTGGGATGTGTAGGCTGCTCGCTGGCTTCAGGTGGTCTCTTACCAGTGTGCTCAATTCTTCAAATGACTTGCTTGCTGGTTTCTCGGGTGCCAGCAGATCCTTCATTAAAGCTTATGTTTTCGAGCCACAGCTGGTCAAGAGATGGGCTCTTCTCTTGTCTGCTTTGTCGTCTCCTAACCAGTCTTTGGTGACAAAGCTTTGCTGGAGCCTTTCTATAAAGTCCTCCCAATTGCCTCCAGCATTGTACTTTTCATCTGATCCGTTGTTCGCCATTCTGTGGATTCTGTAATCCCGTAACTCGTCGCCACTGTAAAGTCCTGTCCCCTCAGTACACATTCACACGAGGCATGTAGTGAAGTCAAGGTCACTCTGGACCTGCACCTTTATTTCACAGCTCTGGAATGCTGCACTTGCCTGAGACCTGTCCTTATATACCTGTCTCTTGCAAGTGCACCCGTGGTGGTAAGGTATGCTGGTGGTTACAGGTCATATCTTATTACAGTCATGTATAGCATGTTAGGATACAGTTATAAATAATAATGTAAGATACATGACACATGGGGTGCACACATTCACCACGAATTGTCCCCCGATAATGCTGAATGTTGAACTAAATGGACTCCCGGTGTCAATGGAGCTGGACACGGGCGCGAGCCAGTTCATCATGGGCAAAAAGACTTTCGAAAGGTTGTGGTGCAACAAGGCCTCAAGGCCAATCTTAACTCCAGTTCGCACGAGACTAAGAACTTACACTAAAGAACTGATTATTGTAAATGGCAGTGCTGCCGTAAAGGTCTCCTACGATGGAGCAGTGCACAAGCTACCACTCTGGGTGGTACCGGGTGATGGTCCCACGCTACTCGGCAGGAGCTGGCTGGGAAAGATATGCTGGAACTGGGGCGATGTCCGAACGCTATCGCCTGCTGACGACACTTCGTGTGCCCAGGTCTTAAACAAATTTCCTTCGCTGTTTGAACCACGCATCGGGAAATTCCAAGGAGCAAAAGTGCAGATCCACCTAATTTCGGGGGCGTGACTCATCCATCACAAGGTGAGAGCAGTACAGTACATGATCAGAGAAAAGGTAGAGATCGAGCTAGACCGGCTGCAATGAGAGGGCATCATTTCACCGATCGAGTTCAGCGAGTGGGACAGTCCTATTGTCCCAGTCCTCAAGGGACACGACACTGTCAGAATCTGTGGTGATTACAAAGTAACTATCAATCATTTCTACCTGCAGGACCAATACACGACCAAAAACCAACAACCTCTTTGCAACGCTGGCGGGAGGAAAGACGTTCACGAAGCTGGATCTGACTTCAGCCTCCATGACGCAGGAACTGGAGGAATCATCGAAGGTCCTCACCTGCATCAACACGCACAAAGGTCTTCTTGTTTATAACAGATGGCCGTTTGGAATCCGATCAGCGGCGGTGATATTCCGGAGAAACATGAAGAGTTTACTGAAGTCGGTCCCGCACACCGTGGTCTTCCAGGATGACATCTTGGTCACAGGTCGGAACACAGTCGAGCATCTGCAGAACCTAGAGGAGGTCCTTAGTCGACTCAACCGCATGGGGCTCAGATTAAAATGCTCGAAGTGCGTTTTCCTGCTGCCTGAAGTGCAGTTCCTGGGAAGGAGGATTGCGGCCCACCAACGCGAAAACGGAGGCAATCGAGAACGCACCGAGGCCACAGAACGTTATGGAGCTGCAGTCGTTTCTGGGACTCTTGAACTACTTTGGTAACTTCAGTCATGTATCTTACATTATTATATATAACTGTATCTTAACATGCTATACATGACTGTAATAAGATATGACCTGTAACCACCAGCATACCTTACCACCACGGGTGCACTTGCAAGAGACAGGTATATAAGGACAGGTCTCAGGCAAGTGCAGCATTCCAGAGCTGTGAAATAAAGGTGCAGGTCCAGAGTGACCTTGACTTCACTACATGCCTCGTGTGAATGTGTACTGAGGGGACAGGACTTTACAGTGGCGACGAGTTACGGGATTACAGAATCCACAGAATGGCGAACAACGGATCAGATGAAAAGTACAATGCTGGAGGCAATTGGGAGAACTTTATAGAAAGGCTCCAGCAAAGCTTTGTCACCAAAGACTGGTTAGGAGACGACAAAGCAGACAAGAGAAGAGCCCATCTCTTGATCAGCTGTGGCTCGAAAACATAAGCTTTAATGAAGGATCTGCTGGCACCCGAGAAACCAGCAAGCAAGTCGTTTGAAGAATTGAGCACACTGGTAAGAGACCACCTGAAGCCAGTGAGCAGCCTACACATGGCCAGATACAGGTTCTACAACCACAGACGCTGTGTGGGCCAGAGCACACCTGACTTTGTGGTGAAACTTCGGAGGTTGGCTAGTTTATGAGTTCTCCGATGAACTGAGGAGAGAAATGCTGAGAGACTTTTTCATTGAAGGAATAGGCCACGCAGGCATATTCCGAAAGCTCATAGAGACCAAGAACCTGACCTTAGAGGCAGCAGCGCTGGTTACACAGAAATTCTTGGTAGGGGAAGAAGAAACGAGGTTGATTTACAATGCAGGTACAACAACTAACGAAATATCAGAATAAGAAGTTAACAGCATTAAACAAGCTGCTACCCCCACACACAGACAAAAACCGGGAGAACAGGCTCTCGACAGCAGGCAGTGGCGCCAGAAGCCATCAAGGGCCACAGGAACGGCCGTTCACACCTCATCAACCCACAATGCGAGCAATCAACTACAAACTGAGAGAAGCTCAAGAGAGATCAGCCAGGCGCAGCTCTTTCTTTGGGAACAATGGAAGCAGTCTGTGCTTGAGATGTGGGGGTGGGCACTCATCAAGGGGATGTCAATTTCAGCAGGCTGTTTGCAGGAACTGTGAATATACAGGGCATTTGGCCCGCATGTGCAAAAAAACGGCAGCTCGGCTGGTATACGAATCAGATGGGTCGGAAAGCGGACCAGAAGACGGTGGGGACAGTACCCGGGACACCGATGTACAGCGGGTCAACACGATCAATGGCCGCCGCTCCTACAACAGGACGCCTCCTATAATGATGAGGATCCTACTTAACGGGATACCTGTCAACATGGAGCTGGATACGGGAGCGAGTCAATCTCTCATGGGCGCTCAACAATTTGAACAACTGTGGCAGCATAAAAGAGACAGACCAAAACTCACAAGGGTCGACACCAAACTAAGGACCTATACCAAAGAAATCGTATCAGTCCTCAGCAGCGCCATGCTCTCTGTCACACACAAAGGGACAGTGAACCGACTTCCCCTGTGGATTTTTCCCGGAGACCCCCCAGCACTGCTGGGCAGAAGCTGGCTGGCAAAACTAAACTGGAAATGGGATGATGTCCATGCCATGTCATTGGAGGAACGGACCTCCTGCTCAACAGTTATAAAGCGATTTGAACATCTCTTTCAGCCAGGTGTGGGCACTTTCAAAGGGGCCAAAGTCAAAATCTACATCACACAGGATGCTAGACCGGTCCATCACAAGGCCAGAGCTGTACCCTATGTGATGAGGGAAAAGATTGAACACGAACTAGACAGGCTTCTGCGGGAAGGCATTATATCACCTGTGGAATTTAGCGACTGGTCAAGTCCCATCGTCCCAGTCATGAAGCCTGATGGATCCGTACGAATCTGTGGGGACTACAAATCTACCATAAACAGAGTCTCCCTACAGGACCAGTACCCGCTGCCCAGAGCGGAGGACTTATTTGCCACATTGGCTGGAGGTAAACTTTTCTCAAAACTAGACCTCACATCTGCGTATATGATGCAAGAATTGACCGAGGAATCCAAGCTACTCACCACCATCAACACACATCGAGGCCTTTTCATGTACAATCGATGCCCCTTCGGCATCAGGTCAGCAGCTGCCATATTCCAGCGCAACATGGAGAGTCTGCTCAAGTCCGTCCCGGGGATGGTTGTATTTCAAGTCGACATACTTATCACGGGCAGGGACTCCGACTCCCATCTCCGTAATTTGGAGGAAGTACTAAAGCGGTTGGATCGGGTACGCCTACGAGTCAAGAAATCCAAGTGCCTGTTTCTCGCACCCGAGATTGAATTTTTGGGCAGAAGGATTGCCGCTGATGGAATCCGCCCAACAGAGTCCAAAACAGAAGCAATTCGCCTGGCACCCAGGCCCCGAAATGTCTCAGAACTGCACGCCTTTCTCGGGCTACTCAATTAGTTTGGGAACTTTATGCAGAACTTAGGCACGCTGCTGGAGCCTCTCCACGTGCTAATCAGGAAGGGGTGCGATTGATTTTGGGGGGACGCCCACGAACGCGCCTTCAATAAGACACGCAACCTTCTGTGTTCCAACAGTGTTTTGACTTTCTTTGATCCAGGTAAAAAGCTAGTTCTCACATGCGATGCGTCAGCGTATGGGGTCGGGTGTGTTTTTCAAAACTGACCACAAGCCCCTCACGTCCCTCCTATCCGAGAGCAAGGCAATAAATGCCAACGCCTCAGCACGAATTCAACGGTGGGCACTCATGCTGGTGTCCTACGACTATACCATAAGGCACAGACCAGGCACAGACAACTGTGCCGACGCGCTCAGCAGGCTACCCCTGGGGACTTCGGAAGGGTCTGATGAACAGGACTGTGAGATAGTCATGGCAATCAATGCCTTTGAGTCCACATGTTCGCCCATGACGGCTCTCCAAATCATTGCCTGGACGGCCAGCGACCCCACATCATCCTTAGTAAAAAGATGTGTCCTAACCGGTGACTGGGCAGAGGCCCGCGATGCCTGCCCCGAGGAATTAAAACCCTTTCACAGGCGCATGCATGAGCTATCACTACACGCAGACTGCCTGATATGGGGCAGCCGAGTAGTCATGCCTCTGCGAGGCAGAGAGGCATTAGTCCGGGAGCTCCACCGTGAGTACCCAGGGATCGTTCTCATGAAGGCCATAGCCAGATTCCACGTCTGGTGGCCTGGTATTGACGCGGACTTGGAGCTCTGCGACCGAAGGTGCACCATTTGTGCCCAACTCAGCAATGCCCCTAGGGAGGCTCCCCTGAGCCCCTGGCCCTGGTCTACTAAACCGTGGTCGTGGGTGCACATAGACTATGCGCGCCCATTAATGGGCAAAATGTTCCTCGTAGTTGTAGATGCATTTTCAAAGTGGAGCGAATGCACCATTTTAAACTTGAGCACAACCTCCACCACTGTGGAGAGCCTCGCAACCATGTTTGCAACGCACGGAATCCCTGACATATTGGTCAGTGACAATGGTCCGTGCTTCACCAGCGCAGAATTCCAAGATTTTATAATTGACCACGGCATAAATCACGTCAAGACCGCACCGTTCAAGCCGGCCTCCAACGGCCAGGTGGAGAGATCAGTGCAAATTATTAAACAAAGCATGCTTAAAATCCAAGGTCCCACGCTGCAGGGTCGCCTGTCGCGAAAGCTGCTGGCATACAGATCTCGACGGCACTCATTGACTGGGATCCCCCCCCGTGTTGATGAAAAGGACTTTAAAAACAAGGCTCTCATTAATCCTCCCAGATAAGCACAAAATCGTTGAGGCAAAGCGCCATAAGCTGACTGAGTACCATGACAGAAATTCGAGGGGGAGATGGAATGAGATAGAGGACAAAGTGTTTGTATTAAACTATGGCAGGGGTCCCAAATGGCTTGCAGGGACAGTAACGGGCAAGGAAGGAAACAGGCTATTGGTAGTACAAATGGACAATGGCAAAACCTGCTGGAGGCATGTAGACCAAGTCAAAAGCAGATTTACCAACAACACTGCGGAACCAGAGGCAGACTACAATGTGGAACTCGCACCACACCTGGTGGACAGACACAGGGAACAACCTGAGGAAAGGGCAATCCCAACAGACAGCCCAGGCGAGACAACAACAATCACACCAATCTAAACAGACAGCCCAGGCGAGATACCAGCAACCACACCCAAAGAAAAACAGACACCAAGGCAAACAACTAAACCACAACTCAGACGCTCCACGCGAGAGCGTAGACCACCTGAGAGACTGAAGCTATAAAGACAATAAGACCTTGGGGGAGGGTGAAGTCATTTATTTTACATTTTTGTATATAACTGTATCCTAACATGCTATACATGACTGTAATAAGATATGACCTGTAACCACCAGCATACCTTACCACCAGGGGTGCACTTGCAAGAGACAGGTAGAAAGGACAGGTCTCAGGCAAGAGCAGCATTCCAGAGCTGTGAAATAAAGCTGCAGGTCCAGAGTGACCTTGACTTCACCACATGCCTCGTATGAATCTGTACTGAGGGGACAGGACTTTACAGGTACCTCTGCCTCCTCTATCTGAGGCTCCGGTTCATCGTGATCCTTTGTGGATCTGTTCTCCTCGGCAACGTGGTGGTTTTCAGGCTTAACAGGCTTAGCAACTCGCCTGCACACTCGTTGGAGGTGTCCCATTGTTCCACAGTCCTATCAAACGTATCCTTTGAATTGAATGGAAACGATGATCACTCCCGCAGCGCCAACAAGGTGTTAATGACCTTTCATTCATCACCCTTGATGGTGAACCCTTAGACAGCTGCGGACGTGTAGCTGCAGGTATGTGTGACCTGCCCTGTACATTACGATTTTTAAACAACATCACTTTGTTCACAGTACTTGCAGCAGTTGTGTGCTGAGAGATTTGCTTCGTATTGTCACTGGTGGCAATGAACGCCTGGGCTATCACTATGGCCTTACTCAAGGTTGGGGACTCTAAGGTCAAAAGTTTGCGAAATATGGTTTTATGGCCAGTGCCAAGTCTGAAAAAGTATCTGAGCATGTGCTCCGAATGTCCTTCAAATTCGCAATGTCCTGCAAGGTGTCTCAGCTTGGCAAAATAACTCTCCACTTCCTGGCCTTCAGACCTTTTGTAGGTGTAGAACCGGTACCTCGCCATCAGAACACTTTCCTTCGGGTTCAAATGCTCTTGGACCAGTGTGCACAAATCGTCGTACAATTTCTCCGTGGGTTTCGCTGGAGTCAGCAGATTCTTCATGAGGCCATACGTTGGTGCCCCACAGATGGTGAGGAGGATCGCCCTTCATTTGGCAGCGCTCTCTTCCCCATCTAGCTTGTTGGCCACGAAGTATTGGTCGAGTTGCTCCACAAAAGTTTCCCAATCATCTCCCTCTGAAAATTTCTCCAGGATGCCCACTGTTCTCTGTATCTCATCACCAGTTGTTGTGTATGGAGAAAGAGTCAAACTGAACACTGTGAGCTCAAAGTAAAGTGTGACCTTAGCCTTTTATTGCAGATCTCCAGAGTGCCTCTCCAACCTGTGAAGCCTTCTTAAGTACCTGTGCTCCCAAGGGATTATGGGATCCCTTGCGACTCCAGGGAATAAGCTCTCTGGTGATGGCTGTACAGCGCAAATACAAGTCCACATATATAACAGACATCATCACCATACACAGCGCCCTGTTCGCATCCCAGGCACTAAATTGTGTATCACACACTGATACTGCACTGGGCAATGCCAGCAACAGCTTCAGGGAGTCGGCCACTCGCAAGTTAAAGGGGAGGTGTGGGCCATTACAAAAAATGCAGCAGAATTTTGCTGACTGCACGTTGGCGCTTTGAACGTGGGGCCCGTGCCGCGATCAGTCAGCCCAGCACTCTACTTGAGTGCCGGGCTGTTGGCATGGCAACCCGCTCGCTGGTGATTGAGGGAGGCCCCTTTCATTACTGCAGAGTTGGCAGCTTGGACCCTTCCCTTTAATTAAGGGAAGAGCCCCTCGTATGCATCAGCTCTGTGCGGCCCAGTGCGTAGCGCTGCACCCTGTTTCTGATGCGTCCGCCCCACTATCAACCCAGAAAGGAAATGGAGTGCGTTATTTTGCACTCCATTTCCTTTCGAAGGCCGTAACCCGAATGTTTTGAGTGGGGCAGATCTTCTGCGCCTGGCGCAAAATGTCCCGTCTCCCAGATGTTACCGCCCCCGGGGTGCAACAGAATTTTGCGTGGCCTCTGTTCATTCTCCAAGTCATGCTGAATTTCAAGGGGAATGCCTACTAGTGTACCCATGTCTGTCAGCAAGTGGTTTGCGCAGAAGATTTGAAGTCAGCAAAACATCCTTCGGCACCTGCCACACCATTCCCTGTAGACTTTTGCAACTTGTAATAACTATGGGAAGTGCCAAACACTTGTAGAATCGAAACAACAACCAGAAAAAATCAACGAGCAACTAACCTGAAAGTGGTCAATGATTCCTTTAAATAGTGTGGGTGGGGGATCCTTCCTGCTGCTTAACGTGTGTTCAGCTGTGTGGTTAAGAAAAGACGTCAACTTAAGTGTTGAGTTCCAAAATAGTACCCAAACAACAGGTGTAACCGAGCCCAATTTTGCAGTCTGCATGTTTCATTATCACTGATTAGTTTCATTCATAAATTCCCAACCCCCACCCCCTGCCAAGTTAAAAGCTCCAAAATATATATTGGGACTAATTCCTCAATCTCATGCTCCCAGTATAGAGCCACGCTCACAGAGAGTATGGGTGGGAAAATCAGGTAACAATGTTGTAGTTATCTCAAACTCACAGTAGGAAAATCAACCTCAAAGTTTAATGATGAGAGTGTTAGGGTACTGGAAGGATGACCTTCAATTAGCCAAATGCCATTTTTTTGCTTCTGACTTCTGTTAGAGTAAAAATTGAGATGGCGGTGAGAGTGGGGTGGGAATAGGATGCAGCAGGACTTCTGCCCAACTGTGCATTTCCCTTCCTACCTAAATTTCCAGGTCCAGCCCAAATACTGCATTCATGTAGAATTCTGTGGGCAGAGCCTGAGGGCTTGCAGGCACATAGCCTCAACTTGGGTATGCTGTTGCAGGTATTTAAAGGTTGGTGGCCCGGCCGAACCTGGGGGCATAATTGTCGGGCCAACATAGCAGTCGGCCAACAAAAAAAAAACATGGCGGCAGTGCATCCTCCCGTTTAAGGGAAGCCACACCGCCACTGCAGAAAGCCACAACCCCACTGGACCACTGGGAAATAACAGGTTTTGCCACCGCTGGGCGGGCCGAAGATTTTCAGAGGGGAATGTCTCCGTCGGAGAGGGGGGGGGGGTGCGGGGGGGTTGCGGGGAGGGGGGGCGGTGGTGGTAGATAGGCGGTGTGCACGGTGATGACACACAGATTGGCAGCAGCGGAACAGTAGCGGGGTGGATAGGGACACTGCCAGGAAACCTTGGAAGGGCAATTGGGCTAGCAGTGGCCATTCCACAAAAAGTCGGTGGCTACTCCTCTCTTCAGCGTGGCTGTCGATTTGCGGTGGTAACAGGCTGTAAGGAGAGAAACAATTTGGACCCCCTACACTCTTGTGTTTTAAGGATACTCTTGCCTTTGAAATTGAGCAGTTTCTTTGAAGATTGCCCTTGACAAACAAAATCTAAATAATAACATCTTGTAAACAATGGGATGATAGCTTGGGAACCTTGTGCCTATGACCTACAATTTTCACATCTCATCCAGATGATTTTTATACATAGCCATTATTGGATACATAATGGGCTGGAATTTGCAGTGGGTAATAATGGGGAACTAACTGTGTTCGCTGTTATTACCCCTTTGAAACTTACTGCAGCTTCAGGATGTAGTGCATGCACATCTAAACATGGCAATCCTTAAACTTAAACTTAAAAAAAAAAGTTTGTTCATGATATTTCAGGTTCTACCTTATCCTCCTGTGAGACTCCCAATCATTTTTTTGTTCTCTGTAAACTTTTTAAAAAGTCCGGATAAAAGCAGCTTCTCATTCCATGGTTTCCTGTCTGTGAGAATTCTGCAATGTGATTGGCTGCTTAGACAGCTTGTTGACATTACAGCAGATCGCACAAGGGATTCCCACTGCACTGTGCTGAAATGACTTGAATATCAAAAAAGGCAAACTTCTTGCCACAGAAATCACGAGATCTCTGTGGGCAGCTTTCTTCGGGGCCAGCAGTGAACACCTTTGCTTTGCCACTGACCACAAATTCCAGGCCATTACATATTACACTGCCACCATACTGGGATAAATGTAACCCAGCGTGTCTACCTGTCATCAAAATTTTATAAAGTACTTATATTCAAATCATTGACGATGACAGGATACAAAATTTCATACTGCTGATGGCAACTCATTACCTTTTAAAGAGAAACAAATATAAAAAATACGAGGAAAAGGCCAGTCTTAGTGAAGAATGCCTATTGTTACCAACTTGAATGAAGTGTAACAATATAACAGAAAGGCTGCCTGCCATTAAGTTGTATTCCAAAGTATTTGGTCTGAAGTTGCTGTGTTTACATAGAGGCAGAAAGGAGCGTAATTACTAGTATTGTCAAGTATGAATTGATCATGCTTTATAGTTGGTTGTACTGACTACTAACTTATTTTGGTGTTTCAGTAAATTGTTTTTGTTTACAAGGTGTAAGTAAACGTCCCACCCGCCAAAGACCCACTACAAGTGTGACAGGCAGAAAATGTAGCTCCTTAACCTCCTTTGTGTGTCAGCCGTGGCTCAGTAGGTAGCACATTTGCCTCTGAGACACTGCAGTACTGAGATGCCATCTTTGGATGAGACGTTAAACCGAGACCCCGTTTGCCCTCTCAGGAGGACATAAAAGATCCCATGGCACTGGGTCCGAGCGCATTTCGTACGGATCCGGCAAGGCCGGAATTTTAGGTCCAGTATCATCAAAGTCCTTGATGATAAAAACGGTAACCGTAATCTCGGCGGCAAATGAAATGGTCTATTTTCTTGACTGAAGCAGGCCCCGAGGTATATGAAACCCTGAAAAATGTGCTTGTTCCTGTCAAGCCAAAGGTCACACCACTGACGGAGATTCTAACCAAGATAGAGCAGCACTGCAGTCCTGAGCCCCTGGAAATTGCTGAAAGTTATTGTTTTGGAACACAAAATCAATTACACGATGAGGGATCAGTGAGTACATTATAGCTTTAAAAAAGCTATCCATTCATTTTGGAAACCTTCAGGTCTGGGCATTGTGTGACCGCTTTGTTTGTGGGATGAAAAATGAAGCAATCAGAAAGAAGTTGTTGACAACCCCTAACTTGACTCTTGATTTAGCTTGTCAGACAGCTATATCGATGGATATGGCCGACCAATACTCCCGAGAATTTCGTGCCATTTCCAATCGTCAGACAACCGAGGTTAAAAGTACAAGGCAGTTACGCCCCAAGGCCTCAGCAAGTGGTCAAGCTAACATCATATTTAAATCATGCTATCGGTGCCTGCAACAACAAATTGCTCAAAGTTGTCCTTATGTGAAGGCAGAGTGTTTCTTCTGCAAGAAAACTGGGCATCTTGCGAAGGCATGCGACTAAAGAGTTAATCAACTTTCAATGCCAGAAGTCGAAATCACCAGAAACTACATCGCATTGATGAGAAGCAACAGAGTGAGGAAAATTTGGAGATACACGCCATCAGGAGCACGAGGATATCTAATAACGATTTGCAATATAATCATCATCCAAGTAGATGTTGCAGGAGCCAGGATACCCATGGAAATCGACACTGGTGCATCCATGTGCGTAGTATCAGAATCACTATATCTCGACAAGTTGCGTGATTTTCAACTGGAGAACTCGAAGATAGAGCTGTGAGACTACTCAAGAGAGCGAATCCTTGTTGTAGGACATATCACCATACCGGTGAAATACAAGGATCAGTTTCAGAGCTTGCCACTGTAGTAGTAGGAGACAGGCCTGCCTTGAAATTGGTTGGGATCATTGAAGCTGGACTGGAATGAGATTTTTCGTGTGGAAATAAAATTTGCATCGAAAGATGATGTCATCAAGCAGTATCCGAAGGTGTTCCATGAAACAGGCAATCCGATTCAAGACTTCAAGGCGAGTGTCAGAGTACAGAAGGATGCAAGACCAGTTTATTGCAAGCCACGTCCCATACCATACGCACTCAAGGAGAAAGTTGGGCAAGAAATCAAAAGACTAGAAACTGAGAATATTATCTCTAAGGTAGATCTAAGTAATTGGGCTACACCCATTGTTGTTGTACCTCAGTCAGATGGTAAGGTAAGGTTGTGCGGTAATTATAAAGTAATCGTAAACCAAGTTCTAGAGGGTAATCTACCCAATACATTGCCAAATGTAGAAGATTTGTTCACAATGCTGACAGGTGACCAGATCTTCTCAAAGTTGGATCTATGATGCTGTGTCCCATCACATCACAAGTTATACCCAATAGGGAAGATGTATTCTATTTTTCATACATTGATGAGCTGCCAGTCACAGCTGAAGAGATTTGTAAAGCAATCAAATGTGACCCAGTTATGTCAAAGGTGTATGATTACATAGCAAGTGGCTAGCCAAATCAGGTATCAGAGGAAAATATTCATCCATACTTCATTCGTAGGATAAAGATTGTATCATATGGGATGCAAGAGTGGTTATCCCAAATAAGTTCAGGTCCAAATTGTTAGGAGATCTTCATGACCAGCACCTAGGAATGTGGTTGACCAAGAGTTTTGCACACAGTTATTTATGGTGACCAGGTTTAGATAAAGATATAGGGCCCACACTTGGTGGAAGCCAAGGCCCGCTCAAGTGCCGCCCAAAGGACTGCTGATGGCCGCTGAGAGACCGGGCGCTATTTTTCCAGGAAGATCCCTCTAAAAGAAGTGGCAATACCGCCCGACGGCAAAATAACAGCTTATGCCGTCAATCTGGGCAGCAGCGGGCGGGAGCTCTCAATCTCGGTGGCAAACGCGCTTGCTGCCCAGGTGCCGCCGAGGTTGGAGTCGGGCCCAGGGAGGGTGGAGGAGCTGAAAATAAAAACCATTACCAAAAAAAAACCACTGGAACATCTTCAGGGGACCCCATCCAGGTAAGACGCTGTAAAATAAACATTTTAAAGATGTTCACTAACCTTTTTTTGCAGGTCTTTATACTTACCATCAGGGTTATATCTGCCTCCACGCAGCAGTCCTTCCCCCTGCTGGCGCCGACTCCCGCCGACTCCCACCCACACCAATCTGGCAGCTCGGCAGGCGGAAAAACACTTGTGTCACTTGGCCGGCAGCAGCTGTCAGTGGGTGGTTCCCGGTGGTACTTCCCTCCCGCCCGCTGCAGACCGAGTGGAAACTGGCGGCAAAAGTCGGCAGCAGTGGGCAGTAAGGCCACCAATATTGGGGCCATAAAGTACATCGTCAGTCAGTGTACAACATGTCAATCGGTGAGCAAGAAACCACCATCAGTACCATTACAGCCATGGAAATGGCCTCTCAGGGCATGGCAAAGGTTACATGTAGATTTTGCTGAGCTATAAGGACAACAATTGTTCATTGTGATTGATAGTCATTTGAAGTGGGTAGAGGTGTTTCCAATGTAGAAAATAACAAGTAAAACACTCAACAATTTACGAAGATTGTTTTCTTCATATAGCCTGCCAGAAGATATTGTATCTGATAATGGGCCGCAATTTTGTTCAGAAGAATTTGCACATTTCATGAGCAGAAATGGTGTGAAACACACTAATGTTCCACCATACCACCCTGCTTCAAATGGTGCAGCAGAGCTCACAGTATAAATTGGAAAACTTGCCCTCATCAAGCAAATGTTGGATCCAAATCCAAGGAAACCGCAGTTGTCATAGGACCACAAATGAGCAAATCTTCTAATTATTTATCATAATACTCCTCATACAACTACTGGTGGAACACCAGCAGAGCTTTTTCTCAAACAACAGCCATGAACCAGGTTCTTGTTGTTAAAGCCAAACTTGGCGCAGTCAGTCGAAGAGAAACAATTAAGACATAAAGAGAGTCATGACAGAGGTAAAGTAAGAGAGAGAAGTGTGAATCAGAAGGTTATAGTCAAGAACCATCACCATAAATCACCAGAAGTGGTTACCAGGAAGAGTAGTGAAGATATGTGGCTCTCGTACATATTTGTTCAAGATGTTTGATCATGGAAAGGTTTGGTTTGCTCACATTGCTTACCTGCAGATGTGGAAGAAGTTGAAAGTTGGAATGATTCGATTATTTCTGATAAGTCAGATAGTCTTGTTATAAGTCGAATACCAGTAGCAAATCCTACATCAGATGTACTAGAAACAAGTCCAAGAGAAGGTCAGAATTTAAGTCTGAATCTGAGTCAGGCAGACAAACAGTCTGAAGTTGTAGAGAATCAAAATGTAGATCAAGGGTGCCCTTGGAGAAAAACTCTCCTCAGGCTCAGCCTAGAATGAGTCTAAGTTCAACAATAAGTTTGGAAAGTTCTGTTCGGGAGCGAAAGTATCCTCTTTGAAACAGAAAACCAGTGGTTAAGTTTGAGTTATAAATATGGAAACATGCGTCCAGATCTTTTATTGTGTCTACCATGCAAGTTATGTATGATGATTATTTTGTTATGATTACGTCTTCATTAAGAGGGAGCAGTGTAATAGTGCTCCCCCTAGTGAACTACTGCTCCACTTAGTGAATTACTGTAGTAATACAACTACTGATGTAAACAATAAAGGATCATGTGACAAGGTCACATGATGACAGGTTTTCTCTTTAAGAGCCATCTTGTGTAGTGTGTTTCTTAGTGAACATCGTAAGACTATATCACAGTTCATGTAGGAGTGTGTAGTGAGGATATATCACGATCAGGTTATTGCTCAGACTTGCAAGGTGGCTTCACCAAGACAGAGGGCCACACCTAGGTTTTCAGATGACTCCCTATGAGGTCTTCTTCCCTGCTGATTGGTGGAGGAGACCTCCCCAGCAGTAAAAAAGAGCCTGGTTCCAAGTTGCAGAGGAGGGGAACAGTTGGGATGTGGTGAGGCGGACCTGGATGCAGTGCACTTCAATGATCTCATGAAATCAGGAAAGGTGAGTGCAAAGCCACACTCACCTTCATCCTGCTGTGCCTGTCACCACATCCTCATCACTCTGCCTTCCTAAGTCAGCTCCTGCACAACATTGCTCACATCAACATACCTGGAACTCAGGTTCTTCCTGCTCCTCCTCCTCATCTTCCAGTTGGTGCTCCTCCTCCTCTGAAGAGGCTGAGTATTCTGCGCCTTGCTCCTCATGCAGCACTAATCTATGTTGCTGCACTCTGTTGTGTAGCATGCAGCTGATGACGACAATTCTGGAGACCCTGGCTGATCCATTCTGAAGGGCTCCTTTAGATCTGTCAAGGCATCTGAAGTGCATTTTCAGCATGCGCATTGTTTGCTCTATGACAGATCTGGTGAAAATGTGGCTTTCATTATAGTACTCCTGGGCCCCAGAACTTGGCCTCCTCAAGGGTGTCATGAGCCACATCTTCAGTGGATAGCCCTTGTCTGCAAGCAGCCAGCCAGAAAGTCGGTTTGGCGGTGTGAAGAGCTGAGGGATGATGCATTGGCACAGGATGAAAGAATCATGACAGCTACCAGAGAATTTGTGGCACACATGCATTATTATCTTCCTATGGTTGCAGAGAAGCTGCACAATGAGGGAGTGGAAGCCCTTGTAGTTCACAAACTGCCCTGGGTCACGTGAGAGCTCCCTGATGGCCATATGTGTACAGTTGATAACACCCAGCACCGTGGGAAGCCAGCCAGAGTGGCAAAGCCGAGCGCCCGCTCAGTAACACTGGTGTCATCAATGGCAAAAATGATATAATTGGCTGACTTCTGAAACATGGCATCAGTGACCTGTGTGATGTATCTGTGGGCGGCCAACTGCGAGATACCGCAAATGTCTGCTGCAGATCCCTGGAAGGAGCTTGAAGTGAAGAAGTTGAGGGTGCTAGTAACTTTGACAACATTGGTATGGAATGTCCACCAGATTCTCTGGGCTGCAGGTCTTGTTGCAGCAAGCTGCAAATGTCTGCGATGACCTGGTGCGATAGCCTGAGCCTCCTTTGGCACTGCTGCTCAGTCATGTAGAGGAAGCTCATCCTCTGCTTGTATCGCAGTGGCCAGCTGCTGCGCTTCGCTGATGCTCTCTGTCCTGTGCAGTATCAGGTTATTGAGGAGAAGGTAGGTGGTGTTGTTTTTGTTGCTGTCGGTGTACCTGCTGCTGCTGGTGTTGTGGCTCATCTTGGACCGATTCTGAGTAAACTAAGTTGGGTACTTTTTCAAAGACACTGCTCCAGGCAGAGAGGGGCAAATTTTCAACTTAGTGCCTGGACATAAAACTGATGTTGCAGATAGGCTTCCCGGTATATAAACCACCCAATTTTCATTACCGTTGGAGTCCTATTGACCCCCTGCACACAGCTAAAGTCTTGTGCACAAGACCCTGGGTGCCCCTTCCCTGGTTTGCTGACCCACTTGTGTTGGTGCTGAATCACTTCTCAAATTTTTTGAGGTCCGGAAGGGAATTTAGCTTTTAGAGTTGAAGACTCCCATTTGGGACTTCATTTTCATGTTCATTTATTTTAAAAGGCAATAAGGGCTGAAAACTGCAATTATTCACTTCAGTTTAATTTTTATTAGTTCTAAATGCATTGCCGTTTTAATGCGTTGCCCTTTTAATCCACAGCCTTGCTCCCAGAGGATGTTAGAAGCGGGAACGCCACTCCTGGATGGGATCTTTGACTCCCGTGCCTGCACTAATGCCACCAAGAGGGCATTACATGATAAGTTAGCACTGGGCTAAAAATCATTAGCCCCAGTGCGAATTTTTCTCTGGTAGCATTTCATCCATTTTCAGCATGTGTTAACCTGACTGGCAACTCTCGTGGTGGCCACGGATTTTTTCCCGTTGCCTACGAGAGCAAGTAGGAGTAGTTGGGGATTAGGAGGAATCGTGGGGGGGGGTTCTCGAGCACGGGGGTCCTAATCGCGAGTGTGGGGGTCCACTGGCAGGGGACGGGGCTGTCCGATGATGATCGGAGGGAGGAGCAGATTGTGGTCAGGGGGAGCAGATGATGGCCAGGGTCGGGGGATCCGATAGTGGTCGAGGGAGAGCAGATTGTGGTCAGCAGGGGAAGCAGATGCTGGTCGGTGGAGCGTAAAAGATACTGGTCAGGGGTGGGTGGAGTTCTTCACATTCTCTGGCAGGTTGTGGAATCTCCCTGGCCGGCAGTCAAAGCACTGAGCAATTGATCAGTTGCTTTCATAGTCTTGTTTAAAATAAAAAGCACACAAACAGCAGTAATATCTATTTGTTTTCTTTCTAACTTTCAGCCCCTTTCTTTCCTTCTCTTCTAGAAGATTTAACTCTTGGGAAAGTCTGGTTTTATGGCACTAGTAGCCCTCCAGTATGTTGTCCAAGTATTTGACAGCTGGGAGTTATTATAGACAATCCCCAACTAGTTCCCACCAATGTCTATGCAATGGAAGCAGAGATTGTCCTGTTTCAACTCAACGGGGTAATTCTGACTTTGGGTAATAGTGTAAAACGGACGATATCGATTCAGGCGCCCGTTATACATCTCTCCCGAAAATGGGGGAGGTGAATAACGAGTGGTTGAATTGACTACCCACAATATCTTTTGGATGACATTTTATTTAGGCTAAGGATGCCAAATTTCTGTTAACCACTTTCTGAAATGAGTTCCTTCTGCGTTTGTGTGTGTGTGTGCGCGGGGAGGGGCGGGTGTTTACATGCGTGAAAATACACATATGTTATTTGGTCTAGGACCCCAGCTGGTTTTGAATTCTGTCAACCAAATTATGTATCTTTTTTAGGACAGTAGGTGTTTCATTTTGTAGACTCCTATCAGACAGGTGTAAAATAATATGAGCTTTCAGTCATAACCATCGTCCCGAATAGCTGAACCATCTTTTTTTCTAGAAAAGCCAAATCAATTGTTCTGGTAATTGTTAGTTGGGGTGAGGTGGGGTGTGTGTGGGGGGGGGGGGGGGGGGCGATAATGTTCATTCTCTATTTTCCTGGAAGATATAATTGATAAAAATGTATTTACCTGCTTACCTGAGAAATAATCAAATTACTTAATGAGGACAATACATTTTTGTTCTGAGATGCGAGAAGCTGCGTGGGCCAGATATACATGGACAGTGCCCCTAAGTTATTCAATTCACTTAGATAAACCATACTTCTAGGTCACGGTACCCTTTACTTCCCTGAGCCTGGCCTGCTATGCATCCTCCTCCCTCAGATCCACAATTGGTGGCAGAGCCTCTGCCATAATTGAAATTCTCTCCCTAAACCCTGATGCATTGCTTCATCTCACTCCACCTTCAAATACGTCCTTAACACCTACGCTTTTGAGTATGGCTGTGGTCACCTCTCCTAATTCGTCATCCAATTCCTACTTAGAATTCTTTTTACCCTTCTTTTGTGAAGCGCCTTCTAAAATTTACAATGTTAAATTATATAAATGTAAATGTTATTATTAGAAGGAGCCATGTACAACAGGACAAAGACTTGGTACAGTATTGTAGTGGGTCTCTCTGGTTAAAAGATAACTTGCACTCTCACGCAGTTTGAGTTTGGTATGGCTGAACCGAGAAAATGTTGGGTTTGCCAACTTTTTCCAGGAGTTTTAGATCAAGGTCAAATGAGCAATAAATTTGTAGCACTGTACCACCTAATATCTGCCACTGGAGGGAAACATAGCATATATTCAGCTCACAACGAGATTTCAGTGTTCCGTGAAAGCTGCCAGTGTGTGCTACATTTCCCTCCAGTGGCTGACAATGCAAATTGCAATGTTACAACTTTATTGTTCCTTTGAACTGGCCAAGTGAAACAAAGACAGAAAATGCTGTAGAGACTCAGCAAGTCATTCGGTGTCTGTGGAGAGGACAGATGAGTTAACCCCCGCCCCGCTCAACCATATCATCGTCACTGACTTGCAAGTTGGCCAAGGATCCTGCTACTGGCAAGCGGGGGCCTACCTAATATTCAAAGATTGCAGCCCGTTGATGTCATTAGCGTCGCAATGTAGGCTTAACTCAAAGTCAGGTGGAGTCCTGCACTGTCTGCAGTCTGGCAGCAGAACCACAGCAGGAGGCGCTGACTGGCCAGATGAGGCCAAGGTAAGTTTTTAAAATGTACTTCTGTCAGTAATGTCAACCCCAGCATTTCATAAACCAAGAAACAAACTCTTCAAAATGAGTTGCTATTTTTTTCAAGCATCAATCAATCTAGATTGCCAGTTGATCTATAAACCTCAATAGTGGCGTATTTAATCTCTAACAGGTCACAGCTCTTTACAGAAACTGTATTACTGCATCTGAAAATGCTTTATCAAAAACTTAAAAAGCAACCCTACCTGTTATCACAACATTGCTGTGCATCTCAGTTTAAGGTTATGATGACAGTGATTGTGATGACATCTACTAGAGTGTTGTGCATTTAGCAATTTCCAATAGCTGTTAGGATGGTTTTAGTTCATAGCAAGAGCTTTTATTAAAATCTGACGATATTGAAATGGCAGTGCCGTGCTTTAATAAGTGCAGATTGTGCAAAAATATTTACATAAACCCAGATTCATGGAACAAAAAAGAAGGAAGTTCTGCTAGTTCAATCATCATCAGATATCTTTAGACATCTACGGGCCAAAATTGCCCATTTTTTAAGAGCAGTTACCGCTTCAAAGAGGCAGTAACGGCATGGAAATTAGTTTTCACCCAGTCGGGACAGACTCTCCGACAATCAGGACATTGCTCTCTAGATTTTTTGAGACGCCCCACTCCTGTGCGAACAGCGGTATTGACTATGGGCTCAATTTTTCCCGTTCATTTGCGCTGTTTTTTTGCCGTGCGTGTTTTTTTTGGCGTATTTATTTTTTTCAAAGTTTCCCCCTGTGATCTGCGTTGGCGTAACTGACTTAGTTACGATTTTTCCAGGCCAGTTTTTGTTTTATGTCATAGGGCCGGTTTTTTCAATTGTTCGCAGTTTGGCCAATATTTTTTTCTCTTCGGTCATCGTATCTGGCCACTTCCGAAAAACCTTCTGGTGATTTAATAAAACCAGCACACATTCACAAATCCGCGCTGAAAGACACCATTGTTTTTAAATCGAAGATTTTGGAGGGAGTCAAGAACACTGTCAAAATCAATAATAAAGTTCAACTTTTTTTTAACCTGTCAACGTAGAAGTGTAAATTTGTTGGATTTCAGGGGGAGAGAGAAGTCACAAGACTCCAATTACTAAAGGAGGAGGGTGGGGGGGGGGGGCGGAGGAGAGAGGAGAAGTCATAAGACCTTTGGGTGTGATCCATCCATACAGACCTGGAGAGAGAGAACTGTGAATCTTTGCTGCCTGCTTTCTTGCCATTTTGAGCTTCTTTCAATGGTTAAATTTAAGTATGGAGGCAATACTGACAATGCCATACCTTGTGCGAGCCTTCTGCATCATGGTGCTACGTAGGAGACAATTGATTCGCCCATAGGGTGCTGGACAGGAGGTCTTACCCACCTCGGGCATATTGAGGCAGGCGTTCGTACCTCCATCTGAGTGATGCAGACTGTGTCAGAAGGCTGCATTTCCGCAAAGAAGTTGTAAGTGAGATCTGTGAGTTGGTCAAAGCAGACCTGCAACCTAGAAGCATCAGGAGGACTGCTTTATCAGTCAGTGAAGGTTACAGCTGCACTTTCATTCTATGCCTCAGGCTCGTTTCAAGCGACAACTAGGGATGGGTATCCCATCTCTCAACATTCAACACATATCTCCATTTTCCAGGTCACGGCTGCAGTGTACGCACCTAGGAATGACTTCATAAAGTTCCCCATGACCGTGCAAACAATCCATGACAGTGCTATGGGCTTCTCCAGGATTGCTGACTTCCCAAAGGTACAGGGCTGTATTGATTGTACCCACATCGCCTTGCGAGCAACTTTGAAGGATTCCAAGATGTACAGGAACAGAAAAGGCTTCCACTCCAATAATGTGCAGCTTGTGTGTGACGACATGCATCATATCATGTCAATCGATGCAAGATATCCTAGCAGCATCCATGATGCGTTCATCCTACTTGACAGCGTTATATCTGCCATGTTTCAGCAGCAGCAGCCAGAAGGGCACAGCTGGCTACTGGGAGACAAAGGGTACGGCCTCACCACCTGCCTCATGACCCCCCCACTACTCGTAACCCGGACGGAAGTTGACCGTCAATACAACATGTCACGCAGCATCAGAGAGAGGACCATTGGCATATTGAAACAGTATTTCCGATGCCTGGACCATTCCAGAGGCTACTTGCTGTACTCCCCTGAGATTGTCAGTCAGTTCACTGTTGTGGGCTGCATGCTGCATAACTTAGCCATCATGAGGCAGCAGCACCTGGTAGTGGAAGACCCACCTGCAGTGAGAGTGGCTGATGATAATGATGTGGAAGATTCAGATGACAAGCAGGGGGAGAAGGAGGAGGTGGATGACGAGGATGTGCAAGCCATGCAAGTGCCTGAAGCCAGAGCACAATGGCGGAGGAGGGTGGGCCATCGTGCTCCTTTAACAATTGCTTGAGCCTTGCACTAGCAGCTCATCTGTGAACGCGTTACTGATGCCTGAGGGCTTCGCGACAACTATTCCACATGGACATCTTTACTGTTGGGAGCTGTTCCGTAATGTTGTGTTGTGTTAATGGAACATGATTCAGTTTTAATGTAAAATATATTTTATTCAAAAGTTTACAATGTACTTAATTTAATAAAATTATTCTTGTATCAAACTTTACTTTAATATCACTCTTTAAGATCACTTAAAAACTTTAAGATCATTTATAAACTTGTAAATTTACATAACTTACAAAAAACTTTTCATTTGAGAAGTTACAACAGTAACAATAATAATAATAATAACAACAGCAGCAGCAAAGAAAGACTGCACCCATCTCTCATCCTCCTTATGCTAAGACCGCCCGCTGCGCTTGGACTTGGACTTTCCACCACCCCTTCCCGCAGGCGGTGACGCAGTGTTTCTGGGCTTGGTACCAAGCTTATTCTTTCTAACATCTCAGGTACTGCATATCTCTTGAGGGGCGGGGGGCGGGGGGGGGGGGGGAACAGCGTCGGCGTCAGGCGGCAAGTTTGAGGGCCCAGGTGGCAAGTTGGAGGACCCGGCTTGGGGCTCTTCAGAGACTGGTGTGGGGATTGCAGTGGGAGTGACAGTTGATTCTGTAAATGGGCGCGGGGTCTGGGCGTGTTCCCTTATTACAGCAGCTAACTCCAACATGCCATTCCTCATGCGCCCTGACACTGTCTCACCGACCTGCAACATTCCCTCCCCCATGTTGAGAAAAATTGTCAGAACTACCTGCAACATTCCCTCCCTCTTAGTCAGTGACATGGTTTGCACTACCTCTGACATTCCCTCCCACATGGCCACTATTCCTTCACTGATGATCCTGGACACCGTCCCCATTTCTCGTGTCATTGCTGTTACTTCTCCCGACAGTCCCGCTATCTCATCACTCACCCCACTGATGGCGTCCAGGAGTGATCAGGTAAGGTCAATGCTCTCTGCACTCAGTGACATCATCTGAACCATATCTGTTAGATCCTGCACCTCAGGAGAGCGTGGTCGAGCTCTCCTTCCCCTCCTCCCCACGGGTGTGGCTCGCACCCCAAAACTGGGACCCGCAGCCTGGGACATTGGGGCCCTGGGTGTGCCTCGCTGCACCCCACCACTGGGATCCGCAACCTTGGATGATGAGGCCCTCGGTGTGCCTCGCTGCATCCCACCTCGGAAGGTGTGAAACCATGGAATGTCCCACCAACACTCAATCCACTAATCACGGAAGGGGCTGTCACCTACATGAGCAGCACCTCCTCTAAATTCAATACAACAGTAGGGATTCATCCCACTCCATCCCCTCCCCCTCACCCCCATGTTCTTGGTCTGGAGTGTTGGATTGGAAGATGTTCTCCTCTTCAGGCTTGTCATCGTTTGAATCTTTTTCTGCATTGTCAGTGTTGGCCTCAAGTTCTGCAAAAGATAACAGAACAGTCAAATGGTTAGCAACAGAGGAGAGGGTAGGGTGAGTGGCATGAGTAGGCTCACACAGCGCAGGTCAGGCAGCAGGCTGATTTGAAGCACCATGATGAATTTGCACGACTTACCCTCTCCCTCGAGTGTGAGCCCAGCTTGTGCAGTACTAATTGCTTTTTTTCAGGCAGGACCCATTAAAGCAGCAACCCTCTCTTCCAAGGGTGTCAGCCGGTGCAGATTTGCCGACCTCCTCCTGTTCGAGTTCTTTCCCTTTTATTATGTGCCACTTTCCTCTGTGTTGTGTATGCAGTAACTCAATAGACTGTATACTGTAAACTCTGAACAGGTACAAACAGGCTCTACTTTATTAGGGCCTAAAGTGATTACATTACAAGATGGCTGGCCTTTTATACCTGGGCTGCACACACGTGCGCACAGCCGAATGACCTCTGACAGTGGCGCCACTTGGTGGCTAGTAAACCCAAGCATACATATATGACAATATCCCCCTTTAAGATATTAGTAACGGTCTTTTTATAAATTGAGACGGTCTGGAGCTTTCCGCTCCCGAGTTGAACGTCTCAGTTCAACTCCAGCCTTGGGTGAGTGTTCTGAGTCTGTTATGACTGGGGACTGGGTAGCCGATCTGATGGGAGTGGCAATGAAAGTCCAGATTCATTGACCATGTCAGTGATTGAAAGTCCAGATTCATTGATGACAGCGGAGTCCTCTGATGACTGAGGGTAGGTTGGTTGGTCATTGATTGTGTCTTCCTCAGACTGCTCTGGTTCATCCATGTGCCGCAGCTTTATCTGATCGACATGTTTCCTGCATGTTTGCCCAATCTTGAGCTTAACGATAAACACTCTGTTACCCTCCTTGGCTGTAACAGTACTGGCGATCCATTTGGGACCTGGACCATAATTCAGCACATACACAGGATCATTGATACAAATGTCGCATGACACAGTAGCGCGATCATGATACCCTTTGATATTGACTTTGACGTCTATATTCAACACGATTATTCAAGTCAGGGTGGACAAGAAAGAGCCTGGTCTTGAGACCTCTTTTCATCAATATTTCAGCAGGGAAGACCCCGGTAAGCGTATGGGGTCTTGTCCTATAACTAAGCAATATGCGTGACAAGCGAGTTTGTAGTGAACCTTGAGTTACACGTTTCATACTCTGCTTGATGGTTTGGACCGCACGTTCTGCTTGTCCATTGGATGCGGGTTTGAATGGTGCTGACCTCACATGCTCGATACCATTGAGTTTTATGAACTCTTGAAACTCCATACTGGTGAAGCAAGATCCGTTGGCGCTGACAACAATGTCAGGCAGACCATGCGTAGCAAACATGACACGAAGGCTCTCAATGGTAGCTGTGGATGTGCTGGATGACATGATTGTACACTCATTCCACTTGGAATAAGTATCCACCACAACTAAGAATATCTTTCTCAGGAAGGGATCTGCAAAGTCGATGTGGATCCTGGACCATGATTTAGATGGCCACGACCACAGACTCAACGGTGATTCTGCTGGTGTTTTACTAAGCTGCATGCAAGTGTTGCACTGATGCACACATGATTCCAGATCAGAGTCAATTCCAGGCCACCATACATGAGACCTGGCAATGGCTTTCACCATGACAATACCGGGATGCATGCTATGTAGATCATGCACAAATTTCTCTCTGCCTTTTTTGGGCATAACAACACGATTACCCCACAATATACAATCTGATTGAATGGATAGTTCATTTTTGCGACGGATGTAAGGTTTAATCTCCTCATACATTTGCTTGGGTATGGCAGACCAATCAGTATATAACCTTTCACAACCGATAATATCAGGTCCTGGCTGATCCAGGCATTAACTTGTTGGGCCGTGGCAGGGTTTCCTTCACTTTCAAAAGCATCCATGACTAACAGTAGGTCTGCCAGTTGTGACATTTCCACCTCCGGTGTGAGCAACGGCTGACGGCTCAATGCATCAGCACATTTCTCAGTGCCAGGTCTATGGCGAATGACATAATCATAGGCAGATAATGTCAGCGCCCACCTCTGGATGCGGGACGATGCATTGGTATTTATACCTTTGTTATCCGAAAACAATGAAATGAGTGGCTTGTGATCTGTTTCCAGTTCAAACCGAAGACCAAATAGGAACTGATGCATGTTTTTAAACCCATACACACAGGCTAGTGTTTCTTTCTCTCCAATGCTGTAGGCTCTTTTCACCTTTGACAAACTCTTTGAAGCATATGCAACAGGTTGTAATTTGCCCGACTCATTAGCTTGTTGGAGCACGCAACCAACTCCATATGACGAAGCATCACAAGCCAATACTAGACGCTTACACTGATCATAATGTACCAGCAGCTTTTTAGAGCAAAGCAGATTAGTAGCTTTCTTAAAAGCTCTATCTTGAGATGCACTCCAAACCCAGTTGTCGCCTTTTCTTAGCAGCATGTGCAGTGCTCAATCTAGGTAAGAAATTACCGAAGTAGTTGAGTAGACCAAGGAACGAATGCAGCTCCGTCATATTCTGAGGTTTGGGTTCATTTTTGATGGCCGTAAGCCTGATTCCGTCAGCAGCAATTTTCCTCCCCGGGAATTCGACTTCTGGTGCCATGAAGATGCACTTTAAGCGTTTCAGTGTGAGTCCCACTTTATCCAGACAATGTAGAACCTGTTCCAGGTTGTTCATATGTTTGGCGGAATCATGACTTGTGACCAGTATGTCATCTTGGAACAGGACGGTTCTGGGGACGGACTTCAGTAGACTCTCCATGTTCCTCTGAAATATGGCTGCAGCTGAGCGAATTCCAAAAGGGCAGCTGTTGTAGATAAACAGTCGTTTATGAGTGTTGATGCACATAAGTTTCTTCGACGTGTCGACCAGCTCCTGTGTCATGTACGCCGACGTCAGATCCAGTTTTGTGAATGACTTCCCCCCGGCTAGTGTTGCAAACAGGTCATCAGCCTTTGGTAATGGGTAATGATCCTGTTTCGAAACTCGGTTGATCGTAATCTTGTAGTCTCAACAAATTCTGAGAATGCCATCACTTTTCAACACTGGAACAATGGGGCTGGCCCATTCATTAAATTCGACTGGTGATATGATCCCTTCATGCTGGAGTCCGTCCAGTTTGATTTTGACCTTCTCCCTCATCATGGACGGAACTGCCCGAGCTTTATGATGGATGGATCTTGCATCTGAGTCTAAGTGGATCTGACCTTGGCTCCCGTGAAATTGCCAATGCCTGGTTCAAACAGCGAGGGGAACTTGCTCAGCTCTTGAGCACATGGAGTATCCTCCTCCAACGACAACGCTTTGATCTCGTTCCAGTTCCATTTGATTTTTTCTAACCAGTTCCTGCCGAACAGCGTTGGACCATTACCTGGAACAATCCATAACGGTAAATCGTCAACCGCACCATCATACGACACCTTGATTACTGCACTGCCAATCACCATTATGAGTTCTTTAGTGTATGTACGCAACTTGGCATTGACTGGACTCAGCTTAGGCCTCACAGCCTTAGTATCACACGGCCTGTCGAATGTTGTCTGGCTCATTATTGATTGACTCGCATCCATGTCCAATTCCATCAATACCGGCACACCATTAAGTTTTACATTAATCATTATCGGTTTGCTCTTTGTTAGGAATGAATACAGTCCATACACTTCCTACTCTGGTATCTTGGATTGCATATCCGGATCCGAGTTATACTGTTCATCACCCTCCACATGGTGTGTTGCAGCATACTTGCTCAATTGCGGACACATGCGCTGGAGATGCCCCACTTTCGAACAGCCTTTACAAATATACTGTTTAAACTGACACTGATGATGCTGATGATTTCCCCCACAATGCCAACACGGTGATATCGGATTCATTCCCATTGGTGGACTTTGAGATGCCACAGGTTTTGCGTATGCAGTCGGGTAGGCCCTGCCATATGCAACACTGTCACACGACGATGCTATCTTGTTTACAGTAGTTGCCGAGTTCTGATTTTTCAATGATATCTGCTTTAAGCTTTTGTCCGTCGTCATGCATGTCTGGGCAATCGTGATGGCCTTGCTCAAATCCAGTGTCTCCGCCGCCAGTAGCTTACGCAGGATCACCTCGTGGTTGATGCTGATTACAAAGAAGTCCCACAGCATGTCTGCCAACGCAGTTTCAAACTTACATGGTCCAGCTAGACGTCTTAGGCCGGCAACAAATTCCGTTACATCCTGGCCCTCAGAACGCACGTGCGTATACAATCAATATCTTGAGATGATGATGCCTTCATCTGGTTTGAGATGGTCACTTACCAGAGCACACAATGTTTCATAGTCCTTGTCCATTGGATTTAAGGGCGAGAGGAGATTCTTTATGAGTCCATAGAGTTTCGGACCGCAAACCGTGAGAAGGACCGCCCGGCTCCGAACTGCGACTGACTCTTTCTCCATTTTGTTGGCCACGAAGTACTGGTTCAAGCGGGCTACAAAGTCTGCCCAATCTTCTCCCTCCACGAATTGCTCCAGAATTCCAAATGTGCTCGTTTTTGCATGCGAAGGTACTTGTTACCTTGTCGCCAAATGTTGTGTATGCAATAACTCAATAGACTGAATACTGTAAACTCCGAACAGGTACAATCCTGGCTCTACTTTATTCGGACCCAAAGTGATTACATTACAAGATGGCTGGCCTTTTATACCTGGGCCGCACACACGTGCACAGAGCCCATTGATCTCCAACAGTGACAACACCTGGTGGCTAGTAAACCCAAGCATACATACATAGCACTCTGCAAAGATGAAAATGCAATTTTTAAGAGAGGGTATCTTTCTGCTGGGTGGGACATATACAGCTGGTTACATTTACAATTGCAATTCCATTGAATAAATGAAAATATTACTTGCACTAACTAATTGACCAAAGTCCTGCCACTTCTTTTTACACTGGCCTCCAGATCTCGTGGTGGTCACCACTGCGCAGTAATCTTCTGCAACTTGGTTCCAGCGTTTCTTCATTTTTTGGGTGGTACTTTTATGTGACCTCTGCTGGTGTCCAGCTCCTGCCGTCTGTTCTCAATCACAATAACTAGTGCCTCCACTTTTTCCTGTAAGAAATTCTTGGTCCTTGCACTGCATTGCATCTTGTATTACTACAGCTGTGATTTTTCCAATGCTCTCACAGCACTCCTTTTCATACACACAACTGGCTTTTTAAGAATGGCCGATTGCCAAATCCGAGGTGTCCATCGGCACGACGTCAAAAACGAAACTTTTTTCCCGCGCGTGCGCAGAAGGTGCGGCTTCATTTTGAGGCGCAGACAGCAGGCTCCATGCGCACCCCAGTGACCCCCCTCCGCCCCGCCCCCCGAGGCAACTGGATGCACTGCGCGGTGCCAAATTGGACTTATGCATCGGGGAAACTTTGGCAAAATATTTCTGCCGCAATTCTGGCCTAGAAAAATGGGTGTAACTCTGGCAATGCGCCAGAAAACAGGTTTGGTGAAAATTGAGCCCGTTATTAGAGCGCATACCGCCTCGTCCCCGCCCAGAAGCGACATTGCCCTCCAATAATCCTTCCACCACTTGTCAGTGCCCCTAACAGCTTTGCGCGGTGGGAACCTGCTCGTGGCTATCCAGCGCTTCCGCCCTTAAAGTGGAAGGCACACCACTGCGCCCTTCATTTTATTTTAATTGTCGGCCGATTTTGCAATCAGTCTGACAATGATGACCCCAGGATCGGCCGGGCCATCAACAGGTCGCCTGGCATTCCCTCTTGGGTGCCAGCCCACTGGCCTGGCCGAAACCCTCCCTGGTGGCCCAGTGGCCGCTAAGTAGGCCACGCAGCATCCCTCTCCTTTAAGTGAAGGGGAGGGACGTTGCAAAGTGTCAGTGCGACATGGCACATACATATCGCGTTGACATCATCAGTGTCGTGTTGATATGCTGAGCGCGGCGCTGATAACATCTCCTGCCTTCCGTCCCACTCCCGACTCGCTTCCACCCTTCTGCCGGCCAAAATGCCACAACAATGATTTTTAGCAAGAAAAGAGGGCAAATGCCCTCTATTCCCCGCCCCATCGATTGGGATGGTAATTCACCAAATAATTTTAATTATCCGCCCAAGTGGGACGGAGAGCAATTTCGGCCCCCTATTCATCCTTAGATGTGGATGTTATTCCTTACAAGGCTTATGAATTAACCAGCTACAGCTTTATTAAAGGTTCTGCTACATAGATGCCGCTGGATTAATATGCAGTATTACAACCAATGTCTAAATGTGTAATTATAGGGCTAAGATCAGCTGCATAGTTCCCTGTTGAATCTGGAAACACAAAGTGTTAGATCTCTGGAAGAGAAAGAAAAGTGGGGGGAAGCATACTTTATAATTTAAATATTTGCACAATGCCCCATCAGGACCACACACTTCCACTAGTGAACAGTCACTGGGGCCGAAATTCACGGTCTCAAAGAGACCGGTTAATGCCCGTTTGCAGCGGCCATTCCGAAAAATGGAATGGCCACCGCTCTGGGGTCAACAGGCCGACCTGATATAATTTCAGGTAGGAAATTTTTTGGCCTGGACCCCATCTCGCCCAAGTAGATGCACCGCCCAATTAAAATCAAATAAATACTTACCTATCCATTTTCAGCTCGATCCGTCGATTCCCCACCACGCGGCAGGTTTTTCTGCTGGTGCACCATCTCTGCTCTGAGTGTGGCCTGGCAGCGCAGCCACCCTTAAAGGGGGGGGCCCACTGCTGCGGCCTCAATGCAAAAATTTTTGATGGCCGACTTGTTGATCGGCCGGCAAAATACAGCCCCTGGGTTCAGCCCTGCCACCAATGGGCAACCTGGCACCCCCTCTTGGGTGCGAGGCCGCTAGCCCGGCCGAAACCCTCCCTGGTGACCCAGTGGCCAAAGTTAAAAAATGATCGAATCTCTCCCCTTTAATGGAGGGGAGAGCGTGTGGTGACGCACATGTGCTGTGACGTCACCATGTTGATTGACAGCGGCGGACAGCCCCATTTTCAGCCAGTCAGCCTGGCTTTGAGTCTGAGGCCTGCCCCCATTATGATCCATTTCCTGTCGGACTTTCAATAAGATTCAAAGTCCTGAAAATGGATATACTCACTGCACCAAGAGTTCCAGCGGTGAGTACTAGTTAAAAACTCATACGTGCGCCAGCTTTCTGGTGCACCTGACTTTCAGCCCCACCATGTCTGCAACAACATGAAGTTGCTCCCGGACAGGAAGCACATTCCCCGACCTTTGCTCCCAGACATAGAAATATAGAAACATAGAAAATAGGTGCAGGAGTAGGCCATTCGGCCCTTCGAGCCTGCACCACCATTCAATAAGATCATAGCTGATCATTCACCTCAGTACTCCTTTCCTGCTTTCTCTCCATACCCCTTGATACCTTTAGCTGTAAGGGCTGTCTCTAACTCCCTCTTGAATATATCCAATGAACTGGCATCAACAACTCTCTGCGGTAGAGAATTCCACAGATTAACAATTCTCTGAGTGAAGAAGTTTCTCCTCATCTCAGTCCTAAACGGCTTATCCCTTATCCTTAGACTGTGTCTCCTGGTTCTGGACTTCCCCAACATCGGGAACATTCTTCCTGCATTTAACCTGTCCAGTACCGTCAGAATTTTATATGTTTCTATGAGATCCCCTCTCATCCTTCTAAACTCCATTGAATACACGCCCAGTCGATCCAGTCTCTCCTCATATGTCAGTCCTGCCATCCCGGGAATCAGTCTGGTGAACCTTCGCTGCACATTTGGCCGTCAGTAACCGATTACTGACTTTACGAGCGTGACCATATTTGCGACGGGAGAAAAAAAATCACCAGATTTGACAATTGTATCGCGAGGTCATGAGTGACGCTTAATTTTACCTTGAAATCTCATCTCTCGCGATAAATCGGTGAGAGTTGGCATGTCTGTATAACTTCTTGTGGGCCAGGGTACAGTCTAGGTACATTTTTACATGGGGGAAAGGGAGAGCAACCAAAGCCAGAGCTGCCTGGATGATGAAAGAGTTGGAATACAGGATGAAGCGTATGACAGATGTCAGCTTGATAACACAGGGGAGAATCAGGCTGAACTTCCAAAGTACAGAGGAGAAGTGAAAAAGGAAATAAAATTGACAAAGATACAGAAGGAGAATAGATTGGTGGCTAACATAAAGGGAAATCCAAAGATCTTTGAAAGGCATATTAACAGTAAAAGAGTTGTCTGATAAGTGGTGGGGCCGATTAGGGACCAAAATGGAGAATTATTGGTGGAGGCAGGTTGTCATGTATCTTACATGGTTACTCCTTGCACAGAAGGTGTGCCACCAGAGGGCACTGCAGTGGGAGACTTGTAGGTTACCTGTACAGGTGTGCCAGGCCTAGTATAAAAGGCAGGCCACCATGTGTGATCCTCACTCTGGAGTTACATTAAATGGACTAAGGTCACTACAGTTTAAGCACAACATATTGTCTCGTGGAGTCATTATTGGAGCATCTGAAGATGTAACAATTGGCGACGAGATTACGGACCTTCATGCGAAAATGGCTAACTTTGGTACATTGCAGCAGTTCGCCGATAGTGATGATTGGCTTGCGTTGTGGAGAGGCTCAACCATTTCGTCACAGAAAACAGCCTGGCCGGCGACAATTCAGCCACACTGGCTGATAAGCGCAGAGCTATCCTGCTAACCAGTTGTGGGCTCACCATCTATGCCCTCATCAGGGACTTGCTGGCACCAAGACATACGAGGAGCTTGTAACGCTGATCCAAGAACATCTCAAGCCCAAAGAGAGCATCCTCACAGCCAGACACTGGTTTTACACACAACGACGGCCCAAAGGCCAGAAGATCGCGAAATATGCTGCAGACCTCAGGGGGCTGGCGGCATCGTGTGATTTCAGCGACCACCTTACCGAAGCGCTGCGGGATATTTTTGTCATTGGAATTGGCCATGAGGACCTTCTTCATAAGCTACTATCTGCGGATACCACAGTCACACTGCAGAAGACCATCTCCATGAGCCAAGCCTTCATGACCTCGACTTGCGGCTCTAGGCAGATAACTCATCCTCTGGACTCAAACCCGGCAAGTACTGTGCACAGAGTGGTGCCTTTTAGAGGCTGGACTGTAGAACGTGAATCTTCTCAGGGGAGAGAGAACAGACCCCCGAGTCTCTTAACTCAGAGTCCGCCGAGGGGGGCTAATCGGTTAGCACCATGCTGGCATTGTGGAGGGAATCACACGGCACACCAGTGCCATTTTAAAGACTATGCGTGTAAAGGCTGCAGCACAAAGGGCCACCTCCAGCGAATGTGTAAAAGAAATATGACTCACTGTGTTGATGAAGAGTCTGCAGATGGCCATGAATCCAGAGCGGATTATGAAGCGATAGGCAGAGAGGCAGCTCAGCCCCACAATGAGGTCTATAGCATGTTTACCTGCACCACTGAATGTTCTCCGGTGAGGATGGAAGTCGAGATAATGGTGTTCTAGTCTTCATGGAAGTGAACATGGGGCGAGCTCGTCAGAAATGAATCAAGAAGCCTTTGAGAGGCTATGGGACAATCAAGCTGAACGACCCAAGTTGGTCCCAGTTCAGGCAAAGCTGCGCACCTACACCAATGAACTTATCCCAGTTGTTGGTAGTGCGGATGTAAAGGTACTCCATGACAGTGCGGTGCACAAGTTAACCCTGTGGATTGTTGCAGGGGATGGACGAACGCTACTCAGAAGAAAGTGGATGGAGAAGATCCATTGGAGCTGGTAAGATTTCATCCCTCCAGCGATCGACGTCCCCCGCGCTCAGAGGCAAAGCAAGCCCTCACCTGAGGTTGGATCCGGCACCAGAGAGCAGACCAGCACAGCACCCGAGGCACAGACCGCTCAGCACGACTGTGTGGAGATGATGTAGCTGAGACGACCCAAACGCAACTTCCAGGCTCCTGTGGCAGGACTCCGGAGGAAGAAAATCAGATCCAGAGGCGACTTCCCAGCTTCGGCGGCAGAACCCGGGGAGAAGAGGATCACAGCAGTTGACATCATGGATGGAGGAAAGATGGCGCCCAAACCACGAGATGAGCCACTGAAGAAAAAGGTGGCGGCGGCCGGACCACGAGGTGCAGCGCTGATGGAGCAACATGTGGCACCAAGCGAAGAAGATGATTGGGGTAAAGATAGCAAGGCTCTCTTAAAGAAGGCCCACAACTCACCACACTTAAATGGACAGTTCCACACTCTCAATCAATATAACAGCAACTGTGAGTTAGATGTAAAATGTGTAATTGATGATCAGAGTTGTGCACATGTAATAAACAAGGAAAAGTCACACGATTGCGATCAGAGCTACAGGTTATTTACAATAAGTAATGAAACGTTGAGCGATGTAGGATTTCAACTGCATACAGTCATTGATGCGGGCAAACACCCATCGGGAGCACACAGGTCCAGCGAGCTACCCAATGCTGTAGCCTGCGTCCCTGGAACCAGAGTGATGCACCACGGAGTGTGGCCACAAGCAGCTAATATACATAAGCTGCAGAGTAAGCGATATCAGGAGGGCAGCGGAAACGGTATCGATACCCTGCCCCCGATCGGCTCCACCTCTCAGGCACCCAACCGCCACGAGCCTGAAAGAGCAAACTGCGCTAAGGCACAGTCCTCAGACCCTATTGCCACCAAGGCTACACCCGAGAATGAAGGGTCACCTGCAACGGTTCTCCCATAGGGGACTGGGACCAGCCAGGATCCCAAACCATATAACGCCCAGGCAAGTGAGTCAGCAGTTCCCTGTGCACTTCTAGACGACTGCTCCTCAGGGAGCAGCAGCGACCTGGGGCGCAAGGAGAGGACAGGGAGGTCACAGGCATCTGTGAATCTGCCCGCCACTAGAAGCAACGGCAAAAGCCCCGAGAGCAGGCAACTTGAGCCAACCGGGTTCCCACTGCCAGCACTGGGCACCGCGCCACCAACAGACTACCTAGATACCATCCAGCAGTTCTGGCACTAGTTTATCCTCACGCACCGGTGCTGACCCCAGCAACGATTCCAAATGTATTCCAAGTATGTACCTCACTATTCAAATGTACCACCTCAGCATGGTACCACGAATACAATACTGTAATTGCAAAAAAAATTTTCTAGACTTGAATGTATATGAATGTAATGATCCAACGGCACAATCTGTATGGGGGCGGGGGGAGGGGCGGAGAGAATGGAGTGTACAAATAGAAACCATCAGCACTCTACTGCCAACAAAACACCACCTACTCACCCAAGATGGAAATGACCCTCCAAGGGTCAACCAAATAGAGCTAAGCTCAGAGTACAGTCAATGCAAAGGCAATTTGCACTAAAGACTTGGGGGAGAGTGATGTCATGTATCCTACATGGTGACTGCTTGTACCATTAAAAGGTGTGCCACTAGAGGGCACCGCAGTGGGAGAATTGTAGGCTACCTGTACAGGTGTGCCAGGCCTAGTATAAAAGGCAGGCCATCATGTGTGATCCTCACTCTGGAATTACATTAAATGGACTAAGGTCTCTACAGTTCAAGCACAACACATTGTCTCATGGAATCATAATTAGAGCATCTGAAGATATAATACAGAAGGCATAGCTGACGTACCAAATGAGTACATCACATTGGTGTTTACCAAGGAAGAGGACTTTGCAAATGTTATGGTAAATGACGAAGTTGCTGGGATACTACATGAGATAAAAGTAGATAAAGAGGATGTACTAGACAAGCTGGCGGTAATTAAAGTGGATAAGTCACTTGGTCCTGATGGGATGCATCCTAGATTACTGAGGGAAGTAAGAGTAGAAATGCAGAGGGGCTGGCCACAATCTTCCAATCCTCCTGAGATACAGGGATGCTGCCAAAGAACTGGAGGATTGCAAATATTGCACCTTGTTCAAAAAAGGGATGAACCTAGCAATTACAGGCCAGTCAGTTTAACGTCGGTTTTGGACTCATGGGGAATAAAAGGATATGGGGATCGGGCAGGAAAGTGGAATTGAGGTTGAAGCTCAGCTATGACCTTATTGAATGGCGGAGCAGACTCAAAGGGCCGTAGGGCCTACTCCTGCTCCTAATTCCAATGTTCTTAGCACTGAGAGTGAGTTTTTGCATGGTATTCACCCATGAGGTGGGAAATAATAGCCAAACCTGATTCTGTTGACATCCAGTATCTATGTGCGTATTTTCCAGCAATGGGCAGAAATGGAAACCTTTGGGGAAGTTTTTAGAACAATAATCTGGGAGAAATTAATCTGGGAGCCACTTGGAAAAGCATGGGCTAATAAAGGAGAGCCAGAGCACGAATTTCTAAATGGCAAATCGTGCTTGGCTAACTTGATTGAGTTTTTTGATGAGGTAACAGAGGTTGGATGAGGACAATGAAGTTGATGGTGTGTATATGGACTTTAAAAAGGCGTTTGGTAATGCACCACAGATTAGGCATGTTAGCAAACTTGAAGCCCATGGGATAAAATGGGCAGTCGCAGCATGGGCACGAAATTGGTTAAGGGATAGAAAACAGAATTGTAGTGAATGACTGTTTTTCAGACTGGAGGAGATATACAGCAGCATTCCCCAAGGTTCAGTACCGGGACTACTGCTGTTTTTGATATGCATTAATGACTCGGACTTAGGGGTACAGGGCGCAATTTTAAAATTTGCAGATGGAACAATATTTGGAAGTGTAGTAAACAGTGACGAAGATAGAGGGTATGGAATTCCCGAAATGCATTCAGGAGAACTTTTTTAGCCAGTATGTAGCAAGCCAAACACAGGAGAGGGGGCTGTTCTGGATTTAGTTTTAGGGAATGAAGCTGGGCAAGTAGAAGGGGTATCAGTGAAAGAGCATTTAGGTGCTAGTGACCATAATTCAGTTAGATTTAAGGTAGTTATAGAAAAGGACAAGGTTAGACCAGGAATAAAAGTTCTAAATTGGGGAAAAGCCAACTTTGCTAAGCTGAGAGGTGATGTGGCCATAGTGGACTGGAAACAGCTACTTGAAGGTAAATCAGTGTCAGAGCAGTGGGAGGCATTCAAGGAGGAGATTCGGAGGGTTCAGACCAAATAAAAGAAAAAGGGTGGGATTAACAAATCTAGAGTCCCCTGGTTGTTAGGGACTTACGGGGTAGGATAAAGAAAAAAAGGGACGCTGTAAGTGGTTTCCCTGAGGTGTTTTCGACGCACCCCCACGTTACAATAGTTCTAGACCTGGGAGTGATTACTGTACTGAACAGATGAATGAGTCACGGACAAATACCTTGGTCTCAACCGGCAATGCTTTTATTAAAGCTAAAACACACCTGCACCCAGTAAGAACACACCCTGGTAGTGTAATACAAATAAACACAGTACAACAAATAGTCTAGACTGTCTAAACAGGCCCCTATCGCTATGTACACAATGTCTAAAACCTCCACCTTAAAACCCTTACCAAGATTTTGTTGGGAGAACACACGATACTCCTTCACACCGTGGCTGTGATATTAAAATTGCGTGGGCAGAAATGATGCTCACCGATTCGTTGGCTTACTCGCCGCTTCTCCTGGTGAAGCCGTGTCTCTTCTGGTTTCTTCTCTCTGTCCCACGTGGAGTGCTCAGTTCTTGTAGAGGTGAAGCAGCGAAAGCAAGAGAGAGAGAGAGATGTGGCCACATGGCCTCTTTTATATCCCCACACTGTTTGCCTTTTCAGGCCGAATAAAGTTTGTTCTTGTTTTGAAGCTTCCTGTTTGTGTGGCTTCTGGGTATTCCACTGATGGCTAGTGTGGGGGTTCGCTTCCGACCAGCCTGGGGCTTAATGGCTTTCTATTGTTCTGGTATTCCCACCTCTTCGGGTTATCTCATCGAGGTAATGGCTTGCTGACTGATCAGTTCATCTGATCTAACTCTGACGAGTTCACATTGCTTAACAATGGACCCTCCATTTCAAGTCCAACATGGAAAAGTACCTGGGCCCGTCCCACAAACAGTTTTTTTTCTGCAATGAGGAAGTATTAAAACGCAATGTCCAGATAATGTCCAACCATTCTTGGGGACCCGATGACTATAGTCTCCCCTATGATATTTCAAGAGTTCTTCGATAACATACCAACGTTCGCTGGTGAGCAAGCATCGTGGTTCCCAACCAATCCTATCCCTTTTTACTTTTAAAACACCCCGAATATACGTCCCCGAAATACAACCATGCATCACACTGTTACCATATAGATAAAGTTACATTCAAGGTTCGTTGACTATGGCCTCCCATCGACTCTAGAGTGCTTGACTTCTCTTTTTACAAGAAATACACAACAGGTATATCACAATCAAAAACTGTACAATGACGAGAGCATGTGAGCATATCCGGATCCACGGAGGAAGCTTCACACTTATACCAAGGTCCCACCACGATGGGGAATTTATCCTTTTAATTCATTCCCCTGTGTCCCGGTTTGTCTGTTCCAGCATGAAATAATGTTTTTGGGATAGCTAAACGGCCTTTAATAACGTTGTTAGGTGTTCCCGCAGAAAAGGAATTGGGTAATGTACTGTTGCAGGTTTGGGATTGTGTCATTTATCATAATGTGTTCCGTGGATGGTTCTGGGATCGGAATAATATGTTCCTGTGCCACTTGAACTTTGGCATGGGGTTTGAAGCAGAAAGTGCTGTTGGTGATCGGACACCAAGTGTCCCGGTGCACTTGATACCAGTCCACACTCATGGTTATGCAGTATGCCCCATTGCCCGCATATGCTTCCTGAGGTGGAACGTGGCTCTGGGCCCTCACCTCCATGGTGCAATTGATGGGCTATCAACTCTCGGATTCAAACCCGCACTCTGGCCGATTGAACGCGTTCAAATGCTGGGGACACAATATGACGTATGCACCCGTGCTCTGGTGCCCCTTGAGGTCAGTGCCGGTCATGGCATGCTCCCACTTTATGACAAATGGTGTGACCGCATGATACCGCACGTGCACCCCTTCCCGTATGACCCCAATGTTCTCCACCCTGTATACCGGCGCTGATTGTGATGTCCCGCCCATTACCGGCATACGCAACACTATTTCCATGATTGTGTGGTTGGACCAACCGCAATCCACTGGGACTGAGTAGGCTTCGGAGGCTAGCCGGAGCTGATATAGGCTCATCGAAGTGCTGTACGGGCTGAGCGCTGCCAGGTGCCGGTTGCTGATCCATGATGGGACGCGACCTTGCTGGAGGTCATCGAAATTACTACACCCCTTCGCTCAGCATCCAGGCACCGTACGATATGCACACTTTGTTTCATGCTGCCTGCGCCGAGGCATTCCTGTCCTCCCGTATTAACGCATTTACAGTCTTTGCGTTTGTCTCCAGCTCTGCGATAACCTCCTTTAAATGGACAGTCATTGCCTGGTCCTCCTTTAACTATGACCCTACCACCGCGTTCCTTTCCCCCAGGACTTTCTGTAGCTGGTCCTTTAAACCACTGATTTGCACCTGCAGCTGTACATCGTCCATATTATTAATGAGAGATGTACCCGCGCTAAACGCCGTAGCGACATCATTGAGCACCCCTCGCCTCTGCCTCCCCAGACTAATGTTATAATACGCTCCCATATCGTACAATCTTTCCCGACTCACATCCCCATAACTGAGTTCAAAGAACTGGCGGAACATTTCTTTAATAAGCGCCTCATACAGCTGCTCAGTTTCTTTTGGACACCAATCTGGCAGATGTACCCCGGTTCGGATTTAAAATGACTGACGCGACCGCGTAATGCACCCCCTGGAATAAAACTTTTCCAGTTGGGACTAAAATTAAACCATTCCCTGGGCCTGGTGTGGTGGCTGGACACCTAACTTCCATCATCTGTACCAGTGGGGCTGTGGGCAGGGGCTTCCTCTTGTGTGCTACAAGTTCAGTGGCATTTATTGTGTTGGGAGTGTCTGGGATCATTCAGGAGTCCATACTCCGATCCCATCTGATCTCAGCCCCGGCATCCTGCCATTGCCTCGAAAAGGCAATCGACACACCTACTGGGCAGATCCGTTCCGACCCTCGCATACACACATAAATTCCCAGTTCCCTATTCCACCACTTGTCACAGCACACTTCCACTCCCCCCCCTTTGACCCCGTAATCTGTCGGTACATCTCGTTCCCCAGTCGTTCCCAGTTCGCTGTCTGGTTCCCCGTGTCCTGACTAAATTTCCTGAGCCACCACCACCGTCTCGGGGGAATGTGTCCCTTGCACTTCAAGCATACACGCTTGCCCTCGGTCACCCTAACCCGTGTGGCCGTGACCTTCAGTCTGGGCCACGGTATGGAAGCCTCCCCGTATGTGGATTCGGCGTGGCTGGAGTATTTCATCGAATTCGACCCCAGCCACCCTGGCCACCTTCCCTCGTGGAAGTAGGCTGCCATCCTGTCTGTGTCCTTTCTCCTACCTCCCTGTGCCATGGTGGGTCTGTTCCCCCCAGTACATCCATAGAGGAAGGACAACTCCGCGTCCCCCCTCCTACTGTACCCTGTTCTGGCCAAGCTTCAAAGAACGATTACCAGGGTTGTCTCCATCTTTCACTTGGCTTCCTGTGAAGATACAAAGAAACAACCTTTCTGTGAGAGGATATACCTCCACAGGTCTGGCTTCATTAAAACACACTCTGTAAAAACATGAAGCCGGGAAGGAAACTATATATACCGCCACCCGTCTCTGGAGGCCACGCTAGGTCTCTATGACACTGGGCCTTTTACAGCTCCTCGGCGGTGTGTAAGGAGGCGACCACGGCGTTCTCAGCCGTGGGATCCTGCTACTGTTCCTAACCACCACCACTACGGGCTCCTCACTGTCCCAAACTATGGGAGGAAGTCCCGCGTCCACCATGCTGTTTACAACGCCTTGGTGCTTCTTTCTGTTTCTAACTCTTTCCCCCGGGTTAAACATAGAAACATAGAAACATAGAAAATAGGTGCAGGAGTAGGCCATTCGGCCCTTCTAGCCTGCACCACCATTCAATGAGTTCATGGCTGAACATTCAACTTCAGTACCCCATTCCTGCTTTCTCGCCATACCCCTTGATCCCCCTAGTAGTAAGGACCTCATCTAACTCCTTTTTGAATATATTTAGTGAATTGGCCTCAACAACTTTCTGTGGTAGAGAATTCCACAGGTTCACCACTCTCTGGGTGAAGAAGTTCCTCCGCATCTCGGTCCTAAATGGCTTACCCCTTATCCTTAGACTGTGACCTCTGGTTCTGGACTTCCCCAACATTGGGAACATTCTTCCTGCATCTAACCTGTCTAACCCCGTCAGAATTTTAAATGTTTCTATGAGGTCCCCTCTCATTCTTCTGAACTCCAGTGAATACAAGCTCAGTTGATCAAGTCTTTCTTGATAGGTCAGTCCCGCCATCCCGGGAATCAGTCTGGTGAACCTTCGCTGCACTCCCTCAATAGCAAGAATGTCCTTCCTCAGGTTAGGAGACCAAAACTGTACACAATACTCCAGGTGTGGCCTCACCAATGCCCTGTACAACTGTAGCAACACCTCCCTGCCCCTGTACTCAAATCCCCTTGCTATGAAGGCCAACATGCCATTTGCTTTCTTAACCGCCTGCTGCACCTGCATGCCAACCTTCAATGACTGATGTACCATGACACCCAGGTCTCTTTGCACCTCCCCTTTTCCTAATCTGTCACCATTCAGATAATAGTCTGTCTCTCTGTTTTTACCACCAAAGTGGATAACCTCACATTTATCCACATTATACTTCATCTGCCATGCATTTGCCCACTCACCTAACCTATCCAAGTCGCTCTGTAGCCTCACAGCATCCTCCTCGCAGCTCACACTGCCACCCAACTTAGTGTCATCCGCAAATTTGGAGATACTACATTTAATCCCCTCATCTAAATCATTAATGTACAGTGTAAACAGCTGGGGCCCCAGCACAGAACCTTGCGGTACCCCACTAGTCACTGCCTGCCATTCTGAAAAGTACCCATTTACTCCTACTCTTTGCTTCCTGTCTGACAACCAGTTCTCAATCCATGTCAGTACACTACCCCCAATCCCATGTGCTCTAACTTTGCACATCAATCTCTTGTGTGGGACCTTGTCGAACGCCTTCTGAAAGTCCAAATATACCACATCAACTGGTTCTCCCTTATCCACTCTACTGGAAACATCCTCAAAAAATTCCAGAAGATTTGTCAAGCATGATTTCCCTTTCACAAATCCATGCTGACTTGGACCTATCATGTCACCTCTTTCCAAATGCACTGCTATGACATCCTTAATAATTGATTCCATCATTTTACCCACTACCGATGTCAGGCTGACCGGTCTATAATTCCCTGTTTTCTCTCTCCCTCCTTTTTTAAAAAGTGGGGTTACATTGGCTACCCTCCACTCCATAGGAACTGATCCAGAGTCAATGGAATGTTGGAAAATGACTGTCAACGCATCCACTATTTCCAAGGCCACCTCCTAAGTACTCTGGGATGCAGTCCATCAGGCCCTGGGGATTTATCGGCCTTCAATCCCATCAATTTCCCCAACACAATTTCCCGGCTAATAAGGATTTCCCTCAGTTCCTCCTCCTTACTAGACCCCCCGACCCCTTTTATAACCGGAAGGTTGTTCGTGTCCTCCTTCGTGAATACCGAACCAAAGTACTTGTTCAATTGGTCCGCCATTTCTTTGTTCCCCGTTATGACTTCCCCTGATTCTGACTGCAGGGGACCTACATTTGTTTTTACTAACCTTTTTCTCTTTACATATCTATAGAAACTTTTGCAATCCGTCTTAATGTTCCCTGCAAGCTTCTTCTCATACTCCATTTTCCCTGCCCTAATCAAACCCTTTGTCCTCCTCTGCTGAGTTCTAAATTTCTCCCAGTCCCCAGGTTCGCTGCTATTTCTGGCCAATTTGTATGCCACTTCCTTGGCTTTAATACTATCCCTGATTTCCCTTGATAGCCACGGTTGAGCCACCTTCCCTTTTTTATTTCTATGCCAGACAGGAATGTACAATTGTTGTAGTTCATCCATGCGGTCTCTAAATGTCTGCCATTGCCCATCCACAGTCAACCCCTTAAGTATCATTCGCCAATCCATCCCAGCCAATTCACGCCTCATACCTTCAAAGTTAGCCTTCTTTAAGTTCTGGACCATGGTCTCTGAATTAACTGTTTCATTCTCCATCCCAATGCAGAATTCCACCATATTATGGTCACTCTTCCCCAAGGGGCCTCGCACAACGAGATTGCTAATTAATCCTCTCTCATTACATAACACCCAGTCTAAGATGGCCTCCCCCCTAGTTGGTTCCTCGACATATTGGTCTAAAAAACCATCCCTTATGCACTCCAGAAAATCCTCCTCCACCGTATTGCTTCCAGTTTGGTTAGCCCAATCTATGTGCATATTAAAGTCACCCATTATAACTGCTGCACCTTTATTGCACGCACCCCTAATTTCCTGTTTGATGCCCTCCCCAACATCACTACGACTGTTTGGAGGTCTGTACACAACTCCCACTAATGTTTTTTGCCCTTTGGTGTTCTGCAGCTCTACCCATATAGATTCCACATCATCCAAGCTAATGTCCTTCCTAACTATTGCCTTAATCTCCTCCTTAACCAGCAATGCTACCCCACCTCCTTTTCCTTTTATTCTATCCTTCCTGAATGTTGAATACCCCTGGATGTTGAGTTCCCAGCCCTGCTCATCCTGGAGCCACGTCTCCGTAATCCCAATCACATCATATTTGTTAACATCTATTTGCACAGTTAATTCATCCACCTTATTGCGGATACTCCTTGCATTAAGACACAAAGCCTTTAGGCTTGTTTTTTTAACACCCTCTGTCCTTTTAGAATTTTGCTGTACAATGGCCCTTTTTGTTCTTTGCCTTGGGTTTCTCTGCCCTCCACTTTTCCTCATCTCCTTTCTGTCTTTTGTTTTTGCCTCCTTTTTGTTTCCCTCTATCTCCCTGCATTGGTTCCCATCCCCCTGCCATATTAGTTTAACTCCTCCCCAACAGCACTAGCAAACACTCCCCCGAGGACATTGGTTCCGATTCTGCCCAGGTGCAGACCGTCCGGATTGTACTGGTCCCACCTCCCCCAGAACCGGTTCCAATGCCCCAGGAATTTGAATCCCTCCCTGGTGCACCATTGCTCAAGCCACGTATTCAACTTGCACTGGTTCACATGGAACCTCTTTGTGCGTTTCGGAAGCTTAACCATGGGACAGGCCTTATCTACGATGCTGTAGGGTCCCATGTACAAAGGCTCAAAAGTGCCCACCCAAGCGTAATTGCGGACCATGACTTGATCCCCTACCTTCCACTCGTGGGTTCTCCGGGGCTCGAACAACAATCGATTGCTCCGGTGCTGCTTCCCCCTGTTGCTGGCAGCTTGCCAATGAATCTGTTTCAAGTGCTCGAACAGATTTGCGACAAACTTGTCCCGGTTTACCTCTCTCACCTGACCCGCTGTGAGAACTGGCACCAGATCATGGGTGGGCGTGCGCATGACCCTACCAGTCATGAGCTCATGCGGGGAATACCCTGTGCATCTGGAGAGGCTGGCTCGGACCCCCATCAGGACAAACGGCAGGACCTCAACCCACTTTTTTGGGGACTATCATGTTTCCTTCCGTAGCCTTTCTTTGATGGTCTGATTAAGTTGCTCCATAACCCCCGATGACTGTGGGTTGTGAGCCACATGCCATTTCCCTTCTATCCCCAGCACTTTCAAGGTAGCCTGCATGACTTGCCCCGTGAAGTGGCTCACCTCGATCTGCGTCAGTCCCCACCTAAAGAACACTTCCCTCACCAAGATCCTTGTTGTCGCCAACGCTGTGACTGATCGTCAAGGGAAGGCTTCAACCCACTTCGAGAAAATGTCCACTAGGACCAAACAGTACTTGTAACCCCCCTTTGCGGTGGGCAATGGCTCAATGTAATTGACCTGTACCAACTGCCATAGTCCTTCTACCCTTCTCGTGTGTCCCATGGGAACCTTACTTTTCTGGGGATTGGGATTGTTTGCTGCGCACACCAGACAGTCTGCGCAAAAATCGCGGACATCCTCCCTTAGTTGCGGCCACCATCCACCATCCTGCCTGGTAGTCTCCGGCCCTGGGTGTCCTGCTCCTGGGTCTCCATGAGCTATCTGGAGGAATTCTTGGTCTCTTTAATGTGACTCCAGAGTGAGGAGGTGGCATGGTAGATTACCTTTTATATCTGCTTGCCCAGTGTGCACAGGTGACCCTTAGGTCTCCCACAGGTGTGCCCCCAGGTGGCAAGTCTTACATATTTGTGAGGTTTACATACATACACAACATCACTCCCCCCCAAAGTCTTATGTACAAGTTGTTTACAAGTTGAGACGATCTGGCGCTCTGTGTTCCCGGGTCGATCACCTGAGTTGAAGTTCTGGCGTGGGTGAGTTGGTCAGATCATTGCTGCACGGCAGCGTGGCTGGTCTGATTGGAATGTCAGGCATGGTGGGTTCATCCTCGTGGTTGACAGCGAGGTCAATTGTGTTAGTGGGTCGCTGGGGGCCAGGTCCTTTCACAATGGTTCCTGGTTATCTGTAGTTCGCAGTTTGGTCTGGTCCAAATGCTTTCTGCGTTTGCCCATTACATGGTTTCAAACAAACACTCCATTTTCATCACAAACACTCCATTTTCCTAACAAACACTCCATTCCCCTCTTTGGCTAATACAGTGCTAGCAGCCCATCTGGGGCCATGAACATGGTCTACATCATTTATTCTGATGTCGCGTGGAGGAGCCGTGCGATCATGGTACATTTTCTGCTGATAGCATACGGAGGGCTCAGTTCTGAGTAATTCTGTCCGGTGACTGCATGGTAACCGGGATAGCCGGGTTTGTAGGGAGTCTACCATGACACGTGTGGTGCTTGGCTTTATAATTTGGGCTGCCTGCTCCTGACTATTGTCGTTGACCCTAAGGTTTAGCAAGCCAAGGATGGCGATATGGCCTTGAGACTTTCAGTAGTGGCGGGAGGCCACGTGGTCCCCGTGGATCCTGGGCCATGGTATGGAGGCCCTGGACCACCGACTATGTGTAGCCTCCCTGCCTTTCTTTGCAACGTTGCAGGGTTGCCCCACATAGGGCAATCTGATGGGAGGAGCATTTCGTCTTTGCGACGGATAAGCTGCAACATCCCGTCTGCCGGTTCACTGTTAGCAGGTGGTAACGTGGGATCCTGGCTGGTCCAGATCCTAAACTGGGGAGCCGCTACAGTTGACCCCTCTCTTTCGAGCACTTCCATAACAACAAGCAGGTCTGTGGGCTGCGCCGTTTCCACCCCGGTGTTGGGCAACGGGAGCCAACTGAGGGCATCAGTGCCAATCTCAGTGCCTGGCCCGTGGCGAATCATGTTACAGTGCACAGACAGTGTTAGACATATTCGAAACAAAGCATTGATAATGGTGCCTCTACTCTCCCAAAACTGTGAGATTGGCAGCTTGTCTGACTCGAGCAAATATTGGGACACTCTTTGGCATGTCTCTTTTGTCCCGTGAACGCAGGCTACTGCTTTGGTTAACTTATTGGATACATGTACAACCAGTTGGGGCTCGCCCGCTACTTTGGCTTGCTGTACAACATGCCTGACCCCGTGTGATAACACATCACTTGCTACAAGTACTTTGTCAGATACATATACGGCCGGTTGGTGTTCGCCCGCTACTTTGGCTTGTTGTAAGGTATCCCTGACCCCATATGATAATACATCATTTGCCGCGAAAGAGCGCTCACATGGGTTACACAGTGCAAACAACTTATTGGAACGTAGTGGGTTCCTGGCCTTCTCAGCGGCCGCCCCTTTACCTTTGCCCCAAGCCCAGTCATCTTCCTTGCTGGGCAACACATGCCTCTGTCTCATTGCGGCAACATCCCATGGTCTGGACGCTCTTTCGTCTCGTGGTCTGGACGCACTCTTGTCCGTGTCTGTGATGCCGACTGCCGTAATCTTCCTCCCCAGGGATTTTGCCTCTGGCATCGGGAAGACGCATTCGGTTCGTTTCGGCCGGAGTTCCACTCTGCATGGTCGACCTGGAGCCTCTTCCATCTTCGCGAAGAGGTCGTTGGCTTTGGGTGGTGGGTACCGCGCCTGTACCGCTGCTCGGTTGATCTTTACCTCCTCATGGTCGTGATGAGCGGCCTGTGCCTTGGGGATCTGCAAATGGATCTGCACTTGGATGCCTGGTTCAGCTGAAGGTGGGGGTTTGCTCAGCCTTTGAGCAAGGGAGACGTCGTTCGCCAGAGAAGGTACACAGAGGTCTTCCCACTTCCATCGAATCTTCCCCATCCACTTTCTACCAAGCAGCGTTGGCCCATCACCTGAAACAATCCACAGTCATAAATCGTGCACCACTCCCTCATGGGATACTCTTATGTCCGCACTACCAATAATTGGTATCAGTTCCTTGGTGTAGGTGCGCAGCTTTGCCTGAACCAGGATCAGTTTGGGTCATTATGCTCTGTCGTCCCACAGCCTCTCGAATATCTTCTGGCTCATTATTGATTGACTCGCCCCCGTGTCCAATTCCATGAAGACTGGAGTGCCGTTGAGTTTAACTTTTAACATTATTGGAGGGCTTTTGGTGGTGAAGGTTTGTATCCCATATACTTCCTCTTCATCCTTAGGTTGAGTTGCCTCTCCTGCTCGTTCACCGTGATCCTCGCTGGATCGGTCATCCTCTCCTGACTCTGCCATGTGGTGAGTCATAGGTCGTTTGCACATTCGCTGGAGGTGCCCCATTGTTCCACAGTTCTTGCGCACATTGTGCTTGAATTGACATTGATGGGCTCTATGACTGCCCCTGCAGCACCAACATGGTGTTGCATGGATACGCATTCACGCCCCACGGTGGACTCTGAGTCACCCTCGGTCTGGCCTCTGCGGTCGTGTAGGCCCTGCCATGTACAGTTCTGTCTGCTGAAAGCATTATTTTATGCACAGTACTTGCCGGTGAGCTTCAATTCTGTGAAGATATCTGTTTCGTGTTGTCGCACGTGGATATGAAAGCCTGGGCTATCGTGATGGCCTTGCTCAGATCTAGGAATTCGGCAGACAGCAGTTTGCGAAGAATGACCTCGTGGCCGATTCCAAGCACGAAAAAGTCCTGCAACGTTTCCCCTAAAGATCTTGCAAATTCACACTGTCCCGCAAGGCATCTTGGGTTGGCGACAAAGCTCGCCACATTCTGGCCCTCGGAGCGATGGTGCATGTAAAAGTGATACCTGGCCATTAAGATGCTCTCGTTCAGCTTGAGGTGTTCCCGAACCAGCGTGCATAGCTCTGTGTAAGTCTTGTCCGTTGGTTTGTCCAGTGCCAGCAGATTTTTGAGGAGGACATATATCGAAGACCCACATACGGCGAGGAGAACCGCCCTGCGCTTGACCGCCATCTCAGCCTTGTCCAGTTCGTTGGCCACGAAGTACTGGTCGAGATGCTCAATGAATGCTTCCCAATCATCACCCTCAACAAATCTCTCAAGAATACCAACGGCAGCAATTACCGCATGAAAGTTCATGATCCGTTACTCGTCGCCAATTGTTATGTTCAGAATAACTCCACAAGACTGTATTGTAAGCTCAAACTGTTGTGACCTTGGTCTCTTTAATGTGACTCCAGAGTGAGGAGGTAGCATGGTAGATTACCTTTTATACCTGTTTGCCCAGGGTGCACACGTAACCCTTAGGTCTCCCACAGGTGTGCCCCCAGGTGGCAAGCTTACATATTGGTGAGGTTTACATACCCTCCTTTAACTGAATGCCCGCTACCCCGAATGGGCCTTCTACCTTTTCCCCCCTAGCCAGCTGCTCCAGGACAACCTTGAGAATGGGATCCTGTGCCTGGACTTTCCTCAAGTCTGGGGCCAATGCTACCACTACACACCCTTGTGTTCCCCCTTTGTCTCGGATCACTGCTACTGGGCTGGACCCATATGGGTCCCAAAACTCTTCTGTTTTGGCTCTCTCCTTGGCTAACACATCAGCCTTTTAGTTGCCTTCCCCTCTGGGCTCTGTCTTGGAATGGGCCTTTACTTTATGAACGCAATGGCTGCCCTGGGTTCCCGTAGCCTCGAAGATCCTTTGCAACAGTAGTTTGGTTGCTAAGGGCTTTCCGTCTGCGGATGTGAAACCGCGACGAGACCAGAGGGCCAAGTATTCGGTGCATGAATTGCATGTGAACATGGAATCCAAGCAGATGGTGTATGGGGTCGGGAATTTGTCGGCGTGGGTAACGACATATACCACCGCCGACAGTTCAATGTGCTGAACGTTCAGGGTGCTCGGGAGTTTAATGGCCCTTGTAATGCCTGCCGTCGGGTCATAAATCCCACACCCAGTGAAACTCTCCCCTGCTACCACCGAACTGGATCCGTCGGCATATATTATGCGGCCTGTAGGGAGTAAACCCGGCCCAAAATCCTACACTTTCTACCGAACACTTATGGGCTGCCCCTGCATAGATCCTGTTAGCTGCCAGCTTGGACTTGCACAGGCCTTGCACTCTCAGATTCATCTGTGAGAGCAATAAAGTTCAGCGAGCAATGCGAACACTGCTCACTGTGCCGTCCTTTATTCTCCCATCTAGCAACATCTGAGTGGGGGGTCAGTAGAATAATCTGGGATGACCCCATGAAGAGCTGGGAGCGCTTCACGGCCCAATGCATGGTAAGGAGATGCTTCTCGCAATTGGAGTACCCCCATTCTACATCTGTGAGGACTCTTGAGGAGTACGCCACGGGCCTTAGCTTGCCGTGCCGCTCCTGGAGCAGCACCACGCTCAAACTGTCTCCACTGGCTGCTACTTCTAAAAAGAAGTCCTCCACACTATTAATCACCCCTAGTGTGGGTGCCATCTGCAGATCTCCCTTGAGACGATTGAACGCAGCCGTGCAGTCCTCATCCCATCCCATCCGATTCCCTTGCACAAAAGCCGAAATAGAGGGGCTACCGTGGTGGCATAATCTTCAATAACCTCCCTGCAGTATCCCGTGAGCCCCAGGAAGGATCTTACCCCCCGTCACGGTCATGGGGGCTGGTAACTCCTGTACCACTTTCCATTTGGCCTCGTTTATAGCCCTTTCCCCAGCCCTCACGGTCAGCCTGAGGAATTTTACATCCGTCTGACCGATCTGAGCTTTCTTGGGAATGAACTTGAACCCGGTGTCCTTCAACAGCTCCAGCAGCTCGGCCAGCAGCAGACCATGCTCCTCCCCCTCGTCAGAGAACAAAAGCAGGTCATCTACATACTGCACCAACTGTTGAGGCCTGCTAAAACCCTTTAAACTGTTGGCCATACATTGGTGAAAAATGGAGCGGTTGTAGTGGAAACCCTGGGGAAGGCACGTCCAAGCCCTTTAAATGTGAAGGTGAATTTGTACTGGTCTTCCCTTTTGAGGGGAATTGACCAGAACCCGTTCGATATATCCAGCACCGTGAATGTGGTCGTGGATGCTGGGATGCTCCCGATCAGGTTGGCTACGGCCGCGACAGTGGGCGCGCAAGCTGGGATGTTCTTGTTGAGCACCCGATAGTCCACGGTGGCCCTCCAAAACTGGTCCGGTTTCCGAACCGGCCAAAGTGGAGAGTTCACGTGTGTGGCTATGGGCCTCAACACCTCCTGGGCTACCAGGGATCTCAGTGCCGTCTCTAAGTTGGCCTCTGCCTCCTTTGGGAAATTATACTGTCTCTGCGGCCGGGTCATAGGGTCTCCTTGTACCCTGACTTCTACCCCCATCACCCTACTGTTTGTGTGTGGCAAACGATGTGAGATTGTCCCACACGCAAGCCTGGTACTCGGCCGGAGTAGTATTGACCAATTGCGTAGGTCGTAACTAGCCTTTGGCTTCATCGTACACACTGTGCCTTTACCCTTCCTTTTCTTCGGGACAACCACTACTTCCCTCTCCTTCCCTGTACACACTGCCCCCCAAAGACAATGGTTCCTTAAATCCACTATGATTCTCTCTGGGCTAGCAAAAATCTACCCCGAGGACACCTGACCCCGGCTGCTCCCATTTCAGCAGGATGCACTTCCATTTTGCGGGGAATGATCCTAAATTGATGGCTAGAGGCCTGGAGATCGACCCCGCCTGTTCGTTCCCTGTGAACTCCACCAGACTGTGTGGAACCTTGCTAGACAAAGGTGAGGTAGTCGGATTATTTGCGTGAATCACTGCTGGAAGCTCCGGTGTCCAACAAACACATCCCCACTACCTTCGCCACCCCCATTTTCACACAAGGTCTCTTCCACTCATCATAAATGAGCGGTCACAGCTACTCAGGCTGGGCGCGCGCTAGTCAGGATGCTAGGTTTAACGGAGCGGTCGGGACTTCTCTGCTCACCGCAGAGTCCACCCTTCCCTGCTCCGGCATGAAAACTGTTCGAAGGGCGGCCACCAGAACTTTGAATTGTTCGGTGTTTGGCCCCTTCACCTCAACAGGTGAATCGGGCGTCGGAGGATCCTCTTTCCCTTGCCCCTTCCTCAGGGCTGGGCAGTCTTTACTCCAGTGGCCCGGCTTCCCACACCCGAAACATGTCCTAACAGTCTCTGAGCTACCTCCTTCCTGTAGCCATTCTCTTTTACTATCCGCTCTGGGCTTCACCTCGTGAACCTTTCCTTTAACTGATTTGACCTCCTCCTCCACTCTGCCCTTAAATGCCAGCCTCATGCGACGGAGCACACTGACCTCCATGTTCTGGAGATCCTCAGGGTCAAACCAGTTCTTGGACTTTACCCTAAACCGGGGCAAACTGTTTGACATAGAAACATAGAAACATAGAAAATAGGTGCAGGAGTAGGCCATTCGGCCCTTCAAGCCTGCACCACCATTCGATAAGATCATGGCTGATCATTCACCTCAGTATCCCTTTCCTGCTTTCTCTCCATACCCCTTGATCCCTTTAGCCATCAGGGCCATATCTAACTCCCTCTTGAATATAACAAACGAACTGGCATCATCAACTCTCTGCGGTAGAGGATTCCACAGGTTAACAACTCTCTGAGTGAAGAAGTTTCTCCTCATCTCATTCCTAAATGGCATACCCCTTATCCTTAAACTGTGACCCCTGGTTCTCGACCTCCCCAACATCGGGAACATTCTTCCTGCATCTAACTTGTCCAGTCCCGTCAGAATTTTATATGTTTCTATGAGATCCTCTCTCATTCTTCCAAACTCCAGTGAATACAGGCCCAGTCGATCCTGTCGCTCCTCATATGTCAGTCCTGCCATCCCGGAAATCAGTCTGGTGAACCTTCGCTGCACTCCCTGAATAGCAAGAACGTCCTTCCACAGATTAGGAGATCAAAACTGAACACAATATTCCAGGTGAGGCCTCACCGAGGCCCTGTACAACTGCATTAAGACCTCCCTGCTCCTATACTCAAATCCCCTAGCTATGAAAGCCAACATGCCATTTGCCTTCTTCACCACCTGCTGTACCTGCATGCCAACTTTCAATGACTGATGTACCATGACACCCAGGTCTCGTTGCACCTCCCCTTTTCCTAATCTGCCGCCATTCAGATAATATTCTGCCTTCATGTTTGTGCCATCAAAGTGGATAACCTCACATTTATCCACATTATACTGCATCTGCCATGCATTTGCCCACTCACCTAACCTATCCAAGTCACCCTGCAGCCTCTTAGCATTCTCCTCATAGCTCACACCACCATCGAGCTTAGTATCATCTGCAAACTTAGATATATTACACTCAATTCCTTCATCTAAACCATTGACGTATATTGTAAATAGCTGGGGTCCCAGCACTGAACCCTGCTGCACCCCACTAGTCACTGCCTGCCAATCTGAGAAGGACCCATTTATCCCTACTCTCTGCTTCCTGTCTGTCAACCAGTTCTCTATCCACATCAATACATTACCCCCAATACCATGTGCTTTAATTTTGCACACTAATCTCTTGTGTGGGATTTTGTCAGAAGCCTTTTGAAATTCCAAATACACCACATCCACTGGTTCTCCCTTGTCCACTCCACTAATTACATCCTCAAAAATTTCTAGAAGATTTGTCAAACATGATTTCCCTTTCATAAATCCATGCTGACTTGGATTGATCCTGTCACTGCTTTCCAAATGCGCTGCTATTTCATCTTTATTAATTGATTCCAGCATTTTCCCCACTACTGATGTCAGGCTAACTGGTCTATAATTCCCTGTTTTCTTTCTCCCTCCTTTTTTAAAAAGTGGTGTTACATTAGCTACCCTCCAGTCCATAGGAATTGATCCAGAATCGATAGACTGTTGGAAAATGATCACCAATGCATCCACTATTTCTATGGCCACTTCCTTAAATACTCTGGGATGCAGACTATCAGTCCCTGGGGTTTTTTTGACCTTCAATCTCATCAATTTCCATAACACAATTTCCTGACTAATAAGGATTTCCTTCAGTTCCTCCTTCTCGCTTGACCCTCAGTCCCCTAGTATTTCCAGAAGGTTATATGTGTCTTCATTCATGAAGACAGAACCAATATATTTGTTCAATTGGTCTACCATTTCTTTGTTCCCCATTATAAATTCACCTGATTCTGACTGCAAGGGACCTACGTTTGTCTTCACTAATCTTTTTCTCTTCACATATCTGTAGAAGCTTTTGAAGTCAGTTTTTATGTTCCCAGCAAGCTTCCTCTCATATTCTAATTTCCCCCTCCTAATTAAACCCTTTGTCCTCCTCTGCTGAATTCTAGATTTCTCCCAGTCCTCAGGTTTGCTGCTTTTTCTGCCAATTTATATGCCTCTTCCTTGAATTTAACACTATCCCTAATTTCCCTTGTTAGCCACGGTTGAGCCACCTTCCCTGTTTTGCTATTCATGACATCCTCAGCATCGCAGATGCTCCAGATTGAATCCATGCACAGCTCCTGTGCCGCAATGCGGTCTGTCAGGAGCTGGAGCTGGATGCACTTCCTGCACATGTAGTCATCAGGGACACTGGAAGCGTCCCTGTCTTCCAACATAGCACAGGAGGAGCATGACACGGGTCTGGGCGCTCCTGCCATGACTTAACCCTTAGATTTGTTAATTTGGCAACAATGACAAGGTTTCTTACTGCTAAGAACAAGAAGAAAGATAAATAAAAAGAAAACTACTCACCACTCAACCAACCAATCACTCACCCTCTTGGCTGTGATGTTACTCTTCGATTACTTTTTACTTCTTTCTTAATTCTGACCCAGCTGCAGCTCGCTGCTCCCCGGACTCCCGCTGGGCCTTTTTAGGCCGCTACTCACTCCACCTCCGGCTGCTGCTCGACTGCCTCTGATCCCCGGACTCCCTCTGGGCCTTTATAGGCCGCTCCTCGCTCCACCTCAGGTTGCTGCTTGACTCTAGCATCCTGAGCCAATGGTTCCTTGGCTCACCCTGCAACTGCGCTCGGTCCAGCATTCCATGACAGGCTTCATTATAGGCCAACCAGAGCCTGTCCACAAAAGCCTGAGGTGCTTCCCCAGCCAGTTGCAGCGTCCTTTCCACCCTGGAGAATGGACTACCTTGGGCGTGACCCATGGCTCTTAGGATTTCCTCCTTTAAGACCTCTATGGTTCCCTGCCCCCTCATGCTCTCGGCAGATAGGGCCTGATACATTTTCCCTTCCTGGGAAAACAATAGCAGCTTGTGAACCTCCGCTTTGTTACACCCATTAATTCCTCCCACCTGTTCCATCTCTGTGAAGTGGACCGATGGGTCTACATCATTGGTAAGCTTGAGCACCCCTGAAATCTTATTTTGCAGCTGTGGGATTGTGAATGGGATCACAAAATCGCTTTGCAGCGTCTCTTGACCTTGGCTGTCTGCGGGCGCACTGTATTTCTGCTGCCGTATGGGATACATGAGTCCCGGCAGTTCTGGCGGAAGTCGTGTGTCCCTGTCTGGCTCCCAAACCTCACTGTCTTCCCCGTCCTCTTCCCAGTCCACCCGGGCTCCCCACAGAGGCCATTAGACAGACCATTTCTTTGGCCTTGGAGAGAGCGTGGGTCAAGTTTTGGATTCTCTTTTGGCAGAGCCCATGATTCCCACTCTCAAAACCCTTACTGGTGGCTACCCTATACGCTGTCTTAATATCCTTCAGTTGCCCCTCCAGCCCATTTATTTACCCGCTGGACGAGCGGTCTCTTCCCATGCGACCTGCTCATTGAGCTTGGCCTCTGTTACTTGACACTGCAGGTACTCCCTTTTGTTATGGGAGGTTTCCTCCGGAGCGTGCCTCTCCTGCTTTTCTTTAGCAACTCATCTAAAAGCCTCGTTCTTACCACGGCCCTTGTGGCTGACTGCTCCTCGGACTCTTTGAGCTCTGCCTTAAGCCTACCAACCTGCTCCCTAAGCAGCTGGACTTGTTTCTGCAGACACAGGAGCCAGATGGCCTTTTCTTTTGCTTTTCTATGCTCCTTACTCCCCGTCCACTCGCGGCTTTGTCCTCAGGACTCTCAGCCTGCAAAAAGTCTAATACCCACTGTTGTGTTACGTTAACTTTCCCAAAGATCTATGAGGAAATCCTATCCCCCATTGCCGATCTCTTGGCTTTAATATCTTCCATAACTCTCTGTTCAGTACACCCAGTATCCTGTCGCTGTCACCAGATTCTTTAAGTGGTTTCCCTTTGGTGTTTCCGACGCACCCCCATTTTACAATAGTTCTAGATCTGGGAGTGATTACTGTACTGAACAGATGAATGAGTCACGGATCAATACCTCGGTCTCAACCGGCAATGCTTTTATTAAAGCTAAAACACACCTGCACCCAGTAAGAACACATCTTGGTTGTGTAATACAAACAAACACAGTACGACACACAGTCTGGCCTGTCTAAACAGGTCCCTATCGTGAAGTACCCAACATCCAAAGCCTCCGCCTTAAAACCCTTACTAAGAATTGGTTGGGAGAACACACGATACCCTCTCACACCGTGGCTGTGATCTTAAAATTGCGTGGGCAGAGATGATGCTCACCGATTCGTTGGCTTACTCGCTGCTTCTCCTGGTGAAACCATGTCTCTTCTGGTTTCTTCTCTCCGTCCCACACGGAGTGCTCGGTTCTTGTAAAGGTGAAGCAGTGAGAGCAAGCGAGAGAGAGATGTGGCCACACGACCTCTTTTATATCCCCACACTGTTTGCCTTTTCAGGCCGAATAAAGTTTGTTTTTATTTTGAAGCTTCCTGATTGTGTGGCTTCTGGGTATTCTACTGATGGCTGGTGTGGGGTTTCGCTTCCGACCAGCCTGGGGCTTAATGGCTTTCTATTGTTCTGGGGTTATCTCATCCCGGTAATGGCTTGCTGTCTGATCAGTTCATCTGATCCAACTCTGACGAGTTCACATTGCTTAACAATGGACCCTCCATTTTAAGTCCAACATGGAAAAGTACCTGGGCCCGTCCCACAAACAGGCTTCCAGTTTTTTTCTGCAGTAAGAAAATATTAAAACACAGTGTCCAAATAATGTCCAACAATTCTTGGGGACCCGATGACTACAGGCTTATGACAGATACCGAGGGCTAAATACTACAGAATCTCTGGAGGAGTATAGAAAGTGCAGGGATGCAGGGAAGCAAAGAGAGAGCATGAAAAATTCCTGGCAAGTAACATCAAGGAGAACCCAAAGATGTTTTATAAATATATTAAGAGCAAGAGGATAACTAAATAAAGGGTTGGGCCAATTAGAGACCATGAGGGTAATCAGTGTGTGGAGGCGGGAGATATGAGTATGGTACTTAATGAATACTTTGCATTTGTTTTCATAAAGGAGAGGGGTGATGCAGACACTGTAATCGGGGAGGAGGAGTGTGAAATATTGGCCCTGAAATTGCAGTCGGAGGCTTCCTTTGGACGAACGCCTCCGACCTGAAACTTCTCTACGAAAGTGCCTGGTGGTCCCAGAGACGCCTTGGATTCCAATCAGAGGCCTTCTCTTCCCACACTCTGTAGCATGTCTACATCTTGGAGATAAGGATGGAGAAGCTCGAGTCACGTGGGACTGAACAACCAATCATGGTACAGTATTCTCATTGATCGTTATGAGAACTCCGATTTTACGAGTTCCCATTACTATCAATGAGAAAAACCCCTAAAACACCTAAACACAACAAAATAAATTATAAAACACCTCACATGTTTAAAATTAATTGAAATTAAAGTTAATTAAATGTTTTAGAAAAACATTTTTTTTTTTTGGATTTAAAAAAATATGTTTTAATGAGGTTTAAAATAAAGTTACCTTAGTGGACAAGGTTTTTACTATAAAAATGTGTATTTAAATTTTATTTTGATATGTTTTAAAACTCTTACGCTGGTCAAAGTGACAGATCGGAAAAATCCGTTTTCAGCGCATGCGGGATTTCAGGGCCATTAGGTGAAATAAACATTGTGAAAGAGGAGGTTTTAAGGGGTTTAGTAGCTTTGAAAGTGGATAAGTCCCCAGGCCCAGATGAAATGTATCCCAGGCTGTTAAGTGAAGCAAAAGAGGAAATAGCAGAGGCTTTGACCATCATTTTCCAATCCTCTCTGGCTTCAGGTGTGGTGCCAGAGGACAGGAGCACTGCTAGTGTGGTACCTTTGTTGAAGAAGGTAGAAAGGGATAGACCGAGTAATTACAGGCCAGTCAGCCTAACCTCAGTGTGGCAAAATTATTGGAAATAATTCTGAGGGACAGGATCAATCTTAATTTAGAAAGTCACGGATTAATCAAGGACAGTGAGCACGGATTTGTTAAGGGAAGGTCGTATCTGACTAACTTGATTGAATTTTTTGAGGAGGTAACAAAGAGGATCGATGAGGGTAGTGCATTCGATGTAGTGTATATGGATTTCAGCAAGGCTTTTGATAAGGTCCCACATGGCAGACTGGTCACGAAAGTAAAAACCCATGGGATCCAGAGCAAAGTGGCAAGTTGGATCCAAAATTGGCTCAAAGGCAGGAAGCAGAGGGTAATGATTGATGGGTGTTTTTGTGACTGGAAGGCTGTTTCCAGTGGGATCCGCAGGGCTCAGTATTAGGTCCCTTGCTTTTTGTGGTATACATCAATGATTTAGACTTGAATATAGGGGATATGATTAAGAAGTTTGCAGATGATACTAAAATCGGCTGATAATGAAGAAGAAAGCTAGAGACTGCAGGAAGATATCAATCAACTGATCAGGTGGGCAGAACAGTGGCAAATAGAATTTAATCTGGAGAAGTGTGAGGTAATGCATTTGGGGTGTTATGCTTCAACTGTATAACATACTAGCTAGGCCACAGTTAGAGGACTGCGTGCAGTTCTGGTCACTGCATTACAGGAAGGATGTGATTGCACTGGAGAAGGTACAGAGGAGATTTACGAGGATGTTGCCAGGAGTGGAGAATCGTAGCTATAGGACAGATTGGATAGGCTGGGGTTTGTTTTCCTTGGAACAGAGGAGGCTGAGGGGAGACCTCCTTGAGGTGTATAAAATTATGAGGGGCCTAGATATAGTGAATAGAAAGGGCCCCTTAGCAGAGGGGATAAATTGAAAGTAGTTGGTAGAAGGTTTAGAGGGGATTTGAGGGGTCTGGAAATCACTGCCTGAAAGGATGGTAGAGGTAGAAACACTCACCACATTTAAAAGTATTTGGATGTGCACTTGAAGTGCTGTAACTTGCAGGGCTACCGATCTAGAGCTGGAAAGTGGGATTAGGCCGGCACGGACACGATGGGCCAAAATGGCCTCCTTCCGTGCTGTAAAATTTCTATGATTCTATAATTCTATAGTAATAGACATCAAGAAGACATAGACAGGCTGGTGGAATGGGAGGTGGGGGGGGGGGGGCGGGGAACACATGGCAGATAACATTTATACAGATAAATGTGGGGCAGATAACATTTTGGTAGAAAGAATGAAGAGAGAGCATACACAGTAAATGGTACAATTTTAAAGAGGGTGCAAGAACAGAGACCTGGGGATGCTTGTGTACAAATCTTTGTAGATGGTAGGATAGGTTAGCAAAGTAGTTTTAAAGCATATGAGATCCTGGGCTTTATAAATAGAGGCATAGAGTTCAAAAGCCAGGAATTTATGCTAAATGTGTATAAAACACTAGTTCGGTCCCAGCTGGAGCATTTTGTTCAATTCTGGGCACCGCACTTTAGGAAGGATGTGAAGACTTTGGAGATTTACTGGAATGGTTCCAGGGATGAGGAATTACAGTTACGTAGATAGACAGCAGAATCTGGGGTTGTTCCCCTTAGAGCCGAGAAGGCTAAGAGGAGATTTGTTTCTAATGAATGAATGGTCGATAACAAGAGGGTACAGATTTAAGGTGATTGGCAAAAGAACCAGAGGGGAAATGTGTGGTTAGTATTTGGAATGCACTGCCTGATCGGGTGATGGATACAGATTAAATAGTAGCCTTCAAAAGAGAATTTGATAAATACTTTTTAAAATTAGTTCCTGGATTGTGGGCTTCGCTGGCAAGGCCAGCATTTATTACCCATCCCTAATTGCCCTTCATCATCATCATCATAGGTAATCTCTCGAAATCGAGGAAGACTTGCTTCCACTCTAAAAGTAAGTTCTCAGGTGACTGTACAGTCTAATACCAGAATTACAATCTCCGTCACAGGTGGGACAGACAGTGGTTGAAGGAAGAGGTCGGTGGAACTGTCGACGACACTTTCCATCACTTTACTGATGATTGAGAGTAGACTGATGGGGCAGTAATTGGCCGGATTGGATTTGTCCTGCTTTTTGTGGACAGGACATACCTGGGCAATTGTTGGGTAGATGGCAGAGTTGTAGCTGCACTGGAACAGCTTGGCTAGAGGCGCAGCTAGTTCTGGAGCACAAGTCTTCAGCACGATAGCCGGATGTTGTCAGGGCTTATAGCCCTTGCTGTAACCAGTGCACTCAGCCAGTTTCTTGATATCACATGGAGTGAATCGAATTGGCTAAGGACTGGGCTTCTGTGATGTGTGGATGATATGGCTCATATACTCGGCACTTCGGGCTGAGGTTGGTTGCAAACATTTCAGCCTTGTCTTTTGCACTCGGGAGCTGGGCTCCATCATCATTGAGGATGGGGATATTCATGGAGCCTCCTCCTCCCATTAGTTGTTTAATGGTCCACCACCATTCACGACTGGATGTGGCAGGATTGCTAAGCTTTAATCTGATCTATTGATTGTGGGATCACTTAGCCAAGTCAATGGCATGCTGCTTCCACTGTTTAGCATGCATGTAGTCCTGTGTTGCAGCTTCCCCAGTTTGGCACATAATTTTTAGGTATGTCTGGCGTTGCTCCTGGCATGCTCTTCTACACTCCTCAGTATACCAGGGTTGGTCCCCTGGCTTGATGGAAATGGTAGAGTGAGCGATATGCCGCGCTATGAGGTTACAGATTCTGGTGGAATAGATTTCTGCTGCTGATGATGGTCCACAGCATCTCCTGGATACCCAGTTTTGAGCTGCTAGATCTGTTCTGAATCTATCCCATTTCTCATGGTGTAGTGCCACACAACATGATGGAGGGTGTCCTCAGGTTGAAGACAGGACTTTGTCTCCACAAGGACTGTGCGATGGTCACTGCTACCAATGTTGTCATGGACAGATGCATCTGTGGTGAGAAAAGGTCAAGTAGGTTTTTCCCTCGTGCCGCAGGCCCAGTTTGGCAGCTTTGTCCTTCAGGATCCGGCCAGCTCGGTCAGTAGTGGTGCTACCGAGCCACTCTTGGTGATGGACATTGAAGTCCCCCATCCGGAGTACATTATGTGCCCTTGCTATCCTCAGTGCTGCTTCCAAGTGGTGTTCAACATGTAGGAATACTGATTCATCAGCTGAGAAACGGCGGTAGGTAGTAATCAGCAGGAGGCTTCCTTGCCCATGCTTGACCTGAAGTCATGAGACTTCATGGGGTCCAGAGTCAATGTTGAGGACTCCCAGGGCCACTCCCTCGCAACTGTATACCACTGTGCTGCCACCTCAGAGATGGTGATGGAGGAATCTGGGACATTGGTTGAAAGATAAGATTCAGTGAGTCTGATTATGTCAGGCTATTGCTTGCCTAGTCTGTGGGACAGCTCTCCCAATTTTGGCATGAGTCCCCAGATGTTAGTGAGGAGGACTTTGCAGGGTCGACTGGGCTGGGTGTGCCATTGTCGAGTCCGAAGTTGGTGCCTAGTTCGATGACAGGTGGTCCGTCCGGTTTTATTCTTATTATTGTTTTTCGTAGTGGTTTGTTACAATTAAGTGGCTTGCTAGGACATTTCAGAGAGCAGTTAAGAGTCAGCCACGCTGGGGTCACACAGCAGCCAGACCAGGTAAGGATGGCCAATTTCCTTCCCTAAAGGATATTAGTTGACCAGAAGGGTTTTTTGATAATCCGATTGTTTCATGGTCATCATAACTGATACCTGCTTTTTATTCCAGATTTAAGTAACTGAATTTAAATTGGCCAACTGCTGTGGTGGGATTTGAACTCATGTCTCTGGATCATTAGTCCAGTAACATAACTAATATGCTACCATTCCCCTGTAGGAGTAAAAGTTGCCAGGATATGTGGAAAGAGTGGGGGAGTGGGACTAACTGGATTGCTCTTCGAAAGAGTCATTGCAGACTCGATGGCTGAATGGTCTCCTTCTTTGAAGTACTATTCTATGATTCTAGGAGGAGTAAGAGTGCTCTTCCAAGTCCCACAAGATGTCCTTGGGGTGCCAGCTCCAGCCTCCCCCCACTCACAGTGGAACACCCCGACGATCCCTGATTGCCTTTAGACCCCTGCTCCTGCTGATTGCCGGGGACCCACAAGTTCTTGGCCGCGGCTTACTGCGGACAAATTGCTGCTCCCATTCACCAGACAGACAGTGGATCTGGCCGAGTGTCGGGCAGAACTTGGAGAACTTTTATGTTATTGAGGCCCTGCTGTTAAGAGCGGCGGGGCCTCCACGTCCCCAGACTCTCCAGTGGCGGCGTCCTCTCTGGGGCTCGTGCCATTTCCGTCCCCCTTTTAAAATCAGGACCAATGTTTCAGGTGTGGAACCTTCATCAGAATATTAAATCATCTGTTCTTTTCACAGAGATGCTGGCTGACCTGCTGAGTCTTTCTCGCATTTTGTTCTTTATTTTAGATTTCCAGCAGTGGCTTTTAAAAATTTCCAATTAGTTGTCACTCCAAAGGATAATGGAGCAAATGTTTTAAATTTGTTGGTAAAATTTGCAAACTTTCAAAACTTGAGCATGTAATTGATGCGATTGCTGTATTTTCGTATTTCTGCGCTAAATCTTAAATTGCTAAATTTTAAACACTTACCAATTCACCCCATAATCTCTTCTGTTCTAATGAAAACAGCCGCATTTTTCAAGTCTTGTTTTATATTTTAATTTCCTCATACCATGCAGCATTCTAGTGAAACTACATTGTACCCTTGGCTCAACATCCTTCCTAAAGTATGGAGCCAACAATTCCAACTGTGTTTGTAAGGTTTTGTATAGATTTATCATATCATCTCAAACTTTATCTTCCATAACTCTTCCTATAAAACTCAGTATTCCATTAGCTTTTTATGGCCTTATCCATTTGAAGTGCAACTTTTAATATCTTGTAAATGACAACCCTTGACTCCCTTCGCTCTTCCATATCACCTAATCATAGAAACGTAGACTCTTAGAGCACAGAAGGAGATCATTTGGCCCATCATGCCTGTGCCAGTTCTTTGAAAGGGCTGACCAATTTAATCGCACACCCAAGCATTTCCCCATAACTCTGCAAATTAGTTCTCTTCAAGTACAGGTCCCATTGCCTTTTGAAAGTTCCCATGGAATCTGATTCTACCATTCTTTCAGGTGGTGCATTCCAGATCTTAACAATCCACTGTATCAAAAAAATTCTCCTCATTTCCCCTCGAGCTCATTTGCTGATTATTTGAAATCCATAACCTCTGGTCACTGACCCATTTGCTCTATAAAAACCCCTCATAATTTTGAATATCTCGATTAGGTCTCCCCATAATCTTCTTTGCTCTAAAGAGAACAATACCAATTTCTCTTATCTCTCCACATAACTGAAGTCCCTGATCTCTGGTATTATCCTCATAAACTGCCTCTGTACCCTCTTCAGGCCTTGACATCTTCCTAAAGTGTGGTGCCCAGAGGCCGAACCAGAGATTTGCATGACTTCCTTTGTATTCAATGTCCCTATTTACAAAGCTAAGTACGTGTTCCTAACCACCTAATCAACTTGCCCTGTCACCGTCAAAGATTTGTGAATATGCATTCCGAGGCCCCTCTGCTCTTGCACCTCCATCAAGATAGTACCATTTAGATCAGTGGTGGGCAAAATATGGCCCGTGGGCCGTATCTTGTCTGTCCATGGATTCTATCCAGCCTGTCGAGGCCTGGCTTCGAGTGTCGAACGTCCACCTCATGTAACACTGCCCCACATAACATCATTGTCTCCGAGGCAGCAGGGGAAGTGCCACTGTTGTTTAGGGCTGGGTTTGCAGGAAAAGCACAACCTAACCCAAGCCATGGCTGCAGAGACTGACAACGAGTGGCAACAGCATTTTGGTAAAATCATTTGCAAACAAATCACTGTGTGAGCTCCTGTACAAAGATGATGCGGCCAAAATTGCCCTCCGTCTGAAACGGGGCGCAACTGCCGATTTTAGGTGCTCCGTCCGCCCCAATACATGGGGCAGACATTCTGGCGATTTTCAGCTCTTTCGTTTCTGTTTCCGGTTGGAGCGGTGTTGGTGTCGGGAGAGGGGCGGAAGTGCGGTCGGGTCAGAGTGGCCGCCACTAGTGGGGTGGAAGTGGGGGGCGGGTTGGAGTGGCCAATGTTCCAAGTCATCAGCGCCGCGTTGATGACATCAGCACAATGCAGCCATGCCGCGTTGCGCTGATACGTCACAATGTCCCTCCTCTTCAGTTAAAGGTGAGGGCCGCTGCAAACTCTGCAGCCACTTTAGTGGCAAACAGTTGGCCACCAGGGAGGGTTTCGGCCCGGATAGCGGGCTGGCACCCAAGAGGGGGTGCCAGGCTGCCTGTTGGCAGCCAAGCCGAATCTGCGGGCATAATTGTTGGCCCGACCTGGCAGTTGGCCGACAATAAAAAATAAAATGGAGTCGCTGGTAGTGCGACCATGTGGCCATGCTGCTCAGCCACAAAAAGGGTACCAACAGAAAAAACTGTCAGCGGCATAGCTCCCACGGGGCAATTCCGCATGGGGCACTTTCCGAAAGGGGTCGCCGCTGGTTGGTAAGGGTTGACGAATGCACTTAAAAGCAAATATATATACAGCAATGCCATATTTCCACCTGACTGTCTCACATCATGAGACAATCAGACAAACTCTTAAATATCAGTGAGCCTTTAGTTAGTGGTAGTATTCTCCCCCCGCCCCACTCTGAGTTAGAGGTGAAGGGTTCGAACCCCACCAAAGACAACCCCGGCAGGTGGAGACTAGAATATGGTCTCAAATATTGGGTTGACATCCAACGGGTACTTGCGTCCAGATTGAGGGACCACTTGTTCAGTGGTAGCATTCCAGTCTCTGAGCCAGAAGGGTTGGGTTCGGGGCACACTCCAGAGAACTTTGGTGAGCATAGCACTGGAACTCTGAATACTGGGTTGACGTCCAACAGGGGTACTTGAGTCCGATGTGTCTGGGTGTCTCTCGATATCATAAAGGGTTGGTGGGGCTCTTTACTGTTGGCTGGAGCCCACCTAGGAAAAGGTAATCTGAAGATAAAAACCCCTGAGGAAGGTAGTAGGAAACTGATACGTCCTTACTTTACAGTATAAATGCACACGAGGCCCATGCTTGAGAGAAGGTCAGTATGTGACCTGTCCTTTTATTCCTTAGCACTCAAGTGATGGAAGTGGGTGGAGCTTCCCCGTTTACATCTGAAGGTCCAGGTTAGGAGTGTCTCCCACAAGTTTACCACCTAGTGGTCATTGTTCTCACAGTGTACAACTTAGGTCAGATTATACATGGGTTACAATGTTGGTTGAATACATGACATCACCTCCCACCCCAAAGTCTTATTGGGATCACAGGTTGAGTCTCTCTGGTGGTTTACGCTCTCTTGTAGAGCGCTTGAGTTGGAGCTCCGGTTGTTGGGCGCTGGCCTGAGTGTCTGCTGTTTGCGGTGCCTCAGGCCTATCCGGACTGCCCACAGTGACTGGGCTCTCCTCCCTTTGGTTCCTGTGTTCGGTCACCTGTGGAGGAGTGAACTCTATATCGTGTACTTCCTCTGCTTCTTCTATGGGGTTGCTGAGCCTCCTTTTTGTTTGATTCACATGTTTGCGACAGATTTGTCCATTGGTAAGTTTAACAACCAGAATCCTATTTCCCTCTTTGTCAATCACAGTGCCTGCGAGCCATTTGGGCCCTGCAGCGTAGTGGAGGACAAAAACAGCGTCATTTTCATCAATACATCGCGCCCTTGGATTCCTGTCATGGTAGTCATATTGTGACTGGTGCCTGCTCTCGACAATTTCTTTCATGGTGGGGTGTATAAGGGATAACCGGGTTTGAGCGTCCTTTTCATTAGCAGCTCTGCGGGTAGAACCCCTGTGAGCGAGTGTGTTCTGGATCTGTAGGCCAACAGGAGGCGTGATAAGCGGGTTTGTAGGGAACCCCCTTGGATTCTGAGCATCCCCTGTTTGATTATCTGCACTGCTCATTCTGCCTGGCCGTTTGAGGCCAGCTTGAACGGTGCCGTTCTGACATGGTTAATTCCATTGCCTGCTATGAAGTCCTGGAATTCAGTGCTTGTGAAGCACGGGCCATTGTCACTGACCAAGATGTTCGGTGTACCGTGGGCGGCGAACGTTGCCGTGGGCGGCGAACATTTCTATCGTGGCAGAGGATGTGCTTGAATTTAAAATGTCACACTCGATCCATTTTTAGTAGGTGTCTACTACAACCAAAAACATTTTTCCCATGAAAGGACCTGCGTAGGCCACATGGATGCGTGACCAAGGCTTGGCGGGCCATGGCCAGGGGCTAAGGGGGGCTTTCCTGGGCGCATTGCCCAGCTGGGCACACGTGTTGCACCTGCAAACACAAAGTTCCAGATCTGCGTCTATCCCTGGCCACCAAACGTGTGACCTGGCAATTGTCTTGATCGTGACAATGCCCATGTGCTCATTGTGGAGTTCTCTGATAAACACCTCTCTGCCCATCTGGGGCATGACCAAGCGGTTTCCCCACAGTAGGCAATCGGCCTGAATCGAGAGTTCATCCCTGCGCCTGTGAAATGGTTTAAATTCCCCAGGGCATGCCCTGTACGTGGCTGCCCAGTCCCCATTCAGGACACATTTCTTGACTCGAGACAATAGCGGGTCTCTATTTGTCCAGACTTTAATCTGACAGGCTGTCACGGGTGAGCCTTCGCTTCCAAAAGCTTCAACAGCCATGACCATCTCAGCAGCATGCTCGGTAGCCCCCTCAGTGATGGTTAGTGGGAGCCTGCTGAGTGCATCGGCGCAGTTTTCGGTGCCCGGTCTGTGCCGAATTGTGTAGTCATAGGTGGCTAACGTGAGTGCCCACCTCTGTATGCGGGCCGATGCGTTTGCATTCATGGCCTTGTTGTCAGCCAAAAGGGACGTTAGGGGTTTGTGATCTGTCTCCAGCTCAAATTTCCAGCCAAACAGGTACTGGTGCATTTTCTTTACCGCATATACACAGGCGAGCGCCTCCTTTTCTACCATCCCGTAGCCCCTTTCTGCCTGGGACAGACTTCTGGAGGCATAAGCTACCGGCTGTAACTGACCCTTGGCATTGACATGCTGCAACACACACCCGACACCATAGGACGACGCATCGCACGTTAACACAAGTTTCTTACATGTTTCATATAGCGTTAACAGATTGTTGGAACATAACAAATTGCGTGCTCTATTAAAAGCCCTTTCCTGGCTGTCCCCCCAGACCCATTCATGACCCTTGCGTAGGAGCACATGTAGCGGCTCTAGCAGCGTGCTCAATTTGGGAAGAAAGTTACCAAAATAGTTCAGGAGCCCCAGGAACGAACGCAGCTCCGTCGTGTTACGGGATCTGGGTGCTCTCTGGATCGCTTCCGTCTTGGACGCAGTAGGGCTGATCCCGTCTGCTGCTACCCTCATCCCCAGGAATTCTACCTCTGGAGCTAGGAAGACACACTTCGCCTTTTTCAGTCGCAGCCCTACCCGGTCCAGTCTGCGTAGCACCTCCTCCAGGTTGCGGAGGTGTTCTTCAGTATCGTAACCTGTGATGAGAACGTCGTCCTGAAAAACCACCGTCCCTGGAATAGACTTGAGGAGGTGTTCCATATTTCGTTGGAAGATAGCGGCGGCTGAGCGAATCCCGAACGGACATCTGTTGTACTCAAACAACCCCTTGTGTGTCGTGATGGTGGTCAGCTTCTTCGACTCACTCGCCAGCTCCTGGGTCATGTAAGCTGAGGTCAGGTCCAATTTTGCCACCAGATAGCGTCGCAAAGAGGTCTTCCGCTCTCGGTAGCGGGTACTGGTCTTGGAGTGACACCCGATTGATGGTGGCCTTGTAATCACCACATATCCTGACCGACCCATCCACCTTGAGCACTGGCACAATCGGGCTCACCCAGTCACTAAATTTGACTGGCGAAATGATGCTTTCCCTCAGCAGGCGGTCCAATTCGCCTTCTATCTTTTCCCGCATCACGTACGGCACCGTCCTGGCCTTGTGGTGTACCGGCCTGGCGTTCGGGTTTATGTGAATCACTACCTTGGCCCCCATGAAAGTGCCAATGCTAGGTTGAAATAATGAGTCAAATTTGTCCAGGATCTGTGAGCATGATACTTGCTGCACAGAGGAAATTGCATTAACATTGCCCCATTTCCAGTTCATGACAGCAAGCCAACTCCTCCCCAGTAGTGCGGGACCGTCCCCCGGGACAACCCAGAGTGGCAACCTGTTCTTCGAATCTTTGTGGGTCACGACTACCGTGGCGCTGCCTAGCACCGGAATGATCTCCTTTGTGCATGTCCGTAGCTGTGCGTCAATCGCCGATAATTTTGGCCTCCTGGCCTTGGACGCCCACAACTTTTTGAACTGTTTGATACCCATCAGGGACTGACTGGCCCCTGTGTCTAGCTCCATTGATACTGGGATGCCATTGAGGAGCACTTTCATCATTATCGGTGGCGACCTGGTGTATGAACTGTATACGTGCTCCACATGAACTCGCTGAACTTCAGCTTCCAACAATTTCCCCCAGCGTTCATTTCTGCAATTTCTGCAGGTATTTTGCTCATCTCTGCAAACTCCAGCTGAGTGTATGCCTCCACGCCTCCAACATGAGCTGCTGTTTGAAACAAAAGGTCCCTTGCCAGTCGATCGTCCCTGACTGCCCCTGTGATTGTCCTTGAGTGCGCCATTAACAGGTGTTGATGGCCCCTTTACTGGCCGTGTTGTCCCTTGCAATGGCGTGAATCGCCGTTCAGCTTGCCATTGTCTCTGTTGAACTCCCCCTCTGGGTTCGACTACATGTTGGGGCATGCCCGATTGCCCTTGTCTGCCTGGGGAGCTGTGTGCTGCTTTAACAATGTTGAATCTCTGTCCCAACCATTCCTTAACACAGTACCTCTCATCTGTTCTGCTAGTGGCCATGTTCGTTTGGTTTAAATCCCAGTTTCTCGTCGCCATTACTATACAGTATAAATGCACACGAGGCCCATGCTTGAGAGAAGGTCAGTATGTGACCTGTCCTTTTATTCCTTAGCACTCAAATGATGGAAGTGGGTGGAGCTTCCCCTTTTCTATCTGAAGGTCCAGGTTCGGAGTGTCTCCCACAAGTTCACCCCTAGTGGTCATTGTTTTCACAGTGTACAACTTAGGTCAGATTATACATGGGTTACAATGCTGGTTGAATACATGACAGAAACCATCTGAGCTATTCTTCCCCAGTAAGTGGCTGAACAATCTCATGTGTGCGATTTCAGTTCGGACCTTCTCTACGGTAGCACAGAATGGACAGACTCACAATTAGAATTTTTATTTCTAAAATCCTGAAAACAATTAAGATAAAGATTAAAATAAAGCTGTCTGTCGTTACAGTCTGTTAAACATGACCTGGGTGGAACGCAGAAGGGAAAATCTGGCAAAGAGGATTGCATGCCCCTTACAGAACCAATTGCCGTTTTCTTTTATTTGTTTCAATGAAAGGAAATTTAGCCAGGTTCATACAATCCTCCCCACCAGATTTTCCTTTCTGCTCTCAGCCCAAATGGTGTTTGAAATTCATGGTGGGAAAGATGAATATCTACTCCAATTTATCAATATTGTAAAATGGTCAAATTTAAATCAGTAAGCTTTTTATTGGCGTGTTATAACAAGTTCTATAGACTGTTTCACTTTCTGATAAACATGCAATCCATTTTCGTATATATAAATTTAAAAAAACAGTATTCATTACTCATTTTCATTGAAGTTATTTTGTTTTATAAAAACCCATTTAAATATATGATATTGCAGCCCATATACACAGTGCAAAATAATCACCCTGTTCTCACTTTTGTAAATGCCACTCTGTTAATTCTTAATCAAAATGAGTCTTTACACCTTATTCTTGGCGTCTTTGGCAAAAAATGGCAATTTTAAACGATTTCATTCCTTCCATCATAACCGTAAAACATATTTTAGTCTGCTTTTGTTCACAGTACTTATCATCTAAATAATATATTTAGCACTACAATGTACTTAGATGAACTTCTCTTAATAGGTATGCCTGAGGTAAGTATGTAGGAAGAAATTGTACAGTTAGGAGGGCTGTACTGTATGTAGATTAATATTTCAAACTACATCACCCAAACAATCACAGACTCCTTGAGCTGCATTATCAACATCTTATACATTTACTTAAAGCGAGATGCAATCTTATTGTAGTCTTCCACACAATGGAGGAGGCGGACTGTGCGAGAGCGGGAGCTGAGAGCAGAGGTTGTGTAAATAAAGAGTTTAGCAGAGAAGGCCCGAGACCAGAGGAGGCGGACCAGTGCAAGAGTGGGAGCTGGGAGCAACTCAACAATGGCAGAATTCAGAAGTGATGTCAGAGTAAAAAAATGATGTCAGTACAAGGGAAGGAGCTGATTGGTGAGTAGCTGGAGGGTGTTTTTTTTAAGTTTTAAGTTTATTTCTGCTAAGTTAGTTCTTAGTCTATGAAATAGAGGCATGGCAGCTCAGTCCTGCGGAGTGCTATGTGGGAAGTTCTAGACGCTTCTCATGGCCTGGACGACAACATGTGCAGGAGGTGTCGCCAGCTACGGCAGCTCGAAATCCGTGTTTCAGAGCTTGAACAACAGCTGGAGTCACTACGGTGCATCCGCGAGGCTGAGAACTTCATGGATAACATGTTTTTAGAGGTGGCCACCTTGCAGCTTAAGAGTGTGTAGGCAGAGCGTGAATGAGTGACTACCAGATAGAAGAGGACCAAGCAGGTAGTGCAGGAGTCGCTGGAGAGCATCTTGTGCTCCAACCAGTATTCTGTTCTGAGTGGTGATGGTTCCTCTGGGAAGTGCAGCCAGAGCCAAGTCCATGGCACCACAGGTGGTTCAGCTGCACGGCAGTGGGGTGGGTGGGAGATGAATGGAAGAGCATTAGTGGTAGGGGATTCAATAGGTAGGGGAGCAGACAGGCGTTTCTGTGGCCACAGATGTGACTCCGGGATGCTATGTTGCCTCCCTGGTGCCAGTGTCAAGGATGTCCCTGAGCGGCTGCGGATATTCTGATGAGGAAGCGTGAACAGCCAGAGGTCGTGGTCCATATGACATAGGTAGAAAGAGGGATGAGGTCCTACAGATTTCAGGGAGCTAGGAGAGATATTAAAAAGCAAGACCTCAAAGGTAGTAATCTCCGGATTACTCCCGGTACCATGTGCCAGTCAGTACAGATATAGGAGGTTAGAACAGATGAATGTGTGGTTGGAGAGATGGTGCAGGAAGGAGGGCTTTCGATTCCTGAGACATTGGGACCATTTCTGGGGGAGGTGGAACCTGTACAAGCCGGATGGGTTACACCTCAACAGAGCCAGCACCAGTATCCTCTTGTGCGGGTTTGCTGGTGCTGTTCGGGAGGGTTTAAAGCAGGGGGGTGGGACCTGGGAGTAGGTTCAGAAGGGAGAGAAGCAAAGCTGGAATTGGAAAGCAGAAAATTGGAAAGTGAATTTGGAAGGCAGAGGAAACAAAGACTAGAAAATAGACAACACGGGAGTTTGGAAGTGCTAAATGGTAAATACTTCAATGCAATGAGTACAGAGAATAAGGCAGAAGAGCTGAGAGCACAGTTAGACACTTGGGAGTATGATATTATAGCTATTACTGAGACATGGCTGAAAGAAGGGCAGGTATGGCAGCTCAACATTCCTGGTTACAGGGTTTTCAGACGGGATAGAGAGGGGAATAAAAAAGGAGGGGGGATCGTAGTATTAATTAAAGAAACAATTATAGCTGTAAGGAGGGATGATATGTTAGAAGGATCATTAAATGAAGCCATATGGGTTGAATTGAAGAATAAAAAAGGTGTGATCACACTGCTGGGAGTGTACTATAGACCCCCAAACAGTCAGAGGGAGATAGAAGTGCAAATATGTAGGCAAATTTCTGAGAAATGCAAAACCTATAAGGCAGTAATAGTAGGGATTTCAACAACTCTAATATTAACTGAAATAAAATTAGTGTGAAGGTATAGAGGGTGCAGAATTCATGAAATGCATTCAGGAGAACTTTTTTAGCCAGTATGTAGCAAGCTCAACAAAGGAGGGTTTGGGTGGGGGTTCTGAACTTTGTTTTAGTGAATGAAGCTGGGCAGGTGGAAGGGGTATCAGTGGGAAAGCATTTTAGTGCTAGTGATCATAATTCAATAAGATTTAGGGTAGTTATGGAAAAGGCCAATGAGAGACCAGGAATAAAAGTTCTCAATTGGGGGAAAGCCAATTTTACAAAGCTGAGATGTGATTTAGCAAATGTGTACTGGAAACAGCTACTGGAAGGTAAATCAGCGACAGAGCTGAGGTGGGAGACATTCAAGGAGGATATCCTGAGGATTCAGAGCAATTACGTTCCCTTAAAGAAAAAGGGTGGGTAACAAATCTAGAGCCCCCTGGATGTCAAGGGGCATACAGGGTAGGATAAAGAGAAAAAGGGAGGTTTATGACTGATACAAAGGGCCCAATATGCAGAAACCCTAGAGGAGTACAGAAAGTACAGGGGTGAAATTAAAAAAGAAATTAGGAAAGCAAAGAGAGAGCATGAAAAAATGTTGGCAATTAAAATCAAGGAAAACCCAAAGATGTTTTATATATGCCGTAAGAGCAAGCGCATAACTAAAGAAAGAGTAGGGCCTATTAGAGACCATAAAGATAATCTGTGTGTGGAGGCGGAAGACATGGGTCTGGTTTTTAATGATTACTTTGCGTATGTTTTCAAAAAAGAGAGGGGCGATGTGGACATTGCAATCAGGGAGGAGGAGTATAAAATGTGAGATGAAATAAACATAGTGAGAGAGGAAATTGTTCTGTATGGAGAAAGAGTCAGACTGAACACTGTGAGCTCAAAGTAAAGTGTGACCTTAGTCTTTTATTGCAGGTCTCCAGAGTGCCTCTCCAACCTGTGAGGCCTCCTTAAATACCTGTGCTCCCAAGGGATTATGGGATCCCTTGGGACTCCAGGGGATGAGCCCGCTGGTGGCTGTACAGAGTAAATTCAAGTTTACAAATATAACAACACTCCCCCCACCCCCAAAGTCAATAGTGTAACTATTTACAATGTGAGTCGATCTGGGGCCCTTCTTGCCCTGGTTGATCGTCTTGGTGTGAAAGCTGGTATTGTTGAATCATTTGGGCCCTCGCTGAGCTGCTGTGCAGCTGGCCTTGCTGGGCTGCCAGGTGTGTTGAGTCCTGCTGGGCTGCTGTGGATGATTGGTTCTACTTCGTGGTCAAACCATGGTGCCGGTTGCCACTGGTGTGTGTGTTGGGGGGTCAAAAAAGGTAGGGTCCAAGGTGGGCTGCTCAGGATAGTCCATGAATCTGAGTTTGAATTGGTCCAAGTGTTTCCGGTGAATGAGTCCATTTGAAAGTTTGACCCGAAACATCCTTCTCCCCTCTTTGGCCACGACAGTGCCGGGAAACCATTTGGGACCTTGTCCATAATTCAATACAAATACAGGAGCATTGATTTCAATCTCGCGTGACACATTTGAGCTATCATGGTATGTACTTTGTTGAAATCGTCTGCTCTCTACCTGTTTATGTAGATTAGGGTGAACGAACGAGAGCCTTGTCTTAAGTGCTCTTTTCATGAGCAGTTCAGCAGGTGGAATCCCAGTGAAAGAATGGGGTCTCGTGCTGTAGCTAAGCAGGACTCGGGATAGGTGAGTCTGCAGCGAGCTTTCAGTTACCCTCTTCAAGCCTTGCTTGATGGTTTGCACTGCTCTCTGCCTGACCATTGGACGCTGGTTTAAACGGGGAAGATGTGACATGTTTGATTCCGTTATGGGTCATGAATTCTTTGAACTCAGCACTGGTAAACATGGCCCATTGTCGCTCACCAGGACATCAGGTAGGCTGTGTGTGGCAAACATGGCCCGCAGGCTTTCAGTAGTGGCAGCGGGCTTGCCACTATCTCATATTTAATCCACTTGGAGCACGCGAGCCACTATCTCATATTCAATCCACTTGGAGGACATTATCTCATATTCAATCCACTTGGAGCATGCGTCTACGAGTACGCATCTACAACCACAAGGAATATTTTACCCAAGAACGGGCCTGGATGGTCGACATGTACCCTAGACCATGGTTTGGAGGGCCAAGACCATAAACTTAGCGACGCCTCCCTGGGTACATTGCTTAACTGCGAGCATGTATTACATCTGTCAACGCAGGACTCTAAGTCTGCATCGATACCGGGCAACCACACGTGGGATCTGGCTATCGCTTTCATCATTACGATGCCAGGGTGGGTACTGTGGAGGTCATTGATGAAGGTGTCTCTGCGCTTCTTGGGAACCACTACACGATTGCTCTACAGGAGGCAGTCTGCCAGTATAGACATTTCATCTTTGCGCCGCTGGAACGGCTTTATCTCTTCCTGCATTTCCACTGGGACACTGGATCAGCTCCCGTGAAACACACAGCTTTTGACTAAGGGTCCTGGCTCGTTCAGGTTTTGATCTGCCGGGCAGTGACGAGTGATTGCTCACTCTCAAATGCTTCCATAACCATGGCTAAATTTGCGGGCAGCGCCATTTCCACCCCCGTGGTGGGCAATGGCAGCCTACTGAGAGCATCGGCGCCGTTTTCTGTGCCTGGCCTATGGCGGATGGCATAGTTCTATGCGGACAACGTGAGCGCCCATCTCTGGATGCGGGCCGATGCGTTAGTATTTATCCCTTTACTCTCGGAAAACAGGGATATGAGTGGCTTATGGTCAGATTCCAATTCGAATTTTAGCCCAAACAGGTATTGATGCATTTTCTTTACCTCATAGAATACTCTAATGCTTCTTTCTCAATCATACTGTAGGCTCTCAGCCTTAGACTGACTCCTGGATACATAAGCAACTGGTGGCAGTTTCCCAAAATCATTAGCTTGTTGCAATACACACTCGACGCCATATGACGACGCATCACATGCTAGTACCAAACGCTTACATGGATCATACAACACAAGCAATTTGTTTGAGCATAACAATTTTCTCGCTTTTACAAAGGCATTTTCTTGGCTTTTGCCCTAAACCCATTCATCCCCTTTTTGTAATAAGACATGCAGTGGTTCTAACATGTGATGAGGCCCAGTAAGAAGTTACCAAAGTAGTTCAGGAGTCGCAGAAACGACGGTAGCGCCGTCACGTTCTGTGGCCTCGGTGCGTTCTCAATTGCCTCCATCTTCACGTTAGTGGGCCTGATGCCGTCCACCACAATCCTCCTTCCCAGGAACTCCACTTCAGGCGCCAGGAAAATGCACCTCGAGCGTTTTAACCTGAGCCCCACGCGGTTGAGTCGACTAAGAACCTCCTTCAGGTTCTGCAGATGCTCGGCTGTGTTCCGACCTGTGACCAAGATATCGTCCTGGAAGACCATGTTGTGCGGGACCGACTTCAGTAAGCTTTCCATGTTTCTCTGGAATATCGCCGCCGCTGATCGAATTCCAAACGGGCATCTGTTATAAATAAAAAGACCTTTATGCGTGTTGATGCAGGTGAGGCCCTTCGATGATTCCTCCAGTTCTTGCGTCATGTAGGCTGAAGTCAGATTCAGCTTTGTGAAAGTCTTTCCTCCCGCCAGTGTTGCAAAGAGGTCATCGGCCTTTTGTAGTGGGTATTGGGCCTGCAGAGAGAAACAATTGATAGTTACTTTGTAATCAACACAGATTCTGATGGTGCCGTCTCCCTTGAGGACAGAAACGATTGGACTGGCCCACTCATTGAACTCGATCGGTGAAATGATGTCCTCTCTTTGCAGCCGGTCTAGCTCGATCTCTACCCTTTCTCTCATCATGTACGGTACTGCTCTCGCATTGTGATGGATGGGTCGCGTCCTCGGAATTAGGTGGATCTTCACTTTTGCTCCTTGGAATTTCCCAATGCCTGGTTCGAACAGCGAAGGTAACTTGTTTAAGACCTGGGCACATGAAGTGTCGTCAGCGGGCGATAAGCTCGGATGTCGTCCCAGTTCCAGCGTATCTTTCCTAGCCAGCTCCTGCCGAGCAGCGTGGGACCATCGGGCGGTACCATCCACAGTGGTAGCTTGTGCACCGCTCCATCGTAGGAGTCCTTTACGGTAGCACTGCCAATTATGGGAATCAGTTCTTTCGTGTAAGTTCTTCATTTCGTATGAATTGGAGTTGAGACTGGCCTTGAGGCCTTGTTGCACCACAGTCTTTCGAAAGTGTTTTTGCCCATGATGGACTGGCTCGTACCTGTGTCCAGTTCCATTGACACCGTGAGTCCATTTGTTCAACATTCAGCATTATCAGGGGACAAATCATGGTGAATGTGTGCACGCCATATACCTCTTCCTCCTTGGTCTGAGGCTCTGGTTCATCATGATCCTCTATGCATCTATCCTCCTCTGCAATATGGTGGTTTGCAGGTTTAACCGGATTAGCAGCTCGCCTGCACATACTTTGGAGGTGTCCCATTGATCCACAGCCCTTGCAAACATACCCTTTGAATTGGCATGAATGGAAACGATGATCGCCCCCGCAGCGCCAACAGGTGTTAATGGCCTTGCATTCATCACCCTTGATGGTGGCCTCTGAGACATCTGCGGACATGCAGCTGCAGGTATGTGTGACCTGCCCTGTACATTGTGATTTGAAAACAACATCACTTTGTTCACAGCACTTGTAGAGCACTTGTGTGCTGAGAGATTTGTTTAGTATTGTCACTGGTGGCAATGAACGCCTCAGCTATCGCTATGGCCTTAATCAAGGTTGGGGTCTCTACAGTCAAAAGCTTGCGAAGTATGGTTTCGTGGCCAATGCCAAGTACGAAAAAGCCTCTGAGCATGTGCTCCAAATGTCCTTCAAATTCGCAATGTCCTGCAAGGCGTCTAAGCTTGGCGACATAACTCGTCACTTCCTGGCCTTCAGACCTTTTGTAGGTGTAGAACCGATACCTCGCCATCAGAACGCTTTCCTTCGGGTTCAAATGCTCTTGGACCAGTGTGCACAAATCATCGTACGATTTCTCCATGGGTTTTGCTGGAGTGAGCAGATTCTTCATGAGGCCATACGTTGGTGCCCCACAGATGGTGAGGAGTATCGCCCTTCATTTGGCAGCGTTCCCTTCCCCATCTAGTTCGTTGGCCACGAAGTATTGGTCGAGTCACTCCACAAAAGTTTCCCAATCATCTCCTGCCGAGAATTTCTCCAGGATGCCCTCTGTTCTCTGCATCTTTGGGTTCGCTTATCTGTATCTCGTCACCAGTTGTTATGTATGGAGAAAGAGTCAGACAGAACACTGTGAGCTCAAAGTAAAGTATGACCTTAGTCTTTTATTGCAGGTTTCCAGAGTGCCTCTCCAACCTGTGAGGCCTCCTTAAATACCTGTGCTTCCAAGAGATTATGGGATCCCTTGGGACTCCAGGGAATGAGCCCTCTGGTGGCTGTACAGAGCAAATACAAGTTTACGTATATAACAGAAATATTAACGGGTTTAGCAGCTTTGAAAGTGGATAAATCCCCAGGCCCAGATTAAATGTATCCCTTTCTGTTTAAAGCAACAAAAGAGGAAATAGCAGAGGCTCTGACCATCATTTTACAATCCTCTCTTTCTACAGGTGAGGTGCTGGAGGATTGCTAACATTGTACCTTTGTTTAAAAAGACAGAAAGGGATAGACCGAGTAATTACAGGCCAGTCAGCCTAACCTTAGTAATGGGAAAATTATTGTAAAAAATTTAGGATAAATCTTCATTTAGAAAGACACGGATTAATCAATCACAGTCAGCATGGATTTGTTAAGGTTGGGTCATGTCTGACTAACTTGATTGAATTTTTTTGGGAGGTAACAAAGAGGGTCGATGAGGGTAGTGCATTTGATGTAGTGTATATGGATTTTAGCAAGGCTTTTGATCAGGTTCCACATGGCAGAATGGTCACGAAAGTAAAAGCCCATGGGATCCAAAGGAAAGTGGCAAGTTGGCTCCAAAATTGGCTCAGAGGCAGGTAGCAAAGGGTAATGGTTGATGGGTGTTTTTGTGACTGGAAGGCTGTTTCCAGTGGGGTTCCGCAGGGCTCAGTAATAGGTCCCTTGCTTTTTGTGGTGTATATCAATGATTGAGACTTGAATGTAGCGGGTATGATTAAGAAGTTTGCAGATGATACAAAATTGGTTGTCTAATTGATAATGAAGAAAGCTGTAGACTGCAGGAAGATGTCAATGAACTGGTCAGGTGGGCAGAACAGTGGCAAATGGAATTCAATTCAGAGAAGTGTGAGGTAATACATTTGGGGAGGGCTAACAAGGCAAGGGAATACACATTAAATGGTAGGACACTAAAAAGTGTAAAGGAACAAAGGGACCTTGGAGTATATGTCTACAGATTCCTGAAGGTAGCAGGCCAGGTAGATAAGGTAGTTAAAAAGGCATATGGAATACTTGCCTTTATTAGCCGAGGCATAGAATACAAGAGCAGGGAGGTTATGCTTGAACTGTATAAAACACTAGTTAGGCCACAGCTAGAGTACTGCATGCAGTTCTGGTCACCACATTACAGGAAGGATGTGATTGCACTAGAGAGGGTACAGAGGAGATTTATGAGGACGTTGCTACGACTGGAGAATTTTAGCTATAAGGAAAGATTGGATAGGCTGGGTTTGTTTTCTTTGGAACAGAGGAGGCTAAGGGGTTGACCTTATTGAGGTGTATAAAATTATGAGGGGCTTAGATAAAGTGGATTGGAAGGACCTATTTCCCTTAGCAGAGGGGTCAATAACCAGGGGCCTTAGATTTAAAGTAATTGGTAGAAGGTTTAAAAGGGATTTGAGGGAAAATATTTGCACCCAGATGGTGGTGGCGGTCTGGAACTCACGGCCTGAAAGAGTGGTAGAGGCAGAAATCCTCACCACATTTAAAAAGTACTTGGATGTGCACTTGAAGTGCCGTAACTAACAAGGCTATGGACCTAGACCCGGAAAGTGGGATTTCTCTTTGTCGGCCGGCGTGGACATGTTTTCCCATGTTTTGGGAGGTCAGGGGTCATCCACACAAGGGAGAGAGAGATTGAGAGAGGAGAGGGAGAGAGATAGAGAGAGAGAGGAGGAAGGCAGAGACAGAGATGTGGGAGAAAAGAGAGGGAGAGAGAAAGAAAGACAGATAAATATGTCTGACAGTGATGAAAGTGGGAGAGATCTGGAGAGGGGAAGGAAGAGGGCCAAACCCTTCTCCGAGGAGGCCAACAAGGCCCTCGTGGCGGAGGTGCATCCCGGTGGGCCCAATTGAATGGGGTGGGGGGGGGGGTGTGTGGTGGGAACCTAGCACCACGGACGTATCGCAGGTTATGGGGTGGGATCGCCGATATCGTATCGTCTGCGTCCAATGAGCCCAGGGACTCCGACCAATGCCGCAAACGCTTGAATAGCCTTGTTGCTTCAGCAAGAGTAAGTATGACTTTATATTTTAATGATGCACATTCTAAGTACAATAATCATTATTATAATGGTAATTCTCCTGGATTGAATGTAAGCTTGTTATTCTAACTTCGATAACATATATCATCCCCGCTTAGAACTGGACAGGGCCATGAACCTGTGCCCGTTTTAAGTCTCTCTGGCTGCTGTCACTTACACAGGGACCCAGCATGGCCTGGGGGAGAGCTGCCTTTGCTCACTGTCTGGCCTGGGACACTTTTGGACATTAGCTACTGTCATTGCCGACTTCAATGTAGATTGTATTCGAGAGAGATGTATGTTGCAAGCATTAGCCCCTAAACACACTGATCTTTGTTATAACCATGCATCAATTGTGGACAAAACCCCTATTAGCATATAACGTTGGAAACTGTTGTCTATAAATGACATAACCTAGTCAAGGAGCTTATGCCATGCTCTATTCACGTTTGCAGAGGAAGATATCTCATAATCGGGCACAGCAGAGGTGCACCGGGGGGAGGCCCTGCTGTAGTACAGCCACTGAGCGACCTGAAGGAACGTGCTGCAGCACTAGTGGAGGCCCACAGTCGAGAGGTCACCACCCGTGGTGTTGCCGGACCATGCCATGCGCCACGTGAATAATGCGTCAAGCAGTGTAAAAGCTATGTGACATCATTTCATTATCATATCACAGACGAATAATGTCATGTTATGCATGCAGCCTCTGTGCGACTCCCTGCCATGCTCAGGTTGACAACATAAGAACATCAAAGCAGGCTATCTGGCCATCTGTCCCCTTCTCTGTCCGCACCCCATAAACCCTCGCTCCCTTATCATTCGGTCTATCTGCGACTAATCCAGCCTCTACAGCTCTCTGGTGCAGTGAATTCCACATACATGTACTGCCATAGATACCACCATATGATGCATTAATATGTAATGTTTCTCAGTCACATTTATGGGATTATTGCTGTTCCTCCTACAGTGTGGCGCAACAATGCTTTCTGCTCTAATAATCTCAATTGTGTTTTGCAGCTTTACCAGCTCCAGAGGCGCAACGGGAGGACAGACGCTCACATGGACCTGACCCACTGCATGTGTCATTCACCACGGGTGGTGAAGAGAAGGAGATCACCGAGCCCGAGGAGGAGGAGGAATACCTGGAGACAGAGGAGGATGCCCCTTGCATCCCTCTGACTGGGGAACCTGCGGCCACAATGGGGATCCCAACTGAGGAGGTACTGGCACCAAGCGCCATGCAGTTGGCGATGCCAAGGCGCACATTGGTGCTGTCTCAGACCTCAAACCGGGTCAGAGGCTTGAGCAAAGGCCTACCCTGGACAATCGACTGTGCGAGGAGTCTGTCATGATCCAGCGCAAGCAGCTTCAGGTGTTTGTGGGGTGCACGCAGGAATTATCCTGCGTGTTTGCTCGCCAAACGGAGGCAATGAAGCAGAGGATCCTGGAGTTGCGTTAAATCTCCGCCTCCAACCATGCCATGCGTTCTTGGGGGTACACGACGCTGCACTCTGAGCTCCCGTGACCACAAGCACCAGCACACGCCTGACTCGGAAGACATTTGCCTGTTTTGTCTTCCCCTCCAACAGCCCCCCAACAGGCGATCGTCCCAGCATGTCCCCCACCACGGCAGGAAGACTTGCCATCGCCCACTGCACGCCGGCTTCGCAGCAGTACTCGGGGACCAAAACGGGTTGGTGAGGTAACGACACGGCGGGGGCGGAGTGGGGTCCAGGATCTGGAGAGAAATGTGGCCGCAGGTAGGGAGGGGGGTGTACTCTTTTTAATATTGTTCCTATTGTTCACATTTATTGTTGGTGTTGTCATTTCTGTTATGAATGCAACACTATGTAACCAACATTCTACCGCCACCAGAGGGTGTATCTGTTGGAGTCCCAAGGGATCCCAGCATCCCTTGGGAGCACTGTAGATAAGCAGGCCTCCCATACTGTACCAACACTCTGGAGTTTGAATAAAGAGACTAACTCACGTCTACAGTACTCTGTTACATTGCTTTATGTAAGATATAATAACTGACACCGAAATAACGAACCATGCAGAGAATGCAGAGAACTGTTGGTATCCTGGAGAAATTCTCAGAAGGGGACGATTGGGAGGTCTTCGTGGAGTGACTCGAACAATACTTCGTGGCCAACGAGTTGGAAGGAAGTGCGAACGCTGCCAAATGAAAGGCAATCCTCCTCACTGTCCCCCAGCCGAGCTGCTCATGAGAAAGGCGCTCAAAACAAGGCTCTGTCTAGTCCACCCTGATCTCCATGATCACGTCGAGGGCAGGCGACATCAATAAAGCTTGTACCATGATCGCGCAAATTTGTCACTGTGATATCTTCACAGAACACAAGCACCCCACAGCTTTCTAACATGGCAGGCAGCTCTCGGAAGTCTCCGGAACCTGCTGTTCCTGTTTAATTATTAACTCTGTAGTTGCAGTACACAATATGTCCACATCCACAGTGTGGTGCTATAAACATTACAAGCTTACAGACATTACACTTCTCCCTCCTTAATGAAGAAGTTATTATAACAACATCATACATAACTTGCATGTTTATACATAACACAGGATATAGACTTATTTCTTCCATATTTACAAATTTAACTTAACCACTTGTTTTCTGTTTTGGAGAGGATACCTTCGCTCTCGAACAGAACCTTCCAAACATGGTGTCGAATCTAAACTCATTCAAGGCTCATCCTGAGGAATGTTTTCCTCCACGGAATTTCCTTGATTTTCATTTAAACTCACTCGAACTTCAGACTGTTGGTTTTCCTGACTCAGACTCAGACTTACATGCTGATTTTCTCTTGGATTTGTTTCCAGTACATTGGATGTAGGATTTGTTACTGGTATATCAAAACTATCTGATGAGTCAGAAATAATTGAATCATTCCCACCTTCAGCTCCTTCCATGTCTGTAGGAAAAATATGATCAATATGAACAAACCTAACCTGTGCATTATCAAACATCTTGACCAAATATGTGCGAGGACCACATATCTTCACTACTCTTCCTAGTTACCACTTTAACCATTTATGGTGATGGTTCTTCACTCTCACCTTCTGGTTTAATTTCACACTTCTCTCTTTTACTCTATGTCTATCCTGATTCTCTTTCTGTCTTAATTGTGTCTCTTCTACGGACTGTGTCAAATTTGGTTTTAACAACGAGAATCTAGTTCGTGGCTGTCGATTGAGAAACAACTCTGCTGATGTTCTACCAGTAGTTGTGTGAGGAGTATTACAAAATGTAATTAGAAAATGAGCCAATTTGTGATCCAATGACAACTGTCGTTTCTTTGGATTTGGATCTAACATTTGTTTTATGAGGGCACGTTTTACAATTTGTACAGTGCGCTCTGCTGCACCATTCGAAGCAGGGTGGTATGGTGGAACCTTGGTATGTTTCACAGCATTTTTGCTCGTGAACTGTGCAAATTCTTCTGAATGAAATTGTGGTCTATTATCCGAAACAATCTCTTCTGGGAGGCCAAATGAAGAAAATAAACCGCAAAATGTCCAATGTTTTACTTGTTGTTCTTTTCCACATTGGAAACACCTCAATCCGCTTCGAATTGGTATCAATCATAATGAACAATTGTTGTTCTTCTAACTCAGAAAAATCAATATGTAGCCTTTGCCACTCCCTGGGAGGCCATTTCCATGAATGTAATGGTACTTATGGTGGTTGCTTGCTTACAGATTGACATGTTGTACACTGACTCACGGTGTATTCTACATCTTTATCAAGACCTGGCCACCATAAATAACTGCGTGCAAAACTCTTAGTCAAGCACATTCCCAGGTGCTGGTCATGGAGGTCTCCTAATAATTTGGATTTGAATTTATTTGGTAAAACCACTGTTGCACCTCACATGATACAATCTTTATCGACTGATAATTCATTTTTACGAATGAAGAATGGATGAATATCTTTACATGGTTTAGCCATCCATTTGCAATATAATCATACACCTTTGACATCACTGGGTCACGTTTGGTTGCTCTACAAATCTCTTCAACTGTGACTGGCAGTTCATCAATGTATGAAAAATAAAACAGTTCTTCCCTATCCGGTGTAACTTGTCTTGGGGAAGGCAATCTAGACATTGCATCAGCATTACTGTGATCAGCTGATCATCTGTATTCAATATCATATATATATGCTGACAAAATCAAAGCCCATTTCTGCATTCGGACTGCAGCTAATGTTGGAACTGGGGACTTTGAATGGAGGATTGCTGTTCGGGCTTCATGGTCCATAACAATGGTAAACTTACGACCATACAAGTAATTGTGAAACTTCTTGACCCCAAAAATTACTGCCAAAGCTTCCCTTTCAATTTGCACATAAGTGTTCTCACTGGCACTGAGAGTGAAGCAAAAGCAATTGGTCTCTCCTCCCCAATACATGAGAGATTACTGCCCCAACTCCATACGGAGAGGTATCACATGCTAGCTTAATCTCCTTAGATATTTCATAGTGAACTAACATAGTGCTCTCTACCAATTTGCTTTTACACTCCTTGAATGCTGTATCGCATTCTTTTGACCACTTCCAATGGACCTGTTTTTTCAATAGTTAATTCAGTGCATGTAATACTGTAGCCAAATTTGGTAGGAACTTCCTATAATAGTTCAAAAGACACAAAAATGAACGAAGTTCAGTGACATTCCTGGGAGTGGGTGCATTTCTAATTGCATCCAGTTTTCTCATGGTTGGATGCAAACCATCTTTGTATATTCTGTACCCTAAGTACTCCACTGAGTTTTGAAATAACTCACACTTACGAGCAGACATTCATACTCTGTGCTTCTCTAGCCAGTTGAGGACTTCAGTCAATATGTTATTATGAATTTGCCTATTTGGTACTGAAATTAGTATGTCATCCAAATAACATACTACCCCTTCAATACCTTGCAAAATCTGGTTCATCACCCCTTGGTATATGGCAGGGGCGGAAGGTACTCCAAACGGTAGCCTATTAAATTGATATAGGCCTAGATGAGTATTTATAGTAAAACATGACTTGGACTCCTCATCTAGTTCAAGTTGCATGTAGGCATTCGTAAGATCCAATTTTGAGAAGATCTGACCATCTGTCAGTGTTGTTAACAAACCTTCTATATTCGGCAATGTATTGGTGACTTTACCCTCTAGAACTTGGTTTACGGTTACTTTATAATCACCACACAATCTTACCTTACCATCGGACATAGAGACAACAACAATGGATGTAGCCAATTACATCGATCTATCTTAGAAATAATGTTCTCAATCTCTAGTCTTTTGAGTTCTTGCTCAACTTTCTCCTTGAGTGCATATGGTACGGAACATGGCTTGTAGTAAACCGATCTAGCGTCCTTCTGTACCCTGACACTTGCCTTGAAGCCTTGGATCAGACTGCCCGTTTCGCAGAACACCTTCGGATACTTCTTGATAACCTCATCCGTTGATGCAAATCTCGCCTCCACATGGAAAATCTCACTCCAATCCAGCTTCAGTGAACTCAACCAATTTCTTCCTAGTAAGGCAGGCTTGTCTCCTTTCACTACTATTAGAGGCAAGTTCTGAAATTGATCCTTATATTTCACCGGTTCGGTGATACGACCTACCACAGGAATTTTCTCTCCCGAGTAGCCTCGCAGCTCCATCTTGGATTTCTCCAATGGGAAATCACGCAATTTGTCGAGGTACAGTGACTCCAGTACTACACTCACGGATGCACCCGTGTCGACTTCCATTGGTATCTTGAATCCCGCAACATCTGCATGGATTTTGATACTTTCCGAATCGCTGTCCATTAACCTCGTGCTCCTGATGATGTGTAACTCTAACATCTCCATGTCCTGTTGTTGTTCTTCCATGCTATGTAATTTCTGGGGATTTCTACTCAGAGCTTTAAAAGCTGGTTTACCCTACAGTTGGCATGCCTTCGCAAGATGCCCAGTCTTTCTGCAGAAGAAACACTCTGCCTTCACATATGGACAACTTTGAGCAATGTGTTGTCCCAAGCACCTATAGCGTGACTTCGACACTCTGTTAGAATTTCCAGTTTCTGAGACGTTGGGCCCCCACCGCCTTTTACTTTGAATCTGCAGGCGATTCACCTCGGTTAACTGCCGACCGTAATTATTATGCAATTCTCGGGAATATTGATCGGCCATGCCCATCGACCTCACTGTCTGATAAGCAATCTCAAAAGTCATGTCATCCGTCGTCAATAACTTTCTTCTGATTACATCATTTTTCACCTCACAAACAAAATGACCCCGCAATGCTCGGTTTTGAAAGTTTCCGAAATTACAGTGAATAGATAGCTTTTATAATGCTACAATGTAATCACTGATAATTTCATCAGTCTTTTGATTTTGTGTACCGAAACGATAGCTTTCAGCAATTTCTAATGGTTTGGGGTTGTAGTGCTGTTTAAGCTTAGTTAAAATCTCCTTAAGCATTGCGTCCTTTGGCTTGTCAGGCACAAGTAGATTTATCAGTGTTTCATACAATTCCGGACTAACTTCTGATAAGATAGCTTGCTCACATTCCAACACAGCCCGGTACTGATCTGCATTCCCTGGAACTTCGATTATGTTATTTGCAGTGAAATACATTTCTAGTCGGTCCACATAAGGTTTAAAATGTTCCTGGTCATGTCTATATTCACCCAAATGTCCCATTACACCTGCGTCTGGTGCCATTTTTGACTCTGCAGTTTAAACTAGCGTGCTCGTTTTTTTACCTCAGATTTTGTAGCTATTTCCAAAGACAGAGAAGCTTCCAAAGTCTCTCTGTTGGCTAGCTGAATCCTTCACCAACAAAATTTCAGCTTTAAATCATCTGAAAAATCCCATCCTCATCGTCAATTGTGATATCTTCACAGAGCACAAACACCACACAGTTTTTTAACATGGCAGGTAGCTCTCGGGAGTCTCCGGAACCTGCTACTTCTGTTTAATTATTAACTCTGTAGTTGCAGTACACAATACGTCCACATCCACAGTGTGGAGCTACAAACATTACAAGCTTACAGACATTACAGTCACGCGATATTGAAGTCAATGGCCCTATATTTGGACTCAACTATGGACATGGTCCCAAATGGCTTGCTGGCACTGTCATAGCCAAAGAAGGGAGTAGGGTGTTTCAGGTCAAACTCACAAATGGAGTAACTTTGGACCAAACCAAACTGCAATTCACAGACAGCCACGAGCTATCTGAAGAGGACACCACCAACTTCGACACTCCGATACACACACAAGTGGCAACCGACATCACGGTTGACCACAAAGCTGAACTCATCATCCCCAGCTGCCCAGCGAGGCCAGCTGCGCAGCAGCCCAGCGAAGAACCAACCAACTCACCTGCACCTGCATTTGTACCGAGACGATCGACTAGGGAGTGGAAAACCCCAAATCATCTCACCCTGTAAATAAGTGTACTATTGACTTTGGGAGGGAGTGATGTTATGTTTGCAACACTATGTAACCAGCATTCAACCACCACCAGAGGGCGTATCTGTTGGAGTCCTAAAGGATCCCAGCATCCCTTGGGAGCACTATATATAAGCAGGCCTCCAATGCTGTACCAACACTCTGGAGTTAGAATAAAGAGAGTAAGGTCACACTGACTCATGTCTACAGTACTCTGTCACATTACTTTATGTATGATATAACAGTTTCACTGTTGGGGTGTGGGTGGGGAGGGGGTGTGGCTGGGGTGGGGGGTGGGAGGGTGTTTTGGTGTTTGTAATTGAAAAATAATGTTCAAAAGTTGTCATTTTATTAAAACCATTTTATTTCACTTTACAATTGTTGTGCAGTGTCTTCTAATAATGTAAGTTAAAATAGAACATTAGTGCAACTGTTGTTAAACAATGTCCAGGCCAGACCAAGTAAGTATGAAACGTCACTTATTTATATAAATATAATAAAACGTCTAATTGTGAGTGTATCTATCTTTAAAAGCCCCTTAAATAATTCACAAGCTATCTAAGTCCCTGTTTAAGAGGCCTCCTCTCTTCCTCCGACGTTCAAAGTGGCGTCCATAGTGCCAAGGTCTGTGAGGAAGGCCAGGCGATAACAACTATTTTCCAGCGATGTTCTCGGCGAGCGATCAGCCTGGCAATGTGCCGCGATGTGCCGAAAATTGTGCTGGCCGATGTGTGGGTGATCATAGAAACATAGAAACATAGAAAATAGGTGCAGGGAATAGGCCATTCGGCCCTTCATGGCTGAACATGCAACGTCAGTATCCCATTCCTGCTTTCTCGCCATACCCCTTGATCCCCCTAGTAGTAAGGACTACATCTAACTCCTTTTTGAATATATTTAGTGAATTGGCCTCAACAACTTTCTGTGGTAGAGAATTCCACAGGTTCACCACGCTCTGGGTGAAGAAGTTTCTCTTCATCTCGGTCCTAAATGGCTTACCCCTTATCCTTAGACTGTGACCCCTGGTTCTGGACTTCCCCAACATTGGGAACATTCTTCCTGCATCTAACCTGTCTAAACCCATCAGAATTTTAAACGTTTCTATGAGATCCGCTCTCATTCTTCTGAACTCCAGTGAATACAAGCCCAGTTGATCCAGTCTTTCTTGATATGTCAGTCCCGCCATCCCGGGAATCAGTCTGGTGAACCTTCGCTGCACTCCCTCAATAGCAAGAATGTCCTTCCTCAAGTTAGGAGACCAAAACTGTACACAATACTCCAGGTGTGGCCTCACCAAGGCCCTATACAACTGTAGGAACACCTCCCTGCCTCTGTACTCAAATCCCCTCGCTATGAAGGCCAACATGACATTTGCTTTCTTAACCGCCTGCTGTACCTGCATGCCAACCTTCAATGACTGATGTACCATGACACCCAGGTCTCGTTGCACCTCCCCTTTACCTAATCTGTCACCATTCAGATAATAGTCTGTCTCTCTGTTTTTACCACCAAAGTGGATAACCTCACATTTATCCACATTATACTTCATCTGCCATGCATTTGCCCACTCACCTAACCTATCCAAGTCACTCTGCAGCCTCATAGCATCCTCCTCGCAGCTTACACTGCCACCCAACTTAGTGTCATCCGCAAATTTGGAGAAACTACATTTAATCCCCTCGTCTGAATCATTAATGTACAATGTAAACAGCTGGGGCCCCAGCACAGAACCTTGTGGCACCCCATTAGTCACTGCCTGCCATTCTGAAAAGTACCCATTTGCTCCTACTCTTTGCTTCCTGTCTGACAACCAGTTCTCAATCCACGTCAGCACACTAACCCCAATCCCATGTGCTTTAAATTTGCACATTAATCTTTTGTGTGGGACCTTGTCGAAAGCCTTCTGAAAGTCCAAATACACCACATCAACTGGTTCCCCCTTGTCCACTCTACTGGAAACATCCTCAAAAAATTCCAGAAGATTTGTCAAGCATGATTTCCCTTTCACAAATCCATGCTGACCTGGACCTATCATGTCACCTCTTTCCAAATGTGCTGCTATGGCATCCTTAATAATTGATTCCATCATTTTACCCACGACCGATGTCAGGCTGACTGGTCTATAATTCCCTGTTTTCTCTCTCCCTCCTTTTTTAAAAAGTGGGGTTACATTGGCTACCCCCCACTATATAGGAACTGATCCAGAGTCAATGGAATGTTGGAAAATGACTGTCAATGCATCCGCTATTTCGAAGGCCACCTCTTTAAGTACTCTGGGATGCAGTCCATCAGGCCCTGGGGATTTATCGGCCTTCAATCCCAACACAATTTCCCGACTAATAAGGATTTCCCTCAGTTCCTCCTTCTTCCTAGACCCTCTGACCCCTTTTATAACCGGAATGTTGTTTGTGTCCTCCTTAGAGAATAACGAACCAAAGTACTTGTTCAATTAGTCTGCCATTTCTTTGTTCCCAATTATGACTTCCCCTGATTCTGAATGCAGTGGACCTACGTTTGTCTTTACTAATCTTTTTCTTTTTACATATCTATAGAAGCTTTTGCAGTCTGTCTTAATGTTCCCTGCAAGCTTCCTCTCATATTCTTTTTTCCCTGCCCTAATCAAACCCTTTGTCCTCCTCTGCTGAGTTCTAAATTTCTTCCAGTCCCCAGGTTCGCTGCTATTTCTGGCCAATTTGTATGCCACTTCCTTGGCTTTAATACTATCCCTGATTTCCCTTGATAGCCACGGTTGAGCCACCTTCCCTTTTTTATTTTTACGCCAGACAGGGATGTACAATTGTTGTAGTTTATCCATGTGGTTTCTAAATGTCTGCCATTGCCCATCCACTGTCAACCCCTTAAGTATCATTCGCCAATCTATCCCGGCCAATTCACGCTTCATACCTTCAAAGTTACCCTTCTTTAAGTTCTGGACCATGGTCTCTGAATTAACTGTTTCATTCTCCATCCTAATGTAGAAATCCACCATATTATGGTCACTCTTCCCCAAGGGGCCTCGCACAACGAGATTGCTAATTAATCCTCTCTCATTACACAACACCCAGTCTAAGATGGCCTCTCCCCTAGTTGGTTCCTCGACATATTGGTCTAGAAAACCATCCCTTATGCACTCCAGGAAATCCTCCTCCACCGTATTGTTTCCAGTTTAGTTAGCCCAATCTATATGCATAATTAAAGTCACCCATGATAACTGCTGCACCTTTATTGCATGCACCCCTAATTTCCTGTTTGATCCCCTCCCCAACATCACTACTACTGTTTGGAGGTCTGTACACAACTCCCACTAGCATTTTCTGCCCCTTGGTATTCCGTAGCTCCACCCATACCGATTCCACATCATCCAAGCTAATGTCTTTCCTTACAATTGCATTAATTTCCTCTTTAACCAGCAACGCCACCCTGTCTCCTTTTCCTTTCTGTCTATCCTTCCTAAATGTTGAATACCCTTGGATGTTGAGTTCCCAGCTTTGTCACCCTGGAGCCATGTCTCCGTGATGCCAACCACATCGTATCCGTTAACTGCTATCTGCATATTTAATTCGTCCACCTTATTCCGAACACTCCTCACATTGAGGCACAGAGCCTTCAGGCTTGCCTTTTTAACACACTTAGACCCTTTAGAATTTTGCTGCAAAGTGGCCCTTTTTGTTTTTTGCCTTGGGTTTCTCTGCCCTCCACTTTTACTCATCTCCTTTCTGACTTTTGCTTCTGTCTCAATTTTGTTTCCCTCTGTCTCCCTGCATTGATTCCCATCCCCCTGCCATATTAGTTTAACTCCTTCCCAACAGCACTAGCAAACACTCCTCCTAGGACATTGGTTCCGGTCCTGCCTAGGTGAAGACCGTCCGGTTTGTACTGGTCCCACCTCCCCTAGAACTGGTTCCAATGCCCCACGAATTTGAATCTCTCCCTGCTGCACCACTGCTCAAGCTACGTATTCATCTGAGCTATCCTGCGATTCCTACTCTGACTAGCACGTGGCACTGGTAGCAATCCCGAGATTACTACTTTTGAGGTCCTACTTTTTAATTTAGCTCCTAGCTCCTTAAATTCGTCTCGTAGGACCTCATCCCATTTTTTACCTGTATCGTTGGTACCAATGTGCACCACGACAACTGGCTGTTCACCCTCCCTTTTCATTTTCCAGCGATGACCTCGGCGATGTGAGCCGGACGTTGGGCTGAGCAATCAACTCAACGATAAGCTCGGCGATATGTCCAACTTTCCATCTTTGGGTGATATCAGCCCTTTTTGGGCTATATATAGACACTAGCCCAGCAATGTGAGGTGGAAAGTCTAACCTTATCTCTTCATACTACAATTTAACAACTTATAATTGAAGAAAGGGACACATGTCACCTTCAATAAATCTTTCTAAACGTTGACTTGGTGGAACAATCTATTTCTATTCTGCGTTTAATTTAAAGTCACATATTCTGGGCATTCTTTAAGGCACCTCGAATGATATGAAGTAGCTTTTAAATGTCACATGCTCATACAAGAGGGATTATTGCCCCTCCTACTTGAGGATTACTAAAGATAATTTTACAAAAATTCGAAAACACATCGATACAAGGTGGTTCTGAGTCCTGGCTGTATGTGAAACTTATCCCCGTGTCGGAGTCGGTATCCTTAACATTAGAAGGGGAGGAGAATCTGAGCGCTCCCAGATTGATTCTTGACAATCTTTTGCGGCAAACTACACTGCTCCAAATCCTTATAGACCCCAGTCACCGGGGCTTCATTCTGCACATCCCCTGGAAAGTGCAGTTACTTCAATTGTTTGACTAAGTGATCACACTCCTCTGCATTTCTCATGAATGTCCATTAACTGTTTGTGGAGTTGAACATACAACAAAAAAAAAGGCCCCGATTTTCTGGGGCCTATGACCGCATACGCACAGTGGTCGTAAGTGCCTTGTAAGTTCCAGGTTTTTGCATGCGATGCGTCTGCACGAAAACCTGGAACAACTTGCGATCTGTTAAGTTGAAGCATGACAGATCGTACAAATCTGCAGGAAATGGATATTTCGCTGGCTCAGAGTTGGTCAATTTGCTCAACTACTGCCCAGCAAATGCCCACACCCTTATGCCCGGTAAAGGCAGGAGCACAAACTTTTTCTCCTCTTGCGCCTTGTTTGTACCTCATAGTCTGTAAGAGAAGGAGGGAATGGCAGCAAGGAAAGAGGAAACAACTTCTCCAAAACTGATCCCAACTCAGCGCCAAGGCTAGTGATAGATAACCTCACCACTTTCTTAGGATTGGGGAGCTGTGTCAGCTGTGGCTCAGTGGGTAACACGCTCACCTCTGAGTCAGAAGGTTGTGGATCAAGTTCCACTCCAAAGACTTGAACACAAAAAATCTAAGTTGACACTCCAGTGCAATGCTGAGGGGGCATTGCACTGTCGGAGGTGCCGTTTTTCGGATGAGATGTTTAACCGAGGCCCCATCTGCTCTCTCAAGTGGACGTAAAAGATCCCATGGCACTATTTCGAAGAAAAGCAGGGGAGTTATCCCCAGTGTCCTGGCCAATATTTATCCCTCAAGCAATATAACAAAGAAACAGATTATCTGATTATATCACATTGCTGTTTGTGGGAGCTTGCTTTTGCGCAAATTGGCTGCCGCGTTTCCTACATTACATTAAGTGACTACACTTAAAAAAACAAAGTACTTCACTGGCTGTAAAGCGCTTTGAGACGTCCGGTGGTCATCGTGAAAGGCACTATATAAATCCAGGTCTTTCTTTTTCTCTCCCACAATGTGATTTAAATAATCCTGAGAAAATCTTTCAATAAGGGGATAACACCTGGCAAAATTTAACTAAAACTTAGAGAGGGACATTCGATATCACTTTCCCCTATTTTTTCCGGCTTTAAACAATTTTCCGAATTTTTAAAATTCTTTTTCTCTTATTTTTGTTTCACCACAGGCCTAAAAATTGTTTGCTTTCGCCTCCTTCCAGTGGCCATTGTACATGCGCTGTGCCTCCATTATGTTGTTTCAAAGTGCGACTGCCATTCAGCCCCTGGGAATGGACTGTGTGCTTCCCTTCCACAGAACAAAGTATTGACAGAATCTCGGGTTCGCCAGGCTCTGTATTTTAGCACATGCCATTCCAATTTGGATCGGCTCTGACTCTGAGGTCACAAGTGACTCTTTGTGAGGAGTCCCAGGCAATTGTGTATTGGGATCCCCCCCACCCCCCGCTCCAGCTCACTGTGTGTGGGCTGCACGGCCTCTGAATTTAAGTGCACGGGACCTTACAGATCAGTGCTGGGTACCTTACAGGGAACAATGGCGGTGTCTCTTCCACTCTTCTCAATATACCGAGGAGGGGACCGGGGAGACTGCCTCTAACCTAATGGCATTATTAATAGTCCCGCCTGAATATTGATGGCACAAACTAACTAAAAACCCTGCAATGTTCTTGTGACGACCAGCAGGGGAGGAGGGTGCGCAGAACCCCGATTGAGGCCAGATCTACCTCCGGGCCCCACCGTCCAGGACCCACTCTCCAGGGACTTGGCGCCTGTGCATTGAAGCCCGCTCCTGCAGGACTATGCGAGTGTGCGGCCTGCTATGTTTAGTGCGCGGCGCCAGGGATATTGTCTCTCTCCCTCCCTCCATCTCTCTCTCTCTCTCTCTCCCTCTCTCTCACACTCCTTCACTCCCTCCTCTCCCTCCATACCCCCTTCCTCTACCTCCTGTGCTCTTTTTAATCTCGTCCAAAAGGCTCCAGTTCTTTAGGGGACAGAGCTATTTGTACTAGAAAATGCTCTGATTGACTCTCCATTATCACATGACCTGATTGCTGATTGGCCCCCTTGAAGGATAAGCCACACCCAGAGGTTACTCTGGAATGTGTAATTGGAAACGCCCAGCCCAAGTTCTGAGTGACTTTGCGAAGTGTAATTCGAGCCATTCTGACTTCAGACCCCAGAAAGGATAGAGCTTCCCAACCCAGCACAAGTTCCTTACCACCCCCGCTATCCAGCCCAAGTTCCTGCCCCCCACCCCCAGCCCAGTTTCATGCCGCCCCCAGCCAAAGTTCCTGAACCCATCCCAGCCCAAGTTTCTGACCTTGCTCCCAACATTCCCGTGCTGCCATAAATGGGGCATTGTGTGTGGGTCACGGATTGTTAACAAGTTTATTGGGTATGAAGTGAATAGTGATAGTGTCATGACTTCCAGATTTCATCCACTCCAATGATGTCCCTTATTACACATGCACCAAGCTTTCTATGAAATCGGGTGTGGGTGTAAAGGGGATTGGGAGATCGTGATCCGTCTCCTCTCCTTTCCCTTCTCCCTCTCTCCCTCCCCCACTGTCTCTCTCTCTCTTCCCCCATCTCTCTCTCTCCCCTGTCTCTCTCTCTCTATCTCCCCCCTCTCCCTCTCTCTTCCTCTCTCCCCGTTCATCTCTATCTCTCCCATTCCCATTCCTCTCCCTCTCTGCCTCCGCCTCTCTCTCTCCTCACCCCATCTCTCTCTCTCTCCCCACCCCGTCTCTCTCTCTCTTCCCACCCAGTCTCTCTCTCTCTCCCACCGTCTCTCCCCCCTTCCTCTCTCTCTCCTCCCCCCCCCACTGTCTTTCTCTCTCTCCTGCCCTGTCTCTCTCTCCCCCCCCCAGTCTCTCTCTCCCCCAGTCTCTCTCTACCCCCGGTCTCTCCCCTCCAATCTCTCTCTCCCCCCACCCCCATCTCTCTCTCTCTTCTCCATCACTCTCTCCCTCCACCGTCTCTCTCTTCCCCCGTCTCTCCCCATCTCTCTCCCTCCCCTCTCTTTCACTCTCTTCTCCCCATCTCTCTCTCTCCCCCATCTTTCTCTCTTCCCCCCTGTTTCCCTCTCTCCTCACCATCTCTCTCTCTCCCCCATTCCCGTCTCTCTCTTCCCCCCATCTCTCTCTTCCCCCATCCCTATCTTTTCCCCCATCTCTCTCTTTCCCCCCATCTCTCTCCCCCCATCTCTCTCTCCCCCCATGTCTCTCTCTCGCCCCCATCTCTCTCTCCCCTCCCCCAGTCTCTCTCTCTCCTCCCCCCCCCCCCCCACCCATCTCTCTCTCCCACTACCTCCGATGTTTTCTCTCCCACAGAAGGCCGTGAAAATGTTCCAAACAATGCAAAAGCTCAAAGCAAATTCAGCTCCAGGCTCTAGCGGCAGAAAATGTTTCAGCAGCGGGCTTGTGATTTGGTTCCGGCTTCCTCGTACGTCGCACTGCGCATGCGCGACCCATGCTCAAAAAGGTGGCAAAATCCAATGCACACATGCGCTGAAGGGCTCCCTCTGTTCTTTAGGCCCACAGGTGTGGGCTTGACGAGCTGGAACCTGGGACGCAATTAACAACAGCACCTGCACGCTGAGCCTGCACCTGTGCGTGGCCTGCAATGTCCACGAGATAGTTGCGCAGCCACGCACCTGGGCAGCTTAGAGGGAACAGTGGCTCCAACTTCAAGACACCGTTATTGTTTTCTTTCAATGCCTCAAATGCTGTAAAACTTATAAAATAAATTCAGTCCATAAAAGAAAAAAAAAGTAGGGGAGTCAACATAGCAACAGGCCGTAGAACGGTTAGGTCAAGATGCGAAGACCGACAGCTGAGGTGGACAGAAGATGGCCGGGTGTTGCGGATTGTGCCACAGCCACCCTCGGGGGAGGGCCTTTTACCGATGGCAGTGTGGCCCCTAAACCATTGGAGAGCGGTGAGTGCAGCAGCAGGGAGGGTGCAGGCCCAGCCCAGGCCCAATCCCCAGTGATGGGGTGACTGATGGATGATACCTGTTAACCAGTTATTAACTACCACCTAACTAAATAATACAAAACTGATGGGTGTTTACTTATTCGCAACTTACTTGTGTAAAATGTATTTATTTAACACAGATTATTTATACTGGCATTATAATATCAATGAAAAGTTTGGGGTAAACCTGCATCATGTTCGTTAGCATGTTAATAAGTGTTGTCATTTTCATTAAGTGTCGAAATGACGTGATGGGTTCTTTATACAATAAAAGCCAGAACGAGCTGCATAGCCCATTCAAATTTCCATGCATGCACGTTTTTTTCATTTTAAAGCTGCTGAGTGGGCTGTGCGGGACCTCCAGACCATTGTCACACAGCTTACAGGGAAGATTGGTGTGCGGCCCTCAACAGCACACCAACCCTTGCAATAAAGGCCAACATGTCATTTGCTTTCCTACTTGCCTGCTGTACCTACATGCTAACTTTCTGTGTTTCCTGTATGAGGAAACCTAAATCTCTCTGAACACCAACATTTAATAGTTTCTCACCATTTAAAAATTATTGTTTTTCTATTCTTCCTACCAAAGTGAATAATCTCCCATTTCCCCATATTATACTTTATCGCCTACCTTATTTCCCATTCACTTAACTTGTTGATATCCCTTTGCAGGATCTTTGTGTCCTCCTCACAACTTATTGTGCCACCTAGCTTTATATCGTCAGCAAACTTAGATACACAACACTCGGTCCCTTCATCTAAGTCATTAATATAGATTGATAATAGCTGAGGCCCAAGCATTGATCCTTGTGGCACCCCACGAGTTACAGCCTGCCAAACTGAAAATGACCTGTTTATCCCTATTCTCTGTTTTCTGTCCATTAACCAATCTTCTATCCATGTTAAAGATTGCCCTCAACCCATAATCGCTTATCGTGCATAACAAACTTTTATGTGGAACCTTATTGAATACCTTTTGGAAATCCAGATATACTACATTCACTAGTTGTCCTTTATCTGTGCTGTTAGTTACATACTCAAAAAACTCTAATAAATTTGTTAAACACAATTTCCTTTCCATAAAACCATGTTGATGCTGCCTATTCATATTATGATTTTTTAAATGTCTTGTTACCACTTCCTTCAGTTTGGATTCCAGCATTTTCCTGACAAATGATGTCAGGTTGACTGGCCTGTAGTTCCCTATTTTTTCTCTCTCTCCTTTCTTGAAAACTGGGGTTACATTTGCTTCCAGTCCAATGGGAGCACTCCAGAATCTAGAAAATTTTGGAAAATCACAACCAATTCGTCCACTATCGCTGCAGCCACTTCTTTTAGAACCATAGTGTTATGCTCATAATAAATGTGAGACTGAGTACTTTTGTAATGAGCAACTGTGACATTAGCTCCTTTATTAAGGTTCCAGAGTGCAGCTGGTCTGCTTATATACTATGCTCCCAAGGGATGCTCGGATCCCTTGGGACTCCAAGAGGTGGGCCCTCTGGTGGTCAGGTGTAATGCAAGTTACAAAGGGGTAAATACATAACAGCACTCCCCCGTGAAGTCAACAGTGCACTTATTCAGAAGGTGAGACGATCGGGGCTTTACACTCCCTTGTCGATTGTCTCAGTACAAATGCTGGTGTGGGTGGGTTGGTCAGTTCTTCACGAGGCTGTTGGGCAGCCGGCCTTGCCGGGCTGCTGGGCATGTTGAGTTCGGTTTTGTGGTCAACTATGATGTCAGTTGCCACTTATGTGTGTGTTGGAAGGTCAAAGTTGGTGTCCTCTTCAGGTTGTTCGTAGCTGTTGGTGAACCGCAATTTGATTTGGTCCAAATGTTTTCTTTGCGTTTGTCCATTAGTCAATTTGACCTGAAAAACCCTACTCCCCTCTTTGGCTATGACTGTGCCAGCGAGCCATTTGGGACCATGTCCATAATGGAGCACAAACACAGGATCATTGATCTCAATATTGCGTGACAAATTTGCGCAGTCATGGTACATACTATGTTGATGCCGTTTGCCCTCCACGTGATCATGGAGATCAGGGTGGACAAGAGAGAGCCTTGTTTTAAGCGCCCTTTTCATGAACAGCTCAACTGGGGGAATCCTGGTGAGTGAGTGGGGTCTGGTGCGGTAGTTGAGCAGCACTCGGGACAACCGGGTCTGCAGGAGCCTTCCGACACACGTTTCAAGCTTTGTTTGATGGTCTGAACTGCCCGTTCTGCCTGGCCGTTGGATGCGGGCTTGAACAGGGCAGATGTGACATGTTTGATCCCGTTGTGGGTCATGAATTCCTTGAATTCAGCACTGGTGAAGTACGGCCCATTGTTGCTGACGAGGACATCAGGCAAGCCGTGCGTGGCAAACATGGCTCGTAGGCTTTCAATGGTGGCCGTGAATGTGCTTACAGACATTATTGCACATTCAATCCATTTTGAGTAAGCGTCCATGACAACCAAAAACATTTTGCCTAGGAATGGGCCCGAATAGTCTACATGGATCCTCGACCATGGTTTGGATGGCCACGAGCACAAACTTAGCGGTGCCTCTGTGGGTGCATTGCTCAACTGAGAGCAAGTGTTGCACTGGCGCATGCATGACTCTAAATCTGAGTCGATGCCAGGCACGTGAGATCTGGCTATGGCTTTCATCATTACGAATGAGTGGGTGTTGTGCAGTTAGCAAATAAATGTGTTTCTGCCTTTCTTGGGCAAGATCACGCGATTGCCCCACAAAAGACAGTCCGCCTGCATGGACAACTCATCTTTGCGTCAATGGAATGGCTTAATCGCTTCCTGCATCTCCACTGGGACACTGGACCAGCTCCCATGGAGGACACAGTCTTTTACCAAGGACAGTAAAGGATCCTGGCTGGTCCAGGACCTGATCTGGCAGGCCGTAACGGGGGACCTCTCGTTCTCAAATGCCTCCATGACCATGAGCAAGTCCGCTGGCTGTGCTATTTCCACCCCGGTGGATGGCAATGGTAGCTGACTGAGATCATCTGCGCAGTTCTCTGTGCCCGGTCTGTGGCGGATTACATAGTTGTATGCCAACAGCATGAGCGCCCATCTTTGGATGCGGGCAGAGGCATTGGTATTAATCCCTTTGCTCTCAGAGAACAGCGATATGAGCGGCTTGTGGTCAGTTTCAAGCTCGAACTTGAGGACAAATAAGTACTGGTGCATTTTTTTTATCCCGTAAACGTACGCCAGAGCCTTTTTTTCAACCATGCTGTAGGCCCTTTCAGCCTTGAACAAACTCCTGGATGCATATGCAACCGGTTGCAAAATCCCCGAATCATTAGCCTGTTATAACACACACCCGACCCCGTATGACGACGCATCGCAAGCTAACACGAATTGTTTACATGGATTATATAGGACAAGCAATTTGTTAGAACACAATAAATTTCTGGCTTTCTTAAAGGCAGCCTCTTGTGAATTCCCCCATACCCAGTCATCTCCCTTGCGCCGTGGCGCATGTAGGGGTTCTAGAAGGGTGCTTAACCCAGGAAGGAAATGACCGAAATAGTTAAGGAGTACCAGGAACAACCGCAGCTCTGTCACGTTCTGTGGTCGCGGCGCATTCTTGATAGCCTCCATCTTGGCATCGATGGGTCAGATGCCGTCTGCTGCGATTCTCCTGCCTAAGAATTCGATGTCCTGTGCCAGGAAAACACACTTTGAGCGTTTCAACCTGAGCCCCATGCAATCCAACCAACTAAGAACCTCCTCCAGATTCTTCAAGTGCTCCATGGTGTCCCGACCTGTAACCAATTTGTCGTTCTGGAAGACCACTGTGCAAAGAATCGACTTTAGCAGGCTCTCCATGTTCCAGTGGAAGATCGCCGCGGCCGACCGAATCCCGAACGGGCACCGGTTGGAGATAAACAGACCTTTGTGCGTGTTGATGCAGGTGAGGCCTTTCGAAGACTCCTCCAGCTCCTGCGTCATGTAGGCCGAGGTCAGATCCAGCTTGGTGAACGTCTTCCCGCCAGCCAGGGTCGCAAATAGGTCGTCTGCCTTGGGTACAAAGGGTTAAATACATAACACATAGGATGTAGGCCATCAGGTCCAGGGGTTTAAGTGGAGTCCATCCTAACAGAACAGCTCTATCTCTCCCCAGTATTGGTGCTAGTGCTCCATGAATCGTAAACCCCTTCCTCCCACACCACTCTTTGAGCCATGCATTTAACTTTCTGATCTGGTTGTCCCTATGCAAATTTGTGTGTGCCTCAGTTAACAATCAAGAGATTATTATACTTGAGGTTCTGATTATTAATTTGGATCCTAGTTCCTTTCAGTAGAACCTCACTCTTAGTTCTCCCTATGTCATTGGCTCCTACATGGACAACAACAACTGTATCCTCCCCCTCCCATTCCAAATTCTTTTCCAGCCATGAGAAGATATCCTTAACCCTGGAACAGGCAGGCAACACAGCCTTTGGAACTCCCAGTCACAGCTGCAGATAACAGTATCTCCCTGACTATAATGTCCCCTACCCTATAAAATTCCTTTTCACTCCCCCATTTGAATGGCCTCCTGTCCCATGGTACCGTGGTCAGTTTGCTCATCCACCCTACAGACTCTGCTCTCATCCAAACAGGCAGCAAGAACCTCAGATCTGTTGGCTAAGAGAAAAGGCCAAGGTTCTTCCAGTACTGCACCTGGGTCTCCTTACCTGCGTGAGTCGCATTCACACCCTCCTGTCCCTGACTACTAACCAGACCTGTATCACCACCTAACCTAAGTGGTGTGACTGCCTCCTGGATCAAAGTGTCCAGGTAACTCTCCCCCTCCCTGATGCCCCACAATGTCTGCACCTCGGAGTGTAGCTCAACAACTCTGAGCTGAAGTTTCTCAAGATGCAGACACTGTAGACGTGGTTGTCTGGGAACACAGTGCTCTCCACAAACTCCCATGTGCTGCAGTTGTGGCAAACCACTTGCACTGCCATCTCTATATAATCGTGTTTTATTTATTTATTTAATTTATTAAAGTTTATGTATTTAATTACTTAGCTTACTGTTTAGGTTTGTTTTAACTAATTACAACATCTAGTTTAAGTTGTAGGTGGATGAAATTAAATATTTACCTGTAACACAAAGCACTACAAGAATTGGAGGCAAAAGGCAGCAGCTCCTTCGCCCTCTGTTCCGAATTGCCACTTTCTCCAAATTTCCTAATTCCCAACTTTAACACTCTGTTTAGAAACACCCTTTGCAGCCCAGACATATTGGCGTTGGAGGGAGTGCAGTGTAAATTTACCACGATGATACTCAGACTCCAATGTTAAATTACAAAGAGAGATTACACAAACTAGGGTTAAAGGATTATTTGATCAGTGTTTTCAAGATTTTAAGGGGAACTGATAGCTTGGATAGAGAGAAAACATTTATGCGATTTGGGGCATCTAGAACTAGGGGACATAGCCTGAACATTAGAGCAAAGTTTTTCAGGAATGAAGTTTGGCAATACTTCTACACACAAAGGGTGGTAGAAGTTTGGAAATTCTCTTCTGCAAATGTCAGTTGATGCTGGGTCAATTGTTAATTTTAAACCTGAGATTGATATATTTTTGTTCACCAAAGGGTATTAAGCTAGACTTCCACTTGAGATCGCTAGGCTATCGCCCATTTATCGCCCAAATAGCCAGGCTATCGCCCATTTTACCTGAAAAGTGGAAAGTTGGGCTGGGACATCGGCCAAAGATTGCTGGCCCAACTTTCGGCGCACAAAAATTTCACATCGCCGAGGTGATCAGCACCGCAACTTTCGCCACATCGCCCACACATCGCCGGGCTGATCGCTCGCCGAGAAGATCGCTGGACATCGCTGGAGAAAAGTTACTCTTACCTAGCACTCTTCACAGAACTCGGCACTACGGACGCCATTTTGAACGTTGGAGGAAGTGAGAGGCTACTTAAAGAAGGGGCTAATCAGGATAATTTTAATTTATGAGATATTTAAGGGCTGATCTATTCATATTTACTGACTGATCTACTCACATTTATATTTATATTTATTTTAATACAAAGGGCATTTATAGCAATAGTGAATGGGGTCTGTAACTTCTCTCCCATTATTTGTAAATGCTCACATGCTGGAGTCTGAAGTTGGGTGTAGTGAAGAGCCCAATCGAAGAGGTGGCAGACTGATGTGGAGGAGGAGACCATATACCCGGCGAACTTACAGGGAAAAGCAATCATATCTGAACTTGTCTGACAACACGGTCCTTAGGAGGCTGCGCTTCCAAAAGGAGATCATCGCTGAGATATGCCAGCTGATCAAGGGAGATCGGCAGCCTACCAGCACCATCAGGATCACACTGCCAGTTGAGGTAAAGGCTACTGCGGTATTATCCTTCCAAGCATCGGACTCCTTTCAAGTTTCTGCTGGTGACATTTGTGGTGTCTCACAGCACGCCACACATTGCTCCATTCGCTCCTTTACGCATGCAGGATCGACTTTATAAGCTTCCCTATGACCAGGGAGGCGCAGACCGGGAGGGCTTTAGGTTTCTCGCGAATAGCAAACTTTCCCAAGGTGCAGGGAGCAATAAACTGCATGCATTTCGCCCTGGAAGCCCCTTTACAGAACGCGGAGATGTTTTGTAACTGAAAGGGATTCCACTCCCTGAATGTGCAGCTCGTTGTCGACCACAACCAAATAATCATGGCAGTAAATGCTAATTTTCCAGGCAGCATCCCTGATGCGCACATCTTGTGGGAGAGCGCTGTCTCTGACCTGTTTAGCAGTCAGCCACAAGGTCAAGGTTGGATGCTGGGAGATAAAGGATATGGCCTTGCCAGCTGGCTCTTGACCCCACTGCGTAATCCCTAGACGGAAGCCGAGAAGCGTTATAACGAAAGCCATGTAGCTACTTGCAATATCGTCGAAAAGATAATTGGAGTGCTGAAGCAGCGCTTCAGATGCCTGGACCACTCTGGAGGCAGCCTACAATACCACCCTGAGCAGGTCGCTGAGTTCATTGTGGTGTGCTGCATGTTGCATAACCTAGCTATAAGGAGAGGACAACAATTGCCAGATGGGGCTGCTGGTCCAGCTGAGGAAAGAGTGGAGGCGGAAGAGGCAGACGAGGAGGAGAAGGAGGCTGGTGAGGACCTCGGGGAGGACAATCAGCCTGGCAATGAACCCATGCCCCCATGCCCACCCCCTCCCCCCCGCGCAAGACTGGGAAAACCCCGTAGGAGTTAAGTGGCTGCAAAACTCTTGCATCAGCAGCTCATAAATAAACGTTTTGCATGAACTTACATTGGTGACAGTTACAGTTACAGATATGGAAAGACAACAGTTGCAGTTGCGTTACATTTCATCCTTGCCTGGTCTGGCCTGGCCATTGTTTTCCAACAATTGTATTCGTTTTACCTTACCTTACATTATTAGAAGACACTGCACAACAATTGTAAAAGTAAATAATTTTTTAATTAATTTAACAATGAAGTAAAAAATTATTCTACCTGCAGCCACATTTTCTTCCAGGTCCTTTACCACCCCACCCCCGGTGTATTAACATCCCCCTGCGCCCCCCCCACCCTTTTGGTCCCCGGGCAGTGGGACGAGTCAGACGTGCAGCGGGCGATGACAAGACTTCCTGCTGTGGGGGGTGACAGTGGCTCGATCGGCTCTTGAGGTGGTGGAGGGGAAGACGTTCCTACGGAAACGGCTTCTGAACCAGAAGGAAGTGCTTCCTGTTGCCTCGCATTTGTACTGGTGCTGGTGGTTTGTGCTATGGCACCTTGGAGAGCAGTGCCATCTCCCGACACTATCGCAGGCCGCAAGGCATCGACGGAGGCGGTCTGCGCACGCATCTCCCGGATCATCTGCTGCGTATCTTCCAATATGCGAGCGGACATCCGGGACATGTTCCCGTGTAAACCCCGACGCCTGGAGGAGGTCGCGACTTATCGTGATACTCTCCATGCACAGTCTGGTCAAGCCCTCATTGCGATCAGCCAGTGGGGGCGTGTGCTGACCTCGCTGACTCGACCTCCGTGGGGTCGGCATGAGCACTAGTGTACGCCTTGGTGTCGCCGGCTGCAAGCCGCTTGGTCCCGCTACTTCTTCTGTCGAAGACGATATTCTGGCCGCAAGTACCACAGGTACAATAGGGAGATGCAGACGGAAGCTAGGGGCATCCTCCTCCATTTCCACCTCCTCCTCCTCCTCCTTCTCAGGCTCGGTTGTCTCGTCATCCTCCTCCCCAACCGTGGTGATGACCACCTGCAAACGGTGCAGGTGCAGGTGCAGGTTCAGGTGTTGCCTCTCTGTGCGTTGGTGTTGTGGGAGCTGCAAAACACAACTGAGCTTATTGAGCTTATTAGAATGGAAGTTTACACATGATTCTTGCTCTGCGCTGGCAGATGAAGGAGAAGCAGTACTACTACAATAAATGAGACCACGACATGTTACATAATAACGCATCATACGGTAGAACATATGGTAGTACATCTACGTGGAATTCAGGGACCCAGAGAGCTGAGAGCTGTGGAGGCTGGATCAGTCAAAGATAGACAGAATGATAAGGGAGTGAAGGTTTATGGGGAGTGGACAGAGAAGTGGACAGATGGCCAGATAGCCTGCTCCTGCTCTTATTTCTTATGTTGTTAACCTGAGAGTAGCACAGAGGCTGCATGCATAACATGACATAATTCGTATATTATAATTAAATTACGATACATTAATTTAACACTGCTTGACACATTACTCACGTGATGCATGGGAGGGTTCTGCAACATCATGGGTGGTTGCCGAGTGACTGTGGGTCCCCACAAGTGCCACTGCTCGCTCCTCGAGGTCAGTGAGTGGTTGGAGCTGAGCAGGGCCTCCTCCGGTGCCCCTTTTCGGACCGGTTGTTAGACATCTTCCTCTGCAAACATGAAAAGAGCATGGCATAAGCTAATTGATTAGTTACTATCATGGAAAGACAACAGTTTCCAATGTTATATGCTAATAGGGTTTGTATCCATAATTGATGCATGGTTGTAACAAAGATCGTGTTTAGGATCTAATGCTTGACACAAACATCTCTCTCGACTACAATCTCCATTGAAGGGTCCCCAGGAGGTGGTGGGAATCAGGATAGCTGGTGAACTCGGCAATGACAGGAGCTTATGTCCCAAAGTATCCCAGGGCAGATAGTAAGCAAGGGCAGCTCTCCCCCAGTCCATGCTGGGTCACTCAGTAAGTGACAGCAACTGGAGAGACTGACACAGTGAGACTTAAAAAGGGCGCAGGTTCCGAGCCCTGTCCAGATCTTAGCAGGGAATATATGCAAGAATAACAAGCTTAATTTCAATCCGGGCAATTTATATTATGTGCATCATTACAATTTAAAATCTATACTTACTCTTGCCAAAGCATCACTTCTGGCACTGGTCGGACCCCCTCGTCTTGTGGGACGCCGATGACACCACGTCGGCGCTCTCGCCCCAGATTTTACGATACGCCCGGGATGGACATTTCCCTCGCCCTCCCCGGGTTAAGTGGGCCCACCGGAAATGCACCTCCTGCACGAGGGCCTCGTTAGCCTCTTCTGAGAAGGGCTTTGCCCTCCTCCTCCCCCGCTCCACATCTTGCACACTGTGCTCCGAATCAGATGACATGTTTACTTCTCTATTGCTTATATTCTGTATTGCTTATCTCTTGCTTTGATCGCTCATCTTTCTGTCTCTGCCTTCCTCCTCTCTCTCTATCCTCTCTCTCTCTCTCTCTCTACCCCTCCCTTTGCCTTCTGCGCATGCATGGATGACCCCTGACCTCCCGAATCGTGGGAAAAGTTGCTTGGAAAAAAAAACTCACGCGCAGAAAGCCATTGCGAGAGAAGCCTTGCCTTCCACATCGCTGAGGCCCATTTCGCATCGCTAAGGCCCAAGCCACATCGCTGGGCTATCGTTAGGCTATCGCCACCCCCCCAAAAAAGCCGAAAGTAGCGATCCCCAAAATGGGCAATCTTCCAGCGACCCTGAAGGCTGGAACATCATGCATTTTTTGGGTCCCAGCGATCAAAGTGGAAAGTCCAGCCCATGGGACAAAGGCTGGAATATGGAGTTAGGTCACATATAATCCATGATGTAATTGAATGGCAGATCATGCTCGAGGGCCATGTTCCTATATTGGCTCCCAGCCCAGCAATGCCTCGAGTTTGAAATTCTGGCCTTGGTTTTCAAATCCCTCTAAGGCCTTACCCCTCCCTATCTCTGTAATTTCCTCCAGCCCAACAACCCTCCGAAATCTCGGTGCTCCTTGAGTTCTGGTCTCTTGCACATCCCCGATTTTAATTGCTCCATCATTCGCAGCTGTGCTTTTAGATGCCTAGGCCCTCTGCTTTGGAATTACCTCCCTAAACCTCTCTCCCTCTCTACTTCTCCTTTAAGACCCATTTTAAAACCTACCTCTTTGATCAAGCTTTTGGTCACCTGTCCTAATATCTCCTTATATGAGTCGGTGTCAAATTTTGTTTGATAGCACTCCTGTAAAGTGCCTTGGGACATTCTACCATGTTAAAGGCGCAACATAAATGCAAGTTGTTATTGTTGCTGTTGTTGAAGTGCAGCAAGAGTTGGTTATTTTTGATCCACTGACAAAGTCCAAGGGATAATGGTGGGTTGAGTGATTAAGATGAAATGGGGGTTGTCGAGGCTTGCCCTCGTGGGCGTACTGGGCGGGAAGGTCAGTGAGAAAAGAAGATGGAACATTTGGGGTTGCTATTTATAAAGAGGCAGTGATGGGTGCCTCAACAGATAATTCGGAGAAAGCCAAGTCAGGCATGTTGGGGTAATCCTTATCCTTTTTTAATCTAGAGAAAGTAATATGTCTGACAATGAATTACATTTATTACTGTTTCAAAACATTCATCTTAAGACTACATACAGAGTAGTATACAGAGTCCTACATCTATAAACTTATGTATAAAGAACGTCCCGGAAGCGATACCTACACAGGCCTGTTCACGTTTCCTCACATTGATGGCAGCTCAAGTTCCCACGGAGTGAAGCTTTGAATCCTTCATTGTTTAATTCTTGCCGTGATTAACTTTGTTAGGTGTTTCATTACCCTTCGGTCATCAAACACATTGATAAACAGACAATGATAGGGGCTCATGTCCTTCCTAATATTCTGGTCAACAACCTGTTATAATGTCATTTCAGCTTCATATGTTATCAGTGCCATTGTGATCAAAAGATAAGGGAGGAGAAATTCGGTACCACCTCATAACAGCCGCGAGGCGGGAGTTCCTGCACCAGACGCGGAAGTCCTGCCCTGTGACCTATATTCTGGTTACCGCCCCGAGACCAAGTGGAGCGCAAAATATCGCACTCCACTTACTCAGTGGGGCGGGTGTGGGGTGGAAAGACTCCGTGAAGATCACAGTGCTAGGCGGTGGGACAGGTAGCACTGCCGCTCCCAGGGGGGCAAATGCCCCATATTTCTTCCCAAGATGTGCCTGTATACAGGGCAAACAAGTTTTGATTTATCATGTGGCTTAACCATAATTGCTTCATTAGCTGTTCACTCTTCGTTCTGTGTTAAAATAAAGTAAAAATATATCTGATTTTTTTATGTGACATATAGTTTTGGCCGTATTCAAGAATGATTTTGACTTTGAACAACAGCAGGAGAGTAGGAAGGCAAAGGAGCAGAGATGGGTTGTGGTAGGGCATGGGGGAGAAGATAAGTACCCAAGCGGGAATAAATGAAAGACAGCGTGACTGAGTGCAATGAATTTAAATTGATGACTAGTTCATGTACATGGCATTGATCCCAGCCCTCCCAGGATCTACCTGAGGGCTGCTACTGGTGTCACAGTTGGCTGCAATTGGTATGGAGCACATCAGCGAGCTGTTTCTGGATGCCCAATTGGCAGCTGCAGCTCATCGTAATTGTGGTGATGAGGCCTGAGGCGCAATTTGGGATGAGCCTTGGGCCTCCTGTTTCTGGCACATAGCAAAACCAACGTTGATCCCGATAACGAAAATGGGCTAAAACCAATTTCTCCCCCATAGCACAAAGAGGGATTATGAGGAGAGTATTACACTCATAACAAATGGTGAGACTGAGAACTGTGTGTAATGAGCAAGTGTGACCATAGCTCCTTTATTAAGGTTACACAGTGCAGGTACCTTGTGGGTGGCCTGCTTATATACTGTGCTTCCAATGGATACTGAGATCCCTTGGGTCTTCAACAGGTGGGCCTTCTGGTGGTCAGGTGTAATGCAAGTTACAAAGGGTTAAATACATAACACCACTCCCCCGTGAAGTCAAGAGTACACTTATTTGCAAGGTGACACGATATGGGGCTTTGCGCTCCCATGGCGATCGTCTCGGTACAAATGCTGGTGTGGGTGGGTTGGTCAGTTCTTCACTGGGCTGTTGGGCAACCAGCCTTGCTGAGCTGCTGGGGATGATGAGTTCGGTTTTGTGGTCAACTATGATGTCAGTTTCCACTTATGTGTGAGTTGGAAGGTCAAAGTTGGTGTTCTCTTCGGATTGTTCATAGCTGTTGGTGAACCGCAATTTGATTTGGTCCAAATGTTTTCTGTGCGTTTGTCCATTGGTCAATTTGACCTGACACACCCTACTCCCCTCTTTGGCTATGACCGTGCCAGCGAGCCATTTGGGACCATGTCCATAATTGAGCACAAACACAGGATCATTGATCTCAATATCGCGTGACAAATTTGCGCGATCATGGTACACACTTTGTTGGTGCCGCTTGCCCTCCACGTGATCATGGAGATCAGGGTGTACCAGAGAGAGCCTTGTTTTAAGCGCTCTTTTTATGAGCAGCTCAGTTGGGGGAATCCCGGTGAGTGAGTGGGGTCTGGTGCGGTAGCTGAGCAGCACTCGGGACAACCGGGTCTGCAGGGAGCCTTCTGACACACGTTTCAAGCTTTGTTTGATGGTCTGAACTGCCTGTTCTGCCTGGCCATTGGATGCGGCTTGAACGGGACAGATGTAGCATGTTTGATCCAATTGTGGGTCATAAGTTCCTTGAATTCAGCACTGGTGAAGCACAGCCCATTGTCACTAACTAGGACATCAGGCAAGCCGTGCGTGGCAAACATGACTCGTAGGCTTTCAATGGTGGCCGTGGATGTACTTACAGACATTATTGCACATTCAATCCATTTTGAGTAAGCGTCCACGACAAACAAAAACATTTTGCCTAGGAATGGGCCTGCATGGTCGACATGGATCCTCAACCACGGTTTGGATTGCCACAACCACAAACTTAGCAGTGCCTCTCTGGGTGCGTTGCTCAACTGAAAGCAAGTGTTGCACTGGCGCACGCATGACTCTAAATCTGTGTCGATGCCAGGCACGTGAGATCTGGCTATGGCTTTCATCATTATGATGCCTGGGTGAGTGTTGTGCAGTTAGCAAATAAATGTGTTTCTCCTTTCTTGGGCAAGATCACGTGATTGCCCCACAAAAGACAGTCCGCCTGCAGGGACAACTCATCTTTGCGTCTGTGGAACGGCTTAATCGCTTTCTGCATCTCCATAGGGACGCTGGACCAGCTCCCATGGAGGACACAGTTTTTTACCAAGGACAGTAAAGGATCCTGGCTGGTCCAGGTCCTGATCTGGCGGGTCATAACGGGGGACCTCTCATTCTCAAATGCCTCCATGACCATGAGCAAGTCCGCTGGCTGTGCCATTTCCACCCCGGTGGTCGGCAATGGTAGACGACTGAGAGCATCTGCGCGGAGTGCTCTGTGCCCAGTCTGTGGCGGATTGCATAGTTGTTTGCCAACAGCGTGAGCGCCCATCTTTGGATGCGGGCAGAGGCATTGGTATTAATCCCTTGCTCACAGAGAACAGCGATATGAGTGGCTTATGGTCAGTTTCAAGCTCGAACTTGAGACCAAATTATTACTAGTGCATTTTTTTTACCCCGGAAACGCACGCCAGAGCCTCTTTTTCAACCATGCTATAGTCCCTTTCGGCCTTGGACAAACTCCTGGACGCATACGCAACCGATTGCAAAATCCCTGAATCATTAGCCTGTTGTAACTCACACCCGACCCCGTATGACAACGCATCGCAAGCTAACACTAATCGTTTACATGGATTATACACGACAAGCAGTTTGTTGGAACACAATTAATTTCTGGCTTTCTTAAAGGCAGCCTCGTGTGAATTCCTCCATACCCAGTCGTCTCTCTTGAGCAGTAGCGTATGTAGGGGTTCTAGCGGGGTGCTTAACCGAGGTAGGAAATTATTGAAATAGTTAAGGAGTCCCAGGAATGACCGCAGCTCCATCAAGTTCTGTGGTCGTGGCGCGTTGTTGATGGCCTCCATCTTGGCGTCGGAGAGTATGATGCTGTCTGCTGCGATTCTCTTTCCTAAGAATTCGATGTCCTGTGCCAGGAAAACACACTTTGAGCATTTCAACATGAGCCGCACGCAATCCAACCGACTAAGAACCTCCTCCAGATTCTTCAATGCTCCATGGTGTCCCGACCTGTAACCAATATGTCGTCCTGGAAGACCACCGTGCAAGGAACCGACTTTAGCAGGCTCTCCATGTTCCGCTGGAAGATCACCGCGGCCAACCGAATCCCGAACAGGCATCGGTTGTAGATAAACACAACAGACCTTTGTGTGTGTTGATTGACGGTGAGGTCTTTCGAAGACTCCTCCAGCTCCTGTGTCATGTAGGGCGAGGTCAGGTCCAGCTTAGTGAATGTCTTCACTCCAGCCAGGGTCGCAAATAGGTCATCTGTCTTGGGTGGCGGGCACTGGTCCTGCAGCGAAAAACGGTTAATCGTTACCCCCTGCAGTCATCCCCCTCCAAAACAGATACACCGCCTTGGGTGCTGTTGGGGGGGATGACTCACCAGGGGAGGGAAGCAGCAGCCAAGTTCAAGGCAACATAGATGGCTCTGCTGCACAGGAGGCAGGAAAAAGAGAGGGAGAGCTATAGTGGTAGAGGATTATATTGTAAGGGGAATAGATAGACGTTTCTGCGGCTGAAATCGAGACTTCAGGATGATATGTTGCCTCCCTGATATCTCGGAGTGGCTGCAGGGCATTCTGGAGGGGGAGGGTGAACAGCCAGTTGTTGTGGTGCATATAGGTACCAACGATATAGGTACAAAATGGGATGAGGTCCTATATGCTGAATTTAGGGAGCTAGGAATTAAATTAAAAAGTAGGACCTCAAAGGTAGTAATCTCAGGATTGCTACCAGTGCCACGTGCTAGTCAGAGTAGGAATTGCAGGATAGCTACGATGAATACGTGGCTTGAAGAGTGGTGCAGGAGGGAGGGATTCAAATTCCTGGGACATTGAAACCGGTTCTGGGGGAGGTGGGACCAGTACAAACCGGACGGTCTGCACCTGGGCAGGATCGGAACCAATGTCCTAGGGGGAGTGGTTAAACTAATATGGCAGGGGGATGGGAACCTATGCAGGGAGGCAGAGGGAAGTAGAATGGCGGCAGAAGCAAAATATAGAAAGAAGAAAAGTAAAAGTGGAGGGCAGAGAAACCCAAGGCAAAAATCAAAAAGGGCCACATTACAACAAAATTCTAAAGAGTCAAAGTGTGTTAAAAAGACAAGCCTGAAGGCTCTGTGCCTCAATGTGAGTAGTATTCGTAATAAGGTAGACGAATTAACTGCACATGCAGCTATTAACGAATATGATATAATTGGCATTACGGAGACATGGCTCCAGGGTGACCAACACTAGAAACTCAATACCCAGGGGTATTCAACATTCAGGATGGATAAACAGAAAGGAAAAGGAGGTGGCATAGCGTTTCTGGTTAAAGAGGAAATTAACGTAATAGTAAGGAACGACATTAGCTTGGATGATGTGGAATCTGTATGGGTAGAGCTGTGGAATACCAAAAGGCAGAAAACACTAGTGGGAGCTGTGTACAGACCACCAAACAGTAGTAGTGAGGTTGGGGACGGCATCAAACAAGAAATTAGGGAGGCATGCAATAAAGGTACAGCAGTTATCATGGGAGACTTTAATCTACATATAGATTGGGCCAACTAAATTGGTAGCAATACGGTGGAAGAGGATTTCCTGGAGTGTATTAGGGATGGTTTTCTAGACCAATGTGTCGAGGAACCAACTAGCGGGCTGGCCATTCTAGACTGGGTGATGTGTAATGAGAAAGGACGAATTAGCAATCTTGTTGTGTGAGGCTCCTTGGGGAAGAGTGACCATAACATGGTACAATTCTTTATTCAGATGGGAAGTGACACAGTTAATTCAGAGACTAGGGTCCTGAACTTAAGGTAAGGTAACTTTGATGGTGTGAGACGTGAATTGGCTAGAATAGACTGGCGAATGATACTTAAAGGGTTGACGGTGGATAGGCAATGGCAAACATTTATAGATCACATGGATGAACTTCAACAATTGTACATCCCGGTCTGGAGTAAAAACAAAATGGGGAAGGTGTCTCAACAGTGGCTAACAAGGGAAATTAAAGATAATGTTAGATCCAAAGAAGAGGCATATAAATTAGCCAGAAAAAGCAGCAAACCTGAGGACTGGGAGAAATTTAGAATTCAGCAGAGGAGGACAACGCGTTTAATTAGGAGAGGATGCTTACTGGGAACATAAAAACTTATTGCCAAAGTTTCTATAGATATGTGAAGAGAAAAAGATTAATGAAGTCAAACATAGGTCTCTTGCAGTCAGAATCAGATGAATTTATAATGGGGAACAAAGAAATGGCAGACCAATTGAACAAATACTTTGGTTCTGTCTTCACGAAGGAAGACACAAATAACCTTCCGGAAATACTAGGGGACCGAGGGTCTAGTGAGAAGGAGGAACTGAAGGAAATCCTTTTAAGTCAGGAAATTGTGTTAGGGAAATTGATGGGATTGAAGACCGATAAATCCCCACGGCCTGATAGTCTGCATCCCAGAGTACTTAAGGAAGTGGCCATAGAAATAGTGGATGCATTGGTGATCATTTTCCAACAGTCTATCGAATCTGAATCAGTTCCTATGGACTTGAGGGTAGCTAATGTAACACCACGTTTTAAGAAAGAAGGGAGAGAAAAAACGGGGAATTATAGACCGGTTACCCTGATATCAGTAGTGGGGAAAATGTTGGAATCAATTATTAAAGATGAAATAGCAGCACATTTGGAAAGCAGTGACAGGATCGGTCCAAGTCAGCATGGATTTATGAAAGGGAAATCGTGCTTGAGAAATCTTCGAGAATTTTTTGAAGATATAACTAGTAGAGTGGACAAGGGCGAGCCAGTGGATGTGGTGTATTTGGACTTTCAAAAGGCTTTTGACAAGGTCCCACACAAGAGATTGGTGTGCAAAATTAAAGCACATGGTATTGGGGATAATGTATTGACGTGGATAGAGAACTAGTTGGCAGACAGGAAGCAGAGAGTTGGCATAAACTGGTCCTTTTCAGAATGGCAGGCAGTGACTAGTAGGGTGCCGCAGGGCTCAGTGCTGGGACCCCACCTATTTATAATATACATCAATGATTTAGATGAAGGAATTGAATGTAATATCTCCAAGTTTGCAGATGACACTAAGCTGGGTGGCAGTGTGAGCTGTGAGGAGGATGCTAAGAGGCTGCAGAGTGACTTGGATAGGTTAGGTGAGTGGGCAAATGCATGGCAGATGCAGTATAATGTGGCTAAATGTGAGGTTATCCACTTTGCTGGCAAAAAAACGAAGGCAGAATATTATCTGAATGGCGGCAGATTAGGAAAAGGGGAGGTGCAACGAGACCTGGGTGTCATGGTACATCAGTCATTTAAAAGTTAGCATGCAGGTACAGCAGGCGGTGAAGAGCGAAAATGGCATGTTGGCCTTCGTAGCTAGGGGATTTGAGTATAGGAGCAGGGAGGTCTTACTACAGTTGTACATGGCCTTGGTCAGGCCTCACCTGGAATATTTTGTTCAATTTTGGTTTGCTAATCTGAGGAAGGACGTTCTTGCTATTGAGGGAGTGTAGCGAAGGTTCACCAGACTGATTCCCGGGATGGCAGGACTGACATATGAGGAGAGACTGGATCGACTGGGCCTGTATTCACTGGAGTTTAGAAGGGTGAGAGGGGATGTCATAGAAACATATAAAATTCTGACGGACTGGACAGGTTAGATGCAGGAAGAATGTTCCCGATGTTGGGGAAGTCCAGAACCAGGGGACACAGTCTAAGAATAAATGGTAAGCCATTTAGGACCGAGATGAGAAGAAACTTCTTCACTCAGAGAGTTGTTAACCTGTGGAATTCTTTATCACAGACAGTTGTTGATGCCAATTCATTGGATATATTCAAGAGGGAGTTAGATATGGCCCTTACGGCTAAGGGGATCAAGGGGTATGGAGAGAAAGCAAGAAAGGGGTACTGAGGTGAATGATCAGCCATGATCTTATTGAATGGTGGTGCAGGCACAGAGGGCTGAATGGCCTATCCCTGCACCTATTTTCTATGTTTCTATGTTTCTATGTTTATAGTCCCCGCAAATTCTAACCGTACCGTCCTCCTTGAGTAACGGGACAAAAGGACTGGCCAAGTCGTTGAATTCCACCGGCGTGATGATGCCATCACGTTGCAGCCTGTCCAGCTCAATTTCCACTTTTTCACGCATCATGTACGGTACCGTCCGAGCCTTGTGGTGGATGGGTCACGTACCATGAATCAAATGGACCTGCACTTTCGCTCCCGAGAAGCTTCCAATGCCTGGCTCAAATAATGATGGGAACTTGCTTAGAACCTGGGTACGTGAGGAGTTGTCGATAGACGAAAGCCTTCGGATGTCGTCCCAGTTCCAGCGGATTTGCCCCAGCCAGCTTCTGCCAAACAACGTGGGGCCATCCCCTCCACAATCCACAGCGGGATTTCGTGTACTGCTCCATCATAGGAGACTTTGACTTCTGCACTGCCAATTACAGGGATTAGTTCCTTGGTGTAAGTCCTTAGTTTAGTGTGAATGGGGCTGAGCTTGGACATGTGCCTTCTTTGCCCACAGCCTGTCGAAGGCCTTTTTACTCATTATGGACTGACTTGCTCCCGTGTCGAGCTCCATAGATACTGGAATGCCATTCAGTTCAACTTTCAACATTATTGGTGGGCATTTCGTCGTGAACGTTTGTACCCCGTACACTTCTGCCTCCTGTGTATGAGTTTCCAACTTTGTCTGATCCACTGTGGATCGATCTTCCTCTGCAACGTTGTGGCTTGCAGGGTTTGCAGGGTTTGCAGCTCGTCTGCACATTCATTCAAGGTGTCCCATTGTTCTGCAACCATTGCACGCATAGTGCTTAAAGCGGCATAGATGGGGCCGATGATCACCTCCACAGTGCCAACAGGGTGTTAACCGCCTCGCATTAACAGATGATGACGGACTCTGGGTCAATTGAAGTCGGGCCACAGCAGCCGGCGTGCACGTTCTGCTATGTAAATCCTGAATTGGTTCAAGATGAGAGATATTGGTCAGTGACAAAGTGGCGGCGCTTGCTGCTGACTTTGAAGAAAGCTGCCCACTTACGTTTAGTGGCTCCGTGGCATCGATTTTGTTTTTTTCCAACGTTAATTTCATTCTTGTGCTCCCTGTAGGTGATGTCTGGTATCCAGCAACAGTGATGTCATCAAGCAGGCTAAGCAGCCAACTACATTGAAGAATTCTCAAAAACAGCAAAGACAGGCAGTAACAAACACGTTTTATCATTCACTTTTTATAATTTTACAGAAAGCAAAATAAAGATTGGGACATACCCATGGATTAAGATAGAAGCTGAAATATCATAAACAAACTTAAATCTTTTTTAATTATTTAAAAAAATCTATGGAATTTTTATCATGGATTGGAGAAAATGACACTTCACAAGTATAAAATTAGTTTTTCTGGGCCAGGGGGGTTAATTAGCAGTAATTATGACTTAGTACACCATTAAATACTCACTTACACTTCATTGAACAAAGCTTCACTTTTTCAAGGGTTTTTGCAACGAGAGTAGGGCATGGAAAGTGGAGATTCATGTCAATTCAATGATTTCTAATGATTCCATCTGTGAAGACTGCAACAGTGCACCCTGTTTGGGGAGCAGGTTATCACTGACAGCAACTTCAGGGTTTCCAGGTGTAAATGTGCGATGCAACTATTTGTACTGCACTTTTTTTGACAGACAGGCGTCTGTCCAGCACCCCTCCCCACCCCCCCGCCCCCCACCTGCCTGCACTGCACTTTTTTGACAGACATGTGGCAAGCCCCGCCCATGTTAAGCTCTGCACCCTCCACCCCCCCCCCCCCACCCCCGACCCCCGCCTGAATCATTCCTTCCATGTGGTGCTGAGAAACAGGACATGAGGCTGCGACTCTCTACCCCCAGCTGGCCTGGGGCCAAGAGTGGCGGTCCTGGGGCCAAGAGCAAGAGAGAGGCTGGGGGGAGGGAGAGGTACTTGGGGGGGGGGGGGGAGGTGGGGGGACAGTGTGGAGAGAGAGGCTTGGGGAAGAGAGGTTGGGGAAAAGAGAGAGGCTGGGGGGAAAGAGGCTGAGAGAGAGAGAGGGGCTGGGGGGAGAGAGAGAGAGAGGCTGGGGAAAGAGAGAGAGGCTGGGGGAGAGAGAGAGGGGCTCTGGGGGAAAGAGAGAGGCTGGGGGAGAGTGAGCGAGGCTGGGGGAGAGTGAGAGAGGCTGGGGGAGAGAGAGGCTGGGGGAGAGAGAGAGAGAGAGGCTGCGGGAGAGAGAGAGAGGATAGGGAGAGAGAGAGGCTGGGGAGAGAGAGAGGCTAGGGGGAGAGAGAAAGACTGAGGGAGAGAGGCTGGGGGAGAGAGAGAGAGACACAGGTCGGGTGGGGGGAGAGATATGGGTGGTGGGGGGAAGACGGATCACGTTCTTCCAACCCCCTACAAGGGACATCGTTGGAGTGGATGATATCCAGAAGTCACGACACTGTCACTATTCATTTCATACCCAGTAAACCTTTTAACAATCCGTACACAATGCCTGCCCCATCAATGGTGAGGGGGTGGTGGGAGTGGTGGGTGGGCGGGGTGGGGGGCTGGTGAGATGCACTTGCGCTGGGGTAAGGCACTTTGGCTGGGGGAGGCATGCACTTGGACTTGGATAAGGCACTTTGGCTGGCCTTTGCTATCTTCTGGAGAGCTCTGTCCTCTGTCGCTTCAGGAAGTCAAAGTGGATCGAGTTACATTTTGCAAAGTCAGTGAGACCTTGGGATGGGCGGTTGCAGTTACACACTCCTGTGATACTCCAAGGAGACCAATCATAGACAAAGAGTGGAGCATGGTGGCCATTTTTGCATTACAAATAAGCACATCCTTAAATGTGCCAATGTAGTATCTATTTTCATAAAGGGAGAAAGTGCTAACCTGCATAATTACAGGCCAATTAATTTAACATCTGTGATGGAGAACATTTTGGAATTTTTAATTAAAGATGAAATTACTAAATATCTAAATGAAGAGAACATAATTAGAAGCAGCCTACACGGATTTCAGAATGGAAGGTTGTGTTTGACAAAACTGCTAGAGTTCTTTGAGGAGGTGGGATGTATGATGGATGAGGGGAATGCAATGGATGCGTACATGAACTTTCACAAATCCTTTGACAAGATACCACAGGAGAATAATAAGGAGATTAAAATCTGGTTATAAGGGAGGAAACAGAGGGCAGGAGTGGTTAGAAATGGATGGCAGTGTCCCACAGGGCTGTATTCTGAGAAAGCTTCTGGTCACTGTATACATCCACAAATTTACATAGCGCTAGAGGTAGTGGTGTCCAAATTTGGAGACGATAAAATAGGAAGCATAGTAACTAATTCTGAGGATTAAGGGAAGTTGTAGGGAGCTACTGATAAGATGGTGAAAAGGGCAAAAAAGTGACAATTGGAATGCGATGTCACTGAACATGAGCTGATACGTTTGGTAAAAAAGGCATTAATCATACTTTGAATGTGGGAGATTAGTGGCAGACTTCAGGGGGACATAGACAGACTGATGAAATGGGCAGACACATGGCAGATGCAATTTAATGCGAAGAAGTGTGATGCACTTTGGGAGGAACAACATGGAAAGTCAGTATAATCTAAATCGGGGTGAGTAATTATTTAGACTGGGTTGCAGTACAAGAGTAAAGACATCTTGCTACAGTTGTACAGGGCTTTGTTGCAACCACACCTGGAGTAGTGTGCACAGTTTTGGTCTCCTTATCTGAGGAATGATATACTTGCCTCAGAGCCAGTGTAACAAAGGTTCACTAGATTGGGATAAGAGGGTTGTCCTATGAGGAGAGATTAAGTAGATTGGAAATATGCTCTCTGGAGTTTAGAAGAATTGAGAGTTGATCTCATTGGAACATACGAGATTCTGAGGAGGATTGTCAGGGTAGATGCTGAGAGGTTGTTTCCCCTGGCTGGAGTGTCTGGAACTAGGGGGCATAGTCTCAGGATAAGGGGCCAGCCATTTTAGACTGAGATGATGAGGAATTTCTTCACTCAGAGGGTTGTAAATCTTTAGAATTCTCCATCCCAAAGGGCTGTAGATGCTGAGTTATTGAGTATATTCAAGGCTGAGATGGATAGATTTTTAGGGGTCGAAATTGAGCCTCCCGAAAAGGCCTCTTACCGCCGGAAAGTGGCAGCTACGCGGTGGAGTCGAGTGGCCGCCGATTTACTGTTGAATGGCCACCGCCAGCGACATTCACCTCGGGGATTCTGCAGCGGTGCTCACTTCCGCCCCGCTCCCCCCACTTCCGCCGCAATCTTGTGGATGCGGTCTTAAAGATGCAATCAGAGTGCGCATCGCTGCCTCTCCGCCCTGGAAGCTATATTCATGATAAAAAATTGACCTGCCATCTGACGGTGCCCCCGACAGCTTTTTGTGTCAGAGCACTGTGCCGGCCGGCTCAAGACCTGAAAGGAGTGTTGCGTGAATCGCCATATTTTTGGTCAAAACCTTTTCGGACTTGTGAAAACTTTATAGGACTTGTGAAAACTTTATAGGACCTGTGAAAACTTTCTCACTTGCCCTTTTGAGATCAGCATTGAATACTAGTGGCCTGGGGACCTCAACCTGTATTCCACAGAGGCCTCCCAGCGAAGGTTGAGCCTGCAGATGCAATGGGCTCAATGCTAGCCTATTTGTGGCCGTCTGCTGCATGCTTCACAAGCTGAAGGTTGATCCAGCAGTAGCACCTCAAGAGAAGGCGCAGGAGGAGGAGGAGGCGCAGGAGGAGGAGGAGGAGGAGGAGGCGGAGGATGTGCGTCGTCAGCCACTCAGGAGGCATCGTCGCCATCCCAACCCTGCAAGGGAAGAGCAGACCCGTCTAATTGCTGCTCGTTTCCAATGAGTTAATGCCCACATCACCCTGCATCTTTGCATTTCCATGGCCATCCCAATGAATCCTTTCAGCCATCATTGCTGACAGTCAAATGATACACCTATCCAGATATAGGAACACAAAATAAAGATTTATTACACATTAAAACATACATATAATAACTTCTCATCCTTGTGCATCTTATTATAACCCCTCTTATGCAAACCTATTCTACTACAAGTGCGATGTCCAAAATCGGGAGTTCTGGAATCCAGACACCGGGCCGATCTGTGGCGAGGTCGTCCGGAAACCGGAAAATGTACCGAAATCCGGACTCCCCACCCTCCCTGGCCTCGGCTCAACCTCCCCCGACTTCTGGCCGCCTGACCTCCCCTGGCCTCCGACCCGACTACCCCCGGCTTCCAACCGGGCAATGTCCCCTTGCCTTGGCCCGACCTCCCCGAGCCTCAGGCCCGACCGACACCCCCCTCACCTCTAGCGACCCGACCGACCCCTCCCCCGGCCTCCGGCAGCCCGAAAGACCCCCCCCCCCGGCCCTCGGCCCGACCGACCGAACCCCCCTCACCTCCGGCAACCCGACAAACCACCCCCCGCCCCAGCCTCGGCCCAACTGACTCCTCCCCCACCGCCCCGGTGGCCTCAGCCCGACCGACCTCCCCCGGCCTCGGCCCAAACGACCCCCTCAACCTACGGTGGCCCGACCGACCTCACCCCGGCCTCGGCCTGACCTCTCCCCCGACCTCTGGCGGCCCGACCGACCGCCACTCCCCCGACCTCCGGCAGCCCGACTGAAGCCCCCCCTCTCCTACCCTATCTACCTCCCTCAGCCCAGGCAAAGACGTTCTGAAATCCAGAAATACCTGGAATCCAGAATGGCCTCTGTCCCAAGGTGTCTGGATTTCGGACGTCACACTGTACTACGCCGCAGTGTCTCCCCTGTGGTTGCCTCATGGGTCTGGGGAGGCTGCTATGTTTTCTGTGTAGAAGCTACAGATGTCCTTCTAGGAAGTCCTCGACCAGCTCTGGCCTTGGAAGGGCCAGCTGCAGACTGGTCAGCACCTTTCACTGGAGGTTAGAAGGATGAGAGGGGATCTCATAGAAATGTATTAGATTCTGACGGGACTGGACAGGTTAGATGCGGGATGATTGTTCCTGATGTTGGGGAAGTCCAGAACCAGGGGACATAGTCTTAGGATAAGCGGTAGGCCATTAAGGACTGAGATGAGGAGAAACTTCTTCACTCAGAATGTTGTTAACCTATGGAATTCCCTGCTGAAAAGAGTTGTTGATGCCAGTTCATTGGGTATATTCAAGAAGGAGTTAGATATGGCCCTTATAGCTAAGGGGATCAAGGGGTATGGAGAGAAAGCAGGAAAGGGATACTGAGGGAATGATCAGCCATGATATTGAATGGCGGTGCAGGCTCGAAGGGCTGAATAGTCTACTCCTGCACCTATTTTCTATGTTTCTATGTTTCTATGTTTCTCCTTGGAGGGTTCAGTCAGTCTTGGCTCGGACGACTCCATGCTTGGAGGCAATGGCAGAGTGACAGGTCTGGGGCCAGGGATGATATGATCCTGAGAGGCCACATCATTATCATCCTGGTGTGAGGAGCCTCCGCCACTCCCCAGGGGCAGCACATTACCACCGGCACCAATCTGAGGGAGCTCAGGTCGATGCTGTGGTGCCACGCCTGTGGTGGACCCAGCTGTGAAGGCAACACAGAGGTGTCGTGTGGCATCCAGCTGAGACTGCATGAGAGCAGCCACAGTCTTAAAGCCACCAGACATGATAGCAGTAAGACGCTCCGTAACCTGTTGTTCAGAATGCATGAGCATTCTGAGCTTCCAGGGCTGCGGCCATGCTCTCCAAAGCAGCACTGATACGCTCGTTCCCTTGCGCCTGTGCTGTAATGGCAGCTGCCACATCCCCAATGAGTCGCAGCATCACAGCTAGATCCGCACAGTCTCTCTGGGAGTTCTCCATCGCCTGTACACTGGCTTTGATAGGCTCCATGATGTATGCAGAGCTGTCAACAATGCAGAAGGCGGACTCCTCCATGCTCCTGACCACTTGCGACAGGCTCTCGGGCACCCTTGCCATTGCCCCCAACATCTGGAAATGCATGGCCTCCATCTTTCTTTCATAAGCCCCAACATTGATGGGCTCGTCTGAGTCCTCTTCAGCAGAATTCCCGTGCGCACTTGTGTCCCTGGAAAGATGGCACCTGAGGTTCCCATTGCCCGTCACCATGCTGCAGCCCGCTAGGCTCTGGTGCATCACCCAATGCAGACTCCTCTGCTATGTCTAATAGATCGGACTGCGTACCCCCAGTATCTGAGCTGGCGTGTGCAAGTCTAGGAAGCAGTGATACGGTATCCCCCTCTTCCTCTGCCTCATCTGATGGCACCAATAGATGGAGTGGGCTCCAGGGTGTTATCCAGGCTCGCGCCCCCAATGTCCTCCAGGGTGTCAGGATGGCCATGGCTGTCATTACCCTCTTGGCTGTCCTCCAGGCTTCGCCTCTCATTGTCCAGATCAGTCTCTCCCTGACCTCGCCTGCCACTGCCTTCAAGGCTGTCATCCTGCATTGCCCTCCCACATGCACCAGTTCTATGACCCTCGCCTTGGCTCTCACTCAGCCTCTCATCTGCAAACATAAATGGCACAAGGGCTACCGTGAGGGGGAGGTAGGGAATTGACACATGGACGCTGCAACTTGCACACTTTCAGAAGGAAAGGCACAGTAGGCGCTGGTGCTTTCAGGGATAGATAGCATTAAAGGAGGGCCTTCACTTACCCATGCTGCCCACAGTGGGATCGGCAGTACTGAACACCACAGGGAAGGCAGGACGTCCTTCTAGCACCTTGATCCTCTCTTCCAATTGTGTGAGGACCTGTATCTCAGCCTTGCCACGAATACTCATCCTTTGCTCCATGCGGTTGTGAGCAACCTTGGACAGCAAAACAAAGAATGCTTGCTGAGTAGCAGTTTCATGAGGCATCAGAAATGAATGCACAAGCATGTGTCCCTGACATGAAGCTGTAACTGTGACGTGAAAGTGTCATGTATGTATGCTTGGGTTTACTAGCCACCAGGTGGCACCACTGTCAGAGGTCATTGGTCTGTGCGCACGTGTGTGCGGCCCAGGTATAAAAGGCCAGCCATCTTGTAATCTAATCACTTTGGGCCCTAATAAAGTAGAGCCAGGTTTGTAACTGTTCAGAGCTTACAGTATTCAGTCTATTGAGTTATTGCATACACAACATTTGGCGACGAGGTAACAAGAACTTTTGCATGCAAATATGAGCACAATTGGAATTCTGGAGCGATTCGTGGAGGGAGAAGATTGGGCAGACTTTGTAGCCCACTTGAATCAGTACTTCGTGACCAACTAAATGGAGAAAGAGGTAGACTCAGTTTGGTGCCGGACGGTCCTCCTCACGGTTTGCGGTGCGAAAATCTATGGACTCATAAAGAATCTCTGCTCACCCTTAAGTCCAACGGACAAGGACTATGAAATATTGTGTGCTCTGGTATGTGACCATCTCAAACCAGATGAAGACATCATCATAGAAACATAGAAAACATAGAAAATAGGTGCAGGAGTAGGCCATTCGGCCCTTCGAGCCTACACCACCATTCAATAAGATCATGGATGATCATTCATCTCAGTATCCCTTTCCTGCTTTCTCTCCATACCACTTGATCCCTTTAGCCATAAGGGCCATATCTAACTCACTCTTGAATATATCCAATGAACTGGCATCAACAACTCTCTGCGGTAGGGAATTCCACAGGTTAACAACTCTCTGAGTGAAGAAGTTTCTCCTCATCTCAGTCCTAAATGGCTTACCCCTTATCCTTAGACTATGTCCCCTGGTTCTGGACTTCCCCAACATCGGGAACATTCTTCCTGCATCTAACCTGTCCAGTCCCGTCAGAATTCTATATGTTTCTATGAGATTCCCTCTCATCCTTATAAACTCCAGTGAATACAGGCCCAGACGATCCAGTTTCTCCTCATATGTCAGTCCTGCCAACCCGGGTATCAGTCTGGTGAACCTTCGCTGCACTCCCTCAATAGCAAGAATGTCCTTCCTCAGAGTAGGAGACCAAAACTGAACACAATATTCCAGGTGAGGCCTTACTAAGGCCCTGTACAACTGCTAGCTCTGAAGGTCAACATACCATTTGCCTTCTTCACCGCCTGCTGTATCTACATGCCAACTTTCAATGACTGATGTACCATGACACCCAGGTCTCGCTGCACCTCTCCTTTTCCTAATCTGCCGCCATTCAGATAATATTCTGCCTTCGTGTTTTTGCCACCAAAGTGGATAACCTCACATTTATCCACATTATACTGCATCTGCCATGCGTTTGCCCACTCACCTAACCTGTCCAAGTCACCCTGCAGCCTTTTAGCGTCCTCCTCACAGTTCACACTGCCACCCAGCTTAGTGGAGGGTCAGTAGAATGATCTGGGATGACCCCGTGAAGAGCTGGGAGCGCTTCACGGCCCAATGAGTGGCAAGGAGATGCTTCTCGCAATTGGAGTACCCCCATTCTACATCTGTCAGGGCTCTTGAAGAGTACGCCACGGGCCTTAGCTTGCTGTGCCGCTCCTGGAGCAGCACCGCGCTCAAACTGTCCCCGCTGGCTGCTACTTCTAAAAAGAAGTCCTCCCCACCATTAATCACCCCTATTGCGGGTGCCGTCTGCAGGTCTCCCTTGAGACGATTGAACGCAGCTGTGCAGTCCTCATCCCACTCCCATCCGATTCCCTTGCAGAAGAGCTGAAGTAGAGGAACTGCCGTGGTGGGATAATCCTCAATAAATTCCCTGCAGTATCCCGTGAGCCCCAGGAAGGATCTTACCCCCGTCACGGTCATGGGGGCTGGTAACTCCTGTACCACTTTCCATTTGGCCTCGTCTATAGCCCTTTCCCCAACCCTCATGGTCAGCCTGAGGAATTTTACATCCGTCTGACCGATCTGAGCTTTCTTGGGAATGAACTTGAACCCGGTGTCCTTCAACAGCTCCAGCAGCTCGGCCAGCAGCAGACCATGCTCCTCCCCCTCATCGGAGAACAAAAGCAGGTCATCTACATACTGCACCAACTGTTGAGGCCTGCTAAAACCCTTTAAACTGTTGGCCATACATTGGTGAATAATGGAGCGGCTGTAGTGGAAACCCTGGGGAAGGCACGTCCAAGCCCTTTAAATGTGAAGGTGAATTTGTACTGGTCTTCCCTTTTGAGGGGAATTGACCAGAACCCGTTCGATATATCCAGCACCGTGAATGTGGTCGTGGATGCTGGGATGCTCCCGATCAGGTCGGCTACGGCCGCGACAGTGGGCGCGCAGGCTGGGATGTTCTTGTTGAGCACCCGATAGTCCACGGTGGCCCTCCAAAACTGGTCCGGTTTCCGAACCGGCCAAAGTGGAGAGTTCATGTGTGTGGCTATGGGCCTCAACACCTCCTGGGCTACCAGGGATCTCAGAGCCTCTGCCTCCCTGGAGAAATTGTTTCTGCGGCCGGGAAATAGGGTCTCCTTGTACCCTGACTTCTACCCCCGTCACCCTACAGCAGACATATTTGTGTGTGGCAAACGATGTGAGATTGTCCCACACGTAAGCCTGGTACTCGGCCGGAGTAGTATTGACCAATTTCGTAGGTCGTAACTAGCCTTCGGCTTCATCGTACACACTATGCTTTTACCCTTCCTTTTCTCCGGGATAACTCTACTTCCCTCTCCTTCCCTGTACACACCGACCCCCAAAGACAATGGTTCCTTAAATCCACTATGATTCTCTGGGCTAGCAAAAATCTAGCCCGAGGACACCTGACCCCGGCTGCTCCCATTTCAGCAGGATGCACTTCCATTTTGCGTGGAGTGATCCTAAATTGATGGCTAGAGGCCTGGAGATCGACCCCGCCTGCTCGTTCCCTGTGAACTCCACCAGACTGTGTGGAGTTCACAGGGAAGGTACCAGCGGATTGGAAAGCAGCTAATGTAACGCCTCTGTTTAAAAAAGGGGGCAGACAAAAGGCAGGTAACTATAGGCCGGTTAGTTTAACATCTGTAGTGGGGAAAATGCTTGAAACTATCATTAAGGAAGAAATAGCGGGACATCTAGATAGGAATAGTGCAATCAAACAGACGCAGCATGGATTCATGAAGGGGAAATCATGTTTAACTAATTTACTGGAATTCTTTGAGGATATAACGAGCATGGTGGATTGCGGTGTACCGATGGATGTGGTGTATTTAGATTTTCAAAAGGCATTCGATAAGGTGCCACACAAAAGGTTACTGCAGAAGATAGAGGTACGCAGAGTCAGAGGAAATGTATTAGCATGGATAGAGAAGTGGCTGGCGAACAGAAAGCAGAGAGTCGGGATAAATGGGTCCTTTTCGGGTTGGAAATCGGTGGTTAGTGGTGTGCCACAGGGATTGGTGCTGGGACCACAACTGTTTACAATATACATAGATGACCTGGAAGAGGGGACAGAGTATAGTGTCACAAAATTTGCAGATGACACAAAGATTAGTGGGAAAGCGGGTTGTGTAGAGGACACAGAGAGGCTGCAAAGAGATTTAGATAGGGTAAGCGAATGAGCTAAGGTTTGGCAGATGGAATACAATGTCGGAAAGTGTGAGGTCATCCACCTTGGGAAAAAAAACAAAAAAAGGGAATACTATTTAAATGGGGAGAAATTACAACATGCTGCAGTGCAGAGGGACTTGGTGGTCCTTGTGCATGAATCCCAAAAAGTTAGTTTGCAGGTGCAGCAGGTAATCAGGAAGGCGAATGGAATGTTGGCCTTCATTGCGAGAGGGATGGAGTACAAAAGCAGGGAGGTCCTTCTGCAACTGTATAGGGTATTGGTGAGGATGCACCTGGAGTACTGCGTGCAATTTTGGTCGCCTTACTTAAGGAAGGATATACTGGCTTTGGAGGGGGTACAGAGACAATTCACTAGGTTAATTCCAGAGATGAGGGGGTTACCTTATGATGATAGATTGCGTAGACTGGGTCTTTACTCGTTGGAGTTCAGAAGGATGAGGGGTGATCTTATAGAAACATTTAAAATAATGAAAGGGATAGACAAGAGAGAGGCAGAGAGGTTGTTTCCACTGGTCGGGGAGACTAGAACTAGGGGGCACAGCCTCAAAATACGGGGGAGCCAATTTAAAACCGAGTTGAGAAGAAATTTCTTCTCCCAGAGGTTTGTGAATCTGTGGAATTCTCTGCCCAAGGAAGCAGTTGAGGCTAGCTCATTGAATGTATTCAAATCACAGATAGATAGATTTTTAACCAATAAGGGAATGAAGGGCTACGGGGAGCGGGCGGGTAAGTGGAGCTGAGTCCACGGCCAGATCAGCCATGATCTTGTTGAATGGCGGAGCAGGCTCGAGGGGCTAGATGGCCTAATCCTGTTCCTAATTCTTATGTTCTTATGTTCTTATGAACCTTGCTAGACAAAGGTGAGGTAGTCGGATTATTTGCGTGAATCACTGCTGGAAGCTCCGGTGTCCAACAAATACATCCCCACTACCTTCGCCACCCCCATTTTCACACAAGGTCTCTTCCACTTATCATAAATAAGCGGACACAGCTACTCAGGCTGGGCGCACGCTAGTCAGGATGCTGGGTTTAATGGAGCGGTCGGGACTTCTCTGCTCACCGCAGAGTCTACCCTTTCCTGCTCCGGCACAAAAACTGTTCGAAGGGCAGCGACTAGAACTTTGAATTGTTCGGTGTTCAGCCCCTTCACCTCAACAGTTTCTCCACGGGCGTCAGAGGATCTTTTTTCCCTTGCCCCTTCCTCAGGGCTGGGCAGTCTTTCCTCCAGTGACCCCTGGATGTCGATTTCCCAGCCTTGGTCACCCTGGAGCCATGTCTCCTTAATCCCAATTATATCATATTCGTTAATAGCTGCCTGCGCAGTTAATTCGTCCACCTTATTACGAATACTCCTCGCATTGAGGCACAGAGCCTTCAGGCTTGTCTTTATAACACACTTTGATCCGTTAGAATTTTGCTTTAATGTGGCCCTTTTTGATTTTTGCCTTGGATTTCTCTGCCCTCCACTTTTACTTTTCTTCTTTCTAGCTTTTGCTTCTGCCCCCATTTTACTTCCCTCTGTCTCCCTGCATAGGTTCCCATCCCCCTGCCATATTAGTTTAACCCCTCCCCAACAGCACTAGCAAACACTCCCCCTAGGACATTGGTTCCGGTCCTGCCCAGGTGCAGGCCATTCATTTTGTACTGGTCCCACCTCCCCCAGAACTGGTTCCAATGTCCCAGGAATTTGAATCCCTCCCTCCTGCACCACTCCTCAAGCCACGTATTCATCTTAGCTATCCTGCTATTTCTACTCTGACTAGCATGTGGCACTGGCAGCAATCCTGAGATTACTACCTTTGTGGTCCTGCTTTTTAATTTAACTCCGAGCTCCCTAGATTCACCTTGTAGGACCTCATCCCATTTTGTACCTATATCATTGGTACCTATATGCACCACGACAACTGGCTGTTCACCCTCCCCCTCCAAAATGTCCTGCAGCCGCTCCGAGACATCCTTGACCCTTGCATCAGGGAGGCAACATACCATCCTGGAGTCTCCATTGCGGCCGCAGAAACGTCTATTTATTCCCCTTACACTAGTATCCCCTATCACTATAGCTCTCCCACTCTTTTTCCTGCCCTCCTGTGCAGCAGAGCCACCTGTAGTGCCATGAACTTGATTGCTGCTGCCCTCCCCGATGAATCATCTCCCCCAACAGCACCCAAGATGATGTATCTGTTTTGGAGGGGGATGACCACAGGGGACCCCTGCACTACCTTCCTTCCACTGCTCTGCCTGATGGTCACCCATTCCCTATCTGCCTGAGTAACCTTTACGTGCGGTGTGACCAACTCACTAAACGTGCTATTCAAGATATCCTCAGCATTGCGGATGCTCCAGAGTGAATCCATGCACAGCTCCAGTGCCGCAGCTGGATACAATTCCTGCACATGTATTATGCCACTACTGCTGATATCATTCTCCTGATGCATGAGCAGTTAAATTTTATTCTTAAGTAATGTTTAATGCTGCATTTGTACTTTGACTCCTACTTTCAGATTGCATGGTTACGTTCATGCACAGAAATCTCTCCCAACAACTGCTACTTAAATGTTTAGAGAGTGTAGGTGGTTGAATCCACTCTATCTAAATAGTTAACGTCAAGAAGGTGAAGTAGCGTGCGGGAGATCAAAAGGACAATTTTTAAACCTCATGGGCAATTTTTAAATCTAAGTTGACTCAGCATTGAAGTTGCATTCCATGCAGTATCAAACCCAAGTCGTGTGAGACTCCCGCCTCCAGAGAGTCTCACATTGCTTCTCTCTCGAGTTAGGCTTGGCTCTGACTACAGATTTATTCTGCAACTATAGCACTTCAATACTGAGGCTGATAGCATGAACACACACGCATGAGCGCAGAGTTTCCACTTTTGTCCTTGGTTGTTAAGTAATCACCTGGATGGAGCAGATAGGTGGGGAGGATAGCTTGCCCGTAAGGGAGCCATCTGATTTTCTCTCCATGAATGGAAAATCAGGAGGGCAAACTATAGGTGTGCATTCTGCCCCGCCCAATTTTCCTCTATTTGGTCTGCCAGACAATTACTTAATACTCAAGCTTAAAAAAGGAAAATTTGACACAAGGAGGCTCTGGGAGAGAAACAAGGAATGAAATTGTCTGGAGAACAGTGTGAGCATGCTAACAAAACAACCCAAGTCAGTTCGCAGCTGAAATGCTGGACGATAAAGCCAAGGGAAATGTAAAAAGTAAGGGAAATGCTAATTCTTCGTGTATCAGTTATATAATAAAAAGTGTCACCCCCAATACATATTAAAATTTTGAATTTCAGCAATTTATATAAATGGCAAACATTATGGGGCCAAAATTGATCGAAATAGAACCTCCTACCATCGGCTAATCACCAGCGTACCGCCCAAAAATGCGATTTCGGTCAAAAGAAATCTACATAATGCCGACATATCGCTCGGAAGAATATTCATCATTGACACACTGCCAAGCGGTATGCACACTGTCTGCCATGCAGAACCACCCGCATACTGCCCAAAAAGTCTAATTTTAATTGCATATCGCCGACATACCACCGGAGCTGCATACCGTCCTGGAAAAGGTGGTTTTACACAATGTTAAGTGGACGGGAATGGGCGGAGTGCATGGATCCACCATTTTGGAAATCGGCTAAAGCAGCACCTCTGTATTTCTGAGGTGAACAGTGATTTTACAGTGCGATTTAGATTGGAAAAGATATTTTTATTGTTACTGAGTAACTTATTAAGATAGAAGGCACTTTAGGTATATTTGTTTCATTGAAAAAGTTCTGGAGATTTAAAAAGAATGGGGCCTGTATTATCTCAGCCAGCATTGCTGACAACCTGTCTAATGGAGAAACCAGATGTGAGAAAGTTTATTGAGCAGAGTTATAAGGGTAATGGAGGAATTTGCAGACTGATGATGAGGAGGAGGAGGCCTTACCCGCAAAGGATTTTCAGGGAGAAGCGTGCATACTTGGACCTGACTGATCGACAGTGCATTCGAAGGCTGCGCTTCCGAAAAGAAGTCATCACTGATGTTGTGTCCTTACACACTACAGCAAATCAACACGAGGCACATACTGGAGACAAGGTCACTCTGTGACCTGTACCTTTATTCACAGGACCAAGAAGTGATGACCCTGCATGGGACCTCCCTTTATATACCTGGATGGCCAGGTGAGGAGTGTCTGCGAAAGTTCACCCCCTGTGGTCAAGGTGTGCATTTCTCAGGTGTATACAGCGTACAGTGTTGCTACATAAAGGTTACAGTTATGTGAGGGTTACAAACATGACATCACCTCCCCCCAACGTCTTTGGGTCAAAGATTGAGTCTTTCAGGCGGTCGACGCTCTCTCATGGAGTGCCGCAGTTGGGGCTCTGGTTGTTGAGCCTTGGCATGCGTCTCTGTCACCTGTGGTGATTCCGGCTCGTCCGGGCTGGCCGCAGGGATTGTGCATGCTGCTGATGGTTCTTGTAGCTCGTTCTCTGGCAGTGGTGTGGGCAGCACCTCATGCTGTTCCTCAGTGTCCAAGCTGAACCTTTTTTTTACTTGGTCCAGATGCTTGCGTCATATCTGCCCATTATTGAGTCTGACCACTATGACCCTATTCCCCTCTTTACCAATTACAGTACCCTTGAGCCACTTGGGCCCCACAGCGTGATTAAGAACAAATACAGGGTCATAGATTTCTATCCATCTCCCCTTTGAGTTACGGTCGTGGCACTCCTTTTGGGACTGGCGCTTGCCCTCAACAATCTCTGGCAAGACTGGATGAATGAGGGCAGCTCGTATGTGACCATACACAGCGCATAATGGTAGTAAATGCCAACTATCCAGGGAGCATCCATGATACGCACATCTTGCGTGAGAGCACTGTGCCTGACCTTTTCAAGTTTGAGCCACAAGGTAAATGCTGGATGCTGGGGGACAAAGGGTATGGCCTCGCCACCTGGCTCCTGACACCCCTGCTGAACCCTCACACAGAACCCGAGCAACGATACAATAAAAGCCATATAGCCACAAGTAACTTAATTGAAAAGACAATTGGAGCACTGAAGCAGGGCTTTCGATGCTTGGACCACTCGGGAGGCAGGCTGCAATACCACCCTGAGCAGGTTGCTCAGTTCACACTGGTGTGCTGCATGTTGCATAATTTAGCAATCATGCGGGGACAGGAATTTCCACAGAGGACTGTGGGACCACCTGAGGAGAGAGTGCAGGAGATGGAGGAGAAAGAAGAGGACAATGAGGGTGTCATGTATGCACTTCTGGGATCACTAGCCACTAGATGACGTCACTATTGGAGGCCATTGGGCTGCATGCATGTGTGTGCAGCCCAAGTATAAAAGACCAGCCATTGTATATATTAGTCTCTTTGGGCCTTAATAAAGCAGAGCCAAGTTCATACCTCTCAGAGTTAAACAGTACTCAGTCTAACAGTTATTGCATACACAACATTTGGCGACAAGGCAACAAGATTGTTGGAGAGATTTGTGGAAGGAGAAGATTGGGCAGACTTTGTGAGCCATTTGAGCCAGCTCTTCGTGGCAAACAAAATGGAGGAGGTCGGCAACGCAGATCCGCGCCGGGCGGTGTTCCTCACGGTTTGCGGTCCAAATATTTATGGTCTGATAAAGAATCTACTCCTGCCTGTGAGTCCAACAGAAAAGACGTATGAAGAATTGTGTACACTGGTACAGGACCAGCTTAAGCCAGATGAAGGCATCATCATCTTGAGATACAGATTTTACACGCACGTTCGCTCAGAGGGCCAGAATGTGGCGGAATTCGTTGCCGACCTGAGACCGTGTTAGTTTGGTGCTGTGTTGGCAGACATGCTGTGGGACTTCTTTGTAATCGGCATCAACCACGAGGTGATCCTGCGTAAACTACTGGCAGTGGAGACATTGGACTTGAACAGGGCCATCACGATCGCTCAGTCATGCATGACGACGGATAGAAGTCTAAAGCAGATATCAGTGAAAAATCGAAACTTGGTAACTACTGTAAATATGATTGATTCGGCGTTTGGCAGAGTGGCACATGGCAGGGCCTACCCGACTGCGTACGCAAAACCTGTGGCTGCCCAAAGTCCACCAGCGGGAATGCATCGATTTCTCCATGTTGGCATCATGGGGGAAATCACCGGCACCAGCAGTGCCGATTTAAGCAATATAGTTGCAAAGGCTGTCTGAGAGTGGGGCATTTCCAGCGCAAGTGTCCGCAGATGAGCAAGTGTGCTGCGACACACCACGTGGAGGACGATGATCAGACTAGCGCGGATCCGGATACGCAATCCAAGATACCAGAAGAGGAAGTGTATGGACTGTACACATTCCTACCTAAGAGCAAACCAATAATGATCAACGTGAAATTTAATGGGGTGCCGGTATCGATGGAACTGGACATGGGGGCGAGTCAATCGATAATGAGCCAGAGGGCATTCGACAAGCTGTGGGATACTAAGGCTGTGAGGCCCAGGCTAAGTCCAGTCAATGCCAAGTTGCACACATACACAAAAGAACTCATAATGCTGATTGGCTGTGCCACAATTAAAGTGTCGTATGACGCTGTGGTTCATGAGTTACCGCTATGGATTGTCCCAGGCAATGGCCCAACGCTGTTCGGCAGGAACTGGCTTGAAAAAAATCAGATTCGATTGGAACGACATCAAGGCATTGTCGTCGGAGAAAGATACATGTGCCCAAGTACTGAGCAAGTTCCCCTTCCTCTTTGAACCAGGCATCGGCAACTTCACGGGAGCCAAGGTCCAGATCCACGTGGACTCGGATGCAAGACCCGTCCATCATAAAGCTCAGACAGTTCCGTATATGATGAGGAAGAAGGTCAAAATCGAACTGGACAGACTCCAGCGTGAAGGGATCATATCACCGGTTGAACTTAATGAATGGTCCAGCCCAATTGTTCCTGTGCTGAAAAGTGATGGCACAGTCAAAATCTGTGGAAACTACAAGGCTACGATCAACAGGGTTTCGAAACAGGATCAGTACCCATTACCGAAGGCTGATGACTTGTTTGCAACACTAGCCAGGGGGAATTGTTCACCAAACTGGACTTGACGTCGGCCTACATGACACAGGAGCTGGTCGAGACGTCGAAGAGACTTACGTGCATTAACACGCATAAAGGACTGTTTATTTATCACAGTTGCCCTTTTGGAATTTACTCGGCTGAAGCAATATTTCAGAGGAACATGGAGCGTTTACTGAAGTCCGTTCCCAGAACCGTCGTGTTCCAAGATGACATCCTGATCACAGGTCGTGACTCCGAGGAACATCTGAACAACCTGGAAGAGGTTCTACATTATCTGGACAAAGTGGGACTCAGACTGAAATGCTCGAAGTGCGTCTTCATGGCACCAGGTTGAATTCCTATGGAGGAAAATTGCTGCTGACAGCATTAGGTCCATGGACGCGAAAACCAAGGCCATCAAGAATGCACCCAAGTCGCAGAATATGACAGAGCTGCATTCGTTCCTGGGTCTACTCAACTACTTTGGTAATTTCTGACCTAAATTAAGCACCTTATTAGAGCCACTGCACATGCTGCTAAAAAAAGGTGACAACTGGGTGTGGGGTGCGTCTCAAGTCAGAGCTTTTGAAAAAGCCACTAATCTGCTTTGCTCTAACAAGCTGCTGGTACATTATGACCCATGTAAATGTTTAGTATTGGCCTGTGATGCTTCGTCATATGGAATTGGTTGCGTACTCCAACAAGCTAATGAGTCAGGTAAACTTCAACCAGTCGCATATGCTTCAAAAAGTTTGTCTAAAGCGAAAAGAGCCAACAGCATGGTAGAGAAAGAAGCACTAGCCTGTGTGTATGGGGTTAAAAAGATGCATCAGTACCTGTTTGGTCTTCGGTTTGAACTGGAGACAGATCACAAGCTGCTCATTTCACTGTTCTCTAAAAACAAAGGTATCAATACCAATGCTTCATCCCGCATCCAGAGGTGGGCGCTGACATTATCCGCTTATGATTATGTTATTCGCCATAGACCTGGCACTGAGAATTGTGTCGATGCTTTGAGCCATCTGCCGTTGCCCTCACCGGAGGTGGAAATGCCACAATCGGCGGATCTATTGCTTGTTATGAATGCTTTTGAGAGTGAAGGAACCCCTGTCATGGCTCAACAAGTGAAGACCTGGACCAGCCAGGAACCGATTTTATCAGTGGTGAAGTGGTGCATCCTCAAAGGTGATTGGTCAGCCATACCCAAGCAAATGTACGAAGACACCAAACCTTACATTCGTTGCAAAGACGAACTGTCTATTCAGTCGGATTGTATACTGTGGGGCAATCGTGTTGTTATGCCCAAGAAAGGGAGAGAGAAATTTGTAGCACACATCCCAGCATTGTAATGATGAAAGCCATCACCAGGTCTCATGTACGGTGGCCGGAAATTGACTCTGAACTGGAATAGTGTGTGCATCAGTGCAACACTTGCATGCAGCTCAGCAAAGCACCAGCAAAATCGCCGGTGAGTCTGTGGTCGTGGCCGTTGAAACCATGGTCCAGGATCCACATAGCCTTTGCAGGTCCCTTCCTGGGGAAGATATTTTTAGTTGTGTTGGATGCATATTCGAAGTGGATACAGTGTATAATCATGTCATCCAGTAAATCCACAGCTACCAGTGAGAATCTCAGTGTCATGTTCGCGACACATGGTCTGCCTGACATCGTTGTTAGCGACAACGGATTGTGCTTCACCAGTCAGGAGTTTCAAGAGTTCATGAAACTCAATGGTATCAAACATGTAAGGTCAGCACCGTTCAAACCTGCATGCAATGGGCAGAACGTACTGTCCAAATCATAAAGCAGAGTATGAAACGAATAACCTAAGGGTCACTGCAGACCTGCCTGTCATGCATACTGCTGAGTTACAGGACCACATATGCTTACCGGGGTCTCGTCTGCTGAACTAATGATGAAGAGAGGTCTTAAGACCAAGCTATCTCTTGTACACCCTGACTTGAATAATAATGTTGAATATAGAAGACAAAGTCAGCAAGGGTATCACGATTGCGCAGCTGTGTCACGCGATATTTCTGTAAATGATTCTGCATATGTCCTGAATTATGGTCAGGGTCCCAAGTGGATCGCTGGTACTGTCATGGCCAAGGAGGGCAACAGAGTATTTATTGTCAAGCTCAAAAATGGGCAAACATGCAGGAAGCATATGGATCAGACAAAGCTGCGGCACACAGACAAACCAGAACAGTCAGAGGAAGAGGCAATTGACGACCAACCAACCTACCCCCAGTCATCGGAGGACTCAGTGGTCATCAGGGAATCGGGACTTTCAATCACTGACATGTTTACTGAAAATGGACTTTCAATTCCTGACATGGCCATTGCCACTCCCACCAGGTCAGCCACCCAGCCACCAGTCACAACTGACTCTAACAGTCACCCAAGGCTGGAGTTGAACTGAGACGGTCAACCTGGGAGCGTAAAACACCGGACTGTTTCAATTTGTAATAAACTGTGTTAATATCTCAGAGGGGAGTATTGTCATGTGTGTACTTTTGGGATCACTAGCCACTGGATGGCATCACTGTTGGAGGCCATTGGGCTGCACGCATGTGTGTGCAGCCCAAGTATAAAAGGTCAGCCATCTTGTATATTAGTCACTTTGAGCCTTAGTAAAGCAGAGCCAAGGTCATACCTCTTGGAGTTAAACAGTACTCAGTCTAACAGTTTTTGCATACACAACAGAGAGGCAGGAGGATGATGAGGTGCTTGCAGATAAACCCATGACATCACCCCACCCCTAACACCACAGCGGAGGACACGCGGAGCATATGCCACTGCAAAATTGTTATGTCAGCAGCTCATAAATGAACGCTTTGCTTGAATGTGGAGAGCTGCGTTTTGGGACCCTGATGACTGTGACACTGTACAAGAGTGCTTAAATTCAATTCAAACGTTTATGTAAAAATGTAAAAAATATACAACAATTTTAAAACTTATAACTATAAAACAACTGTAACAACTTTAATTAACAATTTTAATAAAACTTTAACAACTTTAATAACAACTTTAACAAAACCTTTACAACTTTAATAAACTTTTACAAATCAAACTTCAATTACAACAAAAAGACCCTTTACTTTCCTCTGCCACGACCTCTGCCCTGTCTACGCCCGTGTGCTACACCACCCCTGGGACTATTCTTCCCTTTTTTACTGCTGGCATTCCCTTTCCCACTGCCGCTGAGCCCAGACCTCCGTGTTGATACCAAGCCGGCGTGCAGCACCGCACCCCAAGTTCCGTTGCTGTCGTTGCAGGTCCAGCATTGCAGGCACAATAACTGGCGCCTCAGGAGAAGCTCGTGATGTGGAAGGCGAGACTTCAGGGCTGGGAGATGATGTCAGCTCCCCACCTTCAGGTGCTGTCGGCCTGACTGCTATGGCATGGGATGGTTCCACGCCATGTCCCGACCATGCTGATTGTCACATGGCTTCAACGGCGTCAACAGTTCGCTCCATTGCAGCGATCATACACAACCTTTCCTCCGACTGCTGTTCTGATACAGCCGCAATGTTTGTGGCTATTGTAGTCATGGCCTTGAGCAGCTCGTGACCTATGCCGATGCTGGCCTGTGACAGACACATCATGTCCTAGTGCACACCTACAGCAACCAAATTTTCCTGCACCAACCTCCGTCGCTGCAGCAAAGGCGCTGCAACACTGGGGATACCTAGCTGCACACGTCTTGGTCCGGCAGAATCAAAGGAGCCCTGGGGGAATCCCCTGAATACAGACTCCATGATGCTACACATGGAGCTAGTGTATCCTCCTCCGTCTCCATCCCTAGCTCTAACTCCACTGGCTGCAGGATCAGTGGCTCTTCCTCTGCCTCCTCCTCTTCGTCTTCCTCATCTTTGCCAGTGGTGAAGTCAGGAGAGGGCTGGATGATGCCAGAAGTGGAGGCAGTGGGTCTGTTGTCTGTGTCGCTGTGGTCTGAATCATCCGAGTCTGGAAGTACAAAACTATATTTTAAAAAGCTTGGCACCAGGGGAGGGGTCAGGGTTACATGAGTACATAGTACAGTGACTTATCACAGTCTTATTTAAATGTCCACCACTGCTACAGTACTGCATTATATATCGCAGAGAGACAATACAGATATGCATTGTATTACATGCCCCCAACATTGCAGGACATCACATGAGGCCAACAGTACAGTGCAATAAACTTACATTACATTACATCAGACCAACATTACAGTTACAGTAACATTACATGACATGAGAGGACCGCAACACAGACTGCATTTTATTTCACTTACCATCTTTTGTGAGTGGGTCAGCTCCAATGCCGCTGGTGGCATGGTTGCTATCCCCAACCAGAGACAGGGCACAGATTTCAATGTCAGTAAGAGGCTCCTGGGTTGTGGGTCCTCCCCCTGTGCGGCGCTGATCGGCTGCTATTGCAGATGGCGTCTTCTGCAAAAGTAAAGTAAATCAAAATAAAAATCTTCAATCCATTTAACATTGCACACACACACACACATAAAACAAAGCACTGCGTTTATCCTCTTGTCATTGCCTGAGAAGCATGAATACATTGCCATAACCTTAAGATAACATAATCCGTGTGACAGTGAACCTACATTGACATGGCGGGGCGGGGGGAGGCGGGGTGCGTAACTACAATCATTACTTACTCTTGCTACCCTCACCAGGCCGTTCCACCTCTTATGGCACCTTTCCCTGGTGCATACCATGGTACTTTTAGAGGACACAGCATCCCCAATCTCGTCCCATATTCGTTTGTACTCCTTTGAGTGGGGCTTTCCGTGACCATCCTTTGTTAGCTCAGAGTACCTCTCTGTTATGTGCTCCAGAAGGACAGGTAACTCTGCCTCAATGAAGGCAGGCACCCTCAACCTCCCCTCCTTCTCGATGTTCCTGCGCTTTGATAGCTTTTTGCCATAATCTTTCTATTTGTATGATTTTTGCTGTGTTAAATATCTCGTCTTAGTCTTCAAACTGAAGAATTATTAGTTGTTAGGAATATATTTGCACTGTGCTATGTATTTTTCAAGTAACTGGCCATCAGCTACCTTGCTGCTCCTTCTCACTCTCTCTCCCTCCTCTTCAACTCACTGCGCATGGGTGGGTGACCCCCGAAATCGCGGGTAAAACCCTTTTGTAAAAATAAATGAGAAAAATATAAATTTGCGAATTCGCCGTTCAGTGCCACACCACCCATCGAACAGAGAGTCAATCTGGTTCGACTAATAGGATACATACCGCCCGTTGCAGACCGCTGACATACCGTCGACATACTGCTGAAAACATTTTGGCCAATTTTGTCCTCTTCGGTCTCGGTGGTATGCCGGCAATGTGAAACGACGCACCACCGGCATGCCGCCAAGAAATGGGCGGACTTTACACATTGACCAATTTCGGCCCCTATGTCATTTCATGTCTGAGTGCAATCTAAAGATTGTGGTTAGAAAATTGAGAAATGTGTGAAAACTAAAGCAAAATAAAGTTATTTTGTTTGCAAAATAAATCGTTAATACAACCAAAGAATAGAAGGGGAATTGATGACAAATTGAAGGAAAGACAAAGAAAAAAGGAGAAATTCAAGAGAAACTTTAAATTTCAGAAAAGTTGCAGCTAAAGCTTTTTCGGATGGAAATTCCACCGTGCCTCTGTTGCGGCGTTAATCCAGATGGAGCGGTAAATTTAGCGGCGAGAAATGGTTTGCGTCTCCGGCCGCAAAATTCACCAGCTGGGCCCTGAGTGTGGAGAGGAGTGCTAAGGGAGGTGTTCATACCTCTTATAGGGCTCTAAGCCGGCTGAGCAACTGAAAATATTGAGCAAAAGAGCCGGCCTCGGAACGCCCTAGGAGAGGCTTCCGTGGAAAAGAAAATCTGAAAAAAACCACCAAAAACATTCCCAATACCTTACTGACGCCACATCAACATAAGTCGCAAAGATAAAAAAAACAATTTCATTTACCTCAGGTCGACATTACATCATTCACTGCGGCTGGTACAGCTCGGACCGCTAGTTTTCACAGGCAGTCCAGCTAGGGAGCGCTGCGAGATGATATGGGTCGGGCGTGAAACAAATATCGAGACGGTGTCACAACCATGGGCATTGCACACCGGCTCACCTCTCCCGGGCGGTACTGCTCCGCGCCCCTGAAAACCCGGCACTGAAAGTCCCAGCGGGGCGCTGGAAGCTGGACGCCTGCCCGGAAATGCTTTTTGTTGCCATTTCCGCCCTTCTAGGGTGAAAACAGAGGTGGCAACAAAGCGAAAATCCAGCATGTGTTTTGTTTTAAATTAACTTTTTCTTTATTGAACTTAGTGGAGCCGCCATGCCTGCCTTTGTGTTATCTATCCACACTGTGGAAATGTACTCCCCTTGTCTGTAAAAAATGGTTTACTGAGTAAATGCTTCAAATAAATCCTGCAATGTTGAACTTTAATGGTCACTGTCTCCCACCTTTTAACAAATTCTCATGAAGATGAATTTTCCGATTGAAAACTATGTCCAAATTCATGCAAGTTGGCAGTTCTAAAGGTTACATGCTGTGAGATGAAAGGTTGTGGGGTCAAAGGTTATGGAACAGGGTTAAGGGTTACATAGGGCTGGAGAGAGCTGTGTACTTTTACTTATCAAAAATCAACTGCTTGGCTCTGGTTAACTTATTTAGGGATTGTTCTTTGAGCCATGATAAAAGTGGTCTTACATGTTAGCAGCAATGTGCAACATTCACATCATATACCGAATATCCTAATAGCTGTTGTCAGACTGAGCAAACAAATTGCACTGAGATAAAATAGCATTTTGTTCTGTTTTTGGCTGCTATGTGACATTGATGTGTATATTTAAAGAAATAAATGTACTTCTTTGTAAAATGATTAATATGTGCTCCTTCAATTTAAACCGTTTGTTGATAACTAAGAAACAGCACAATTAAAGCTATAAATAAAACACAATTGCTTATTCTAATATATTAATGAGCTTTGTGCAATGTGTACACAACTAGTAGAATCTGGGTGATCACCAGCAGTGAATGACACATAAAATAATTGTACAATTACAGAAAACAGTGAAACCTGAAGATTGAGATACCTGCCATAAATAGGTGATCATATCATATTAGAGAGTTTTCAAATTGGCGGAGTTTCTGGAACAGCTAGAAGCAGGTTTCTCTGAACACTCCACTGCAGGGTTGCGATGCTGGATACTTCATCATGTTCACATAGAATTCCTCTGTTTTGTCTCCAGACATGTGACCTCCTCCGGGGCCTCACCAACACCACTCTGAATCAGTCACCTTGAAGTCTAAGGGGCCGAAATTGGTCGACATACTGCCCCCTACCGCCTGCGTACTGTCGGTGTACTGCCCAAAAATGCGATTTTGGTCAAAAAGCACCTACATATCACCGACATACCGCTTGCCGAAATATTCATCAATGAGATACCGCCGAGTGGTATGCACACCATCCACCGTGCAGGTCCATCCGCATACCACCCAAAAAGTCCGATTTTCATCGCATACCGCCAACATACCACCGGAGCTGCATACCATCCTGGAAAAGTGGTTTTACACAATATTAAGTGGGCGAGAATGGGCGAAGTGCACGGATCCGCCATTTTGGAAATCGGTTAAAGCAGCACCTCTGTATTTCTGAGGTGAACAGTGATTTTACAGTGCGATTTAGATTGGAAAAGGTATTTTTATTGGTACTGAGTAACTTATTAAGATAGAAGGCATTTTAGGTATATTGGTTTCATCGAAAAATATTGTGGAGATTTAAAAAGAATGGGGCCTGTATTATCTCAGTCTGTATCGCTGACAACTTGTCTAATGGAGGAACCAGATGTGAGAAACGTTATTGAACAGAGTTATAAGGGTAATGGAGAAGTTTGCAGACTGATGAAGATGAGGAGGAGGAGGAGGCCTAACCCACAAAGGATTTTCAGGGAGAAGCGTACATACTTGGACCTGACCAATCGACAGTGCAATCAAAGGCTGCGCTTCCAAAAAGAGGTCATCACTGAGATTTGCCAGCTCATTAAGGCAGACCTGCAGCCCAGTACCACCAACATTACTGCACTCTCTGTGGAGATGAAGGTGACTGCGGCACTTTCCTTTTATGCATGTGGCTCTTTTCAGGTATCAGCTGGAGACATATACTCTGTTTCTCAGTACGCTACTCATCGGTGCATTCGACAGATAACCGAGCACTATATGCACGCCGGATGGTATTTATAAATTTCCCAGTGACCAGGGAGGCACAGAGTGAGAGGGCTTTGGGTTTTGCAAGTATTGCCGGCTTCCCCAAGGTGGAGGGTGCTATTGACTGTACCCATATTGCCCTGCCAGCACCATTACGGGAGGCGGAGGTGTACCAAAACCATAAGGGATTTCACTCCATCAATGTGCAGCTCGTATGCGACCATACACAGCGCATAATGGCAGTGAATGCCAACTTTCCAGGGAGCATCCATGATGCGCACATCTTGCGTGAGAGCACTGTGTCTGACCTGTTCAAGTCTGAGCCACAGGTTAATGCTGGATGCTGGGGGACAAAGGGTACGGCCTCGCCACCTGGCTCTTGACACCCCTGCGGAACCCTCACACAGATCCCGAACAACGATACAATAAAAGCCATATAACCACAAGTAATATAATGGAAAAGACAATTGGAGTGCTGAAGCAGCACTTTTGATGCTTGGACCACTCGGGAGACAGACTGCAATACCACCCTGAGCAGGTTGCTCAGTTCACAGTGGTGTGCTGCATGTTGCATAATTTAGCAATCATGCGGGGACAGGAATTGCCACAGGGGACTGCGGGACCACCTGAGGAGAGAGAGAGTGCAGGAGATGGAGGAGGAAAAAGAGGACAATGAGGGGAAGGAGGATGACAAGGAGCTTGCAGATGAACCTATGGCACAATCCACCCCAACACCACAGCGGAGGGCACGCAGAGCATATCCCACTGCAAAATTGTTACATCAGCAGTTCATAAGTGAACGCTTTGCTTGAATGTGGAGATCTGCGTTTTGGGAACCTGATGACTGTTACCCCAAAAGTTTGACACTGTACAAGAGTGCTTAAGTTCAATTCAAACGTTTATGTAAAAATGTAAAAAATATACAACAATTTCAAACTTATAACTGTAGCAACTTTAGTAAAACTGTAACAACTTTAATAAACTTTTACAAATCAAACTTCAATTACAACAAAAAGACCTTTTACTTTCCTCTGCCACAACTTCTGCCCCGTTCACGCTCGCGTGCTACATCACCCTTGGACAATTCCCCCCTTTTTTACTCCCGGCCTTCCCTTTTCCACTACCCCTGAGCCCGGACATCCCCGTGTTGATGCCAAGCCGGTGTGTAGCACCGCACCCCAAGTTTTGTTGCTGCCGTTGGGGGTCTGGCATTGCAGGCACAATAACTGGGGCCTCATGAAAAGCTCGCAGTGCTGAAGGCGAGGCTTCAGAACTGGGAGATGATGTCAGCTCCCCACCCTCAGGTGCTGTCGACCTGACAACTATGGCATGGGGAGGTTCCGTGCCATATCCCCATCCCATCGATTGCCGCATGGCTTTTACAGTGTCGCCGGTTCGCTCCATCGCGGCGATCATACACAACCTTTCCTCCGACTGCCGCTCTGATAGAGCCGCGATGTTTGTGGCCACTGTGAACACAGCCTTGAGCAGCCCTCGACCTATGTCGACGCTGGCCTGTGACAGACGCACCATGTCCTGGTACACACCTACAGCAACCGACCTTTCCTACACCAACCTCCGTCGCTGCGGCAAAGGCGCTGTAACACTGGGGGTGTATTGCTGCGCACCGCTTGGTCTGGCAGAATCAGAGGATCCATGGGAGAATCCCCTGAATACAGACTCTGTGTTGGAGGATGTTCCAGCTGTCCCACATGGAGCTCCATCTGCACCTTCACCTCCACTGGCTCCAGGATCAGCGGCTCTTTCTCTTCCTCCTCCTCTTCGTCTTCGTCTTCCTCATCTCTGCCAGTGGTGAAGTCAGGAGAGGGCTGTGTGACGCCAGAAGTGGAGGCAGTGGGTCTGTTGTCTGTGTCGCTGTGGTCTGAATCTTCCAAGTCTGGAAGTACAAAACTATATTTTAAAAAGCTTGGCACCAGGGGAGGGGTCAGGGTTACATGAGTACATGAGTACAGTGACTTATCACAGTCTTACTTAAATGTCCACCACTGCTGCAGTACTGCATTACATATCGCAGAGAGACAATACAGATTTGCATTGTGTTACATGCCCCCAACATTGCAGGACATCACATGAGGCCAACATTACAATGCAATAAATTTACATTACATTACATCAGACCAACATTACAGTTACAGTAACATTACATGACATGAGATGACTGCAACACAGACTGCATTTTATTTCACTTACCATCTTTTGTGAGTGGGTCAGCTCCAATGCCAGTGGTGGCACAGTTACTATCCCCAACCAGAGACAGGGCACAGATTTCAATGTCAGTAAGAGGCTCCTGGGTTGTGGGTCCTCCCTCTGTGCGGCGCTGATCGGCTGCTATTGCAGATGGCTTCTTCTGCAAAAAGTAAAGTAAATCAAAGTGAAAATCTTCAATCCATTTAACATCGCACACACACACACACGCACACACATAAAAAAAAAGCACTGCGTTGACCCTCTTATCATTGCCTGAGAAGCATGAATACATTGCCGTAACCTTCAGATAAATAACATCATCCGTGTGACAGTGAACCTACATTGACATGGCTCAGGGGGAGGGGGGTGCGGGGTGGTGCGTAAATACAATCATTACTTACTCTTGCTACCCTCACCAGGTCGTTCCACTTCTTACAGCACCTTTCCCCGGTGCATGCCATGGTAGTTTTAGAGGACACAGCCTCTCCGATCTCATCCCATATTTGGTTGTACTCCTTTGGAGGGGGCTTTCCATGACTACCATTCATTAACTCAGAGTACCTCTCTGTTATGTGCTCCAGAAGGGCAGGTAACTCTGTCTCATCGAAGACAAGCGCCCTCAACCTCCCCTCCTTTTTGATGTTCCTGCACTTCCTTTTTTTTAACAATGCCTTAATCTTGTATGATTTTTGCTTAGTTAAATACCTCTTCTTACTCTTCAAACTGAAGAATTATTAGTTATTACGAATATATTTGCACTGTGCTATGTATTTTTCAAGTAACTGGCCGTCGACTACCTTGCTGTTCCTTCTCACTCTCTCTCCCTCCTCTTCAACTCACTGCGCATGTGCGGGTGACCCCTGAACCCCGAAATTGCGGGTAAAACGCTTCTGTAAAACAAACGAAAAAAAAAAATAACATTTGGGTATGAGCAGTTCAGTGCCACACCGCCCATTGAACAGAAAGTCGATCTGGTTCGACTACTAGGATACATACCGCCTGATGCAGACCACTGACATACCGCCTATAAGGGGAAAATGGGAAGGCTTCTCCTCCCATGAGTGGACCCTCTGATATAGAGGGTCGGCACTCGCCCCAACCCACGTAACAGCCCCCGGAGTTAGCAGACAGAGAGGAATGGCAAGGTATAACGATTTTTATTACGAACGTCCGGGAACACCTCTCATCACAGATGCCTGTGAGTGGAGATGCTCCACGAACAGCACAATCATACAACTTTTATACATTTCAAAATCCCCTCCGTTCCCTGGTAAGACCACCCTAGAGCTCTAATTGGACTACTTTATCAGTGCTACTTCTCTAATTGGACTACCTTATTAGTGCTACTTTGGATTGACAGGCCAAGACCCTCGTGACCACCTTAGGCCGAGACTAGAATGACTTCATTAGGTCAGAATTTGTTGATTCTCCTTGATGCCCGTGAGTCTGCCTCGAGCCTCTTTGCAAGGTCTTATCAATGTCTGTTTAGGTTCTCACATCGTATCCTGTCAGAATATTATTGAATTGATAACTTCTGGAGCTTTGGTACTGGAATGTACAAGGCCAAAGAGAGGCCTTTTACCTCCTTATGGGTCGGTGCAGGAACCAGCACTTTAACCCTTGTCCCACTGGTACCCCTAATGCCAACTTTTTCTCTTACATTTCCCCCCTTTTGGCCCTTGGCTATACGCCAAGCTGGCCATATTTCCCGATAACTATCTCCCTGTAGGCAAGTTCCAGATAAGTCCGTTCACCTGGCTGGCCATCTTCCAAGCTTCGGGTTCTCCTGAGACCTTTCCCGCAGAGTTATATAAGGTAAGTCCTTCCTGTAGGACTGCTTAAATTTTATGGCCTTAATCATAGCCCGTGCCGTACCATGTCGTTTGGCCTGTTTAATTCGTGCACATGTTAATCCCATCATGACCATCAGAACCAGGCCTTGTATTACTACAAGTGTATGTGATATTATTCTTATCCATGGGTGAATTTGAATATTACGTCCAATGTCCCACAGCTTTGAGTACCAGGGCTGATCAGCCAGCATCACGTTAGTGTCTCTTTGTAGGTTTGTCTATTTCTTCCATCAGCCGGATATAGTGTTGTCTTTGGTTTTGGATTCATTACACCAATCGTTCCTCACTTAATTTGGGTATCCGTTTTTCTTGCGGTTCCCATACCGCCTCCTTGTACCCTTCTCGGAAGGTATCCGTGACTGTTCCGTGGATAATGTCCAATGTTTCGGGATGTATGTGGTATCCATTTATGTCTATTTTTCCCATAGGCCTAAAACAAAAGATAGGGTTGGTGATGACACACGGTGTGACTCCTCCCGGGTCTTAATCATCGGTTTGGCTGCTCCTGTGCTCACGCACTAATCTCCATTCCCTTGTGGAGCAGCGATTGTTTCGAAATCGTATTCGAGAGGAGTGATACTCAGCATGCATCCGTTTGTTTGGTGCTATCTGCAATCATCATTCGTCATTCGTGGCGTACCTCGACATAAAATCACTTGATTATTTTTATAGCAATCGGTTATGTCAATTTAATCACCTGTCTGGAGGGGTGATGGTAACGTAACTGTGTTCGGTTTCTTCACCGATACTGTCAGTTCGGTATAAGGGGTATCCCTTTGTTACATCATACTGTGGTATTGCGCCTGTAGGGCTTGGTTAGCCATGTCCCTCCCCAGTAAACCCCTTAAGATTTGCGTTAAGTTGTTAACCTGGTCATCTATTGCATACAGGTCTATGGAATTTATCGTCGTAACCCCTGCTGCATAACCCGTGCCTAGTGTTTCCAGTATTCCCCTTTTTGTTTGACCTTGTCCTGTTCCCTTTCTGACATTAAATTTCAGGGTAGTGGATTCTGGGCCTTCGAGGATCCGTTGTGTCAGGTTCTGGTATAGTTTCATTCCCACAGAAGTTAGGAAGAATGAGTAGTCGCTGACGCACCCCAAATTTTATCCTTTCTTTAGATTATTTTATTACTAGCCCCACTTTGGCTCCAGTCTTTATGGATGGGCTTATGAGGGGACTTGCGTGGTTGTGCTGGGAAGAGTTGTTGTCCCCAGGGTGGTTGTCGGGGCAGTGGTAGGGCTTCCCAGGGTCCCTTTGGGCGTGTTTGGTGTCCCAGCCGGACCTTTATTGTCATCTTTCCTCCACACTCCATCCGCCCTCCTTTTCAGGTTGTATTCCTTCTTATTTGCGCTGCGCATGATCAATACCGGCTTCTCGTGTTATTACCGTGTCACGCTTCAGGACATACACCTTATATTCCAGAGACCTCCGTTGGTCTTCATCGTCTAACCCCTTTTTGCTCCGTTCTGTTCCCACCCTTCTGTTTCTTGCGGGGTGGATTTGGCTGCATGTTTTGCAGCTTCGTCCGCCCAGACATGAGCTTCTAGAACTGACATTCCATCCAGTTGGATTTCTGCGCCCTTCCCCTTTTGTTCCTATGAACTTGCTCCTGTCCTCGGAATCTACTGGCGCCCATGGCATCGGCAGCCTGCTGCATTACAACCTTACTTAATACACTATACATAGCTATGCATTAAAATAAGTTCTGTCCTTGCTCCAGTCCTTGGCTGCTGGGATGCATATTTCGGCAGTTAAATTAAACCAAGCTAGTTCATGTAGTTGTGTCTTTCCTGCGTGTGCTATATCTCTCGTAGTACATCTGTATTATCCAGTGCTTGCGTGGGCCTTAAGGTTCCCAGTATCATGAGTCTCCAGAGTCGAAGTAGCCGCTGCAGTCTCATCTCCGTGAGTGTTTTATCTGCAAATTTTAAACAGATAGCCTGGTCGTCACCAGGTGTTAGGTTCTGGTCTACTCATCTTTTATCCATGCATGTCGAGGTCACTCAGTGAAATTGTAGGTAAGGGTTAGGTTGGGTTTGTGGACTACACTTATCCACCATGGGGTACATTGTCCCAATTGCCATAGGTGATGGTGCTATGGCTGCGCACTGCACTATCCGTCTGGTCCCATTTTAAAAAAATCTCTTCCAGCTTATTTATCTTAGCCTTTAACTCTTGAATTTGTTTTGTTTGAGTATCTTTATTTTATTTGTATCAGGCGAGTATTATTACATAGGCTAGTTCTGTTTTATTTTTATTTTGATTATCCCACCATTTCTTCTATCTGTCAGGTGAGTCTTTTTTATTCTATTAAGAAATCCAAATTAATAATGTCCCGTATAAAATAGCTGTTAATGGAAATGGTTAACTCCTTTACAGGTTTGTAAGAAGGCCTGATGTCATTACATGACTTCGCGTAATCATCCGAAAAATTTTTTTTTAAAGTCTTTGTGCCTTCAAAACTTGCTTAGAAATTAGGAATCCGTTAAAACAGCAGAAATCATTAGTAAAGCCGTCATAATAAAAGTCTTCTCATCAGGAAAGACAGCATTTTAGATTAAACTCCAATTTTTTTTTTACTTCTAATTCAAGTACTTGCCAAAGATTTTTTTTTAATTGATTTAAAACGAGACCACACATTTTTAATAGCTATTTTGTTTACTGAAATCCAATTTTAAAAGTCAGTAAGATTTTATAATTCCCAGTTTTTTTCTTTCTGTGCTGAGTTCGCATAGCTTAGATCTTTTCTCCTCGTTATTTTCAAAACCCGCCTGCTTGTTTAGACTGTTCGGGACTTTTCTTGATGAACAACATCCATTTTGGAAATCTTTCAAACTGCAGTGAAACTTTCTCATAATTTAAAATCATTATCAATGGAGAGTGTCTTTTACCTCTTCAAATTCTTTTTTTTCAATTAAACCAATATCTTTTTCACAGCCGATATCAACTAGTATTTAGTAAGTTATGTCTTTTTCCATCGCAAACACCCCTTTTTTTTCAGCACCTATTTAGTACGTTACGACTCTTTTTTTTCAGATCTCCTTTCTTCAAATTAGGTATTGTATTTTACACAGAGGGCTCGTGTCTCCGTAAATTTGTTAATTTAAAATCATCAGACAATTGAAGACACTTTTCCTTTCAAATTCGTTCAATTTTTTTTCTTTCAAGGTTGCGTCTTTATCTTTTTTTTCATAACTAGAATGGAGTCTAGCACGTAGGCTTTGAGAGCTGCTTTTCGTTATCTCAAATGTTCCAGTTTCAAGGCCGTTCCAATGTCCCTTTTTCTAAACTGCTAAAGCTTGCCGTTTTAACATTTTTTCAAAAGTCCCTTTTTTTCACCCTGTCTGAAAAAGTGGGTGGAGCTAAAACAAACAGACAGCTCCCCCATTTTTCCAAACAGGCTTTCAGACGTGGGAAAAATTCATTCCGCAGTCAAAAAATCACACAAGTACTCTCACTCAACGACAGACATTCACAAAAGTCTCTTTTTATTCAACAACGCTTATTAATTGTTTGACCAGCTCTCTTTTTTTTGGATCCATATGTCACTTAAGATAGTCACTATCAGCTTTTTTATGGCATTACGTAGTTACGCAAGTTACAATTCATGATTGGTTTTATTCGCCTTTTTAATAGCCATGTTACCCATCTTCTTTGGGGCTATGAGGGTCTTGGGCACTCCCTTTAATTCGTGTTAGGTGTGCAGGACATTATTTATATCTATATGTCTTCCCTTGGTGCCGTACACTCGTACTGCCATGCTTTGGGTCAATATGTCTCGTCCCTGCACTGTGTGCTCGTATCGCTTCGGGTCAATAGACCTTTCCCTATATCTTCCCTTGCGTTGTACCCTCGCACTGCTGTACTACCTCCATGCGCGCATTTTAGGATGCACCTTTTGACCCCCTTCCACCACTAGATTGTCCTTGTCCTCCATTTCCGTCCCTCCTGGACCTGCAACAAATGGTTCTTTGTACAGATGTCCTTTCCTTGCAATGCCACAGCTCTAACTTGAAGGTGGTAAATTAAAACGTACTCACCCCAACAGCTGGGTCATTGTTCCATTTGGGAAGTCCGTACCCTGCTCGCAGCACCAAATGTAAGGAAAAAATGGAAGGGCTTCTCTTCCCATGAGTGCACCCTCTGATATAGAGGGTCGACGCTCGCCCCAACCCACGTAACAGCCCCCAGAGTTAGCAGACAGAGATGAATGGCAAGGTATAACGATCTTTATTAAGAACATCCGGGAACATCTCTCATCACAGACGCCTGTGAGTGGAGATGCTCCCTGAACAGCACAATCATACAACTTTTATACAGTTCAAAAACCCCTCCATTCCCTGGTAAGACCGGCCTAGAGCTCTAATTGGACTGCCTTATCAGTGCTACTTCTCTAATTGGACTACCTTATTAATGCTACTTTGGATTGACAGGCCAAGACCCTCATGACCACCTTAGGCCGAGACTAGAATGACTTCATTAGGTCAGAATTTGTTGATTCTCCTTGATGCCCGTGAGTCTGCCTCAAGCCTCTTTGCAAGGTCTTATCAATGTCTGTTTAGGTTCTCACATCATATCCTGTCGGAATATTATTGAATTGATAACTTCTGGAGCTTTGGTACTGGAATGTACAAGGCCAAAGAGAGGCCTTTTACTTCCTTATAAGTCGGTGCAGGAACCAGCACTTTAACCCTTGTCCCACTGGTACCCCTAATGCCAAATTTTTCTCTTACAACGCCGAAAAAAATTTGACCAATTTTGTCCTCATCGGTCTCAGCGTTATGCTGGCAGTCTGAAAAGATGCACCACCAGCCATTTCTCAGCCTTATGACCAATTTCGGGCCTTAAGAGCAGCACAATGAAGATTCTCCATTCCCCCTTGTAAAGTTCCTGATTTCCTACTCTGTTTCCCCACAAGCTGCATGACTGATGTAGAAAATCAGGGGAGATTCGGGGGGAGCGATAGAAAGGAAAGAATCAAACCTGCATCCATCTGCTGCATGATACAATGGATTGGCGTTCCAATACCGCATGCCAACTCATTATCTTTGGAGGAAGAAAGTAGTTGTCAATGTAATATAAGTAAGAATGCCATGATTGCTATTTTTGAATATGCTCAATTAATTTTCCCTTCTGAGCTCCCCACCTCATTCATTAATCCTTGTCTGAGCAGGTGATCTGCTGCTAGGCTGCTTGTGGTACAGATATCATCAGTCTGGGGCAATGCACCCTGCAGCAGTCCCTTCCTGTCTGTATATTCCCCTGATAAATTGGTTAAAGTTGACAACTCGCTAAGAGGAGTTTAGATCAGAGGTTTTGCATCATTGGATTAAAATTTCACATATGTATATATTCAGCAAAATAGTTGATTTTCCCACCAGCAGAAAAATAACACGATTAATATTGATATCAGTAAGATAATAATTAAAAAACTTTGTAAGGTGCTAAATGTCTGTTTTATGGATTGATATTAAAACTATCAATAATTAACACTTTAGAAAGTTAATATATGAAATATTTTCACTTGATATTTGACACATTTCATCAATGTGGGGAAGCACAGGTGTGACTCATTCCTACCACCCTGTGGCATCTTAATACAGTGCCAATGTGATATGCCAGCGCACAGCGGGAAAATAATTCTTATAAAATGTTTAACTATCTTTAAATTCTCCCTATATCCTGTGGGAAAATATTCTCTGATAGGAAACTACCTGTCAGAATTCAGAGCAGTCATTAGAATGTCAAAATCTCAGACAAATGGAAAAACATGTTTAGACACAATCCTTCTAAATGACTGCAAATGTAATGATATCAATAAGGAGAAACATTTTCTAACATTAGACAATTCACAAAAATATTATACTAAATTTTAAATGCGTCAGAGCTGAGATATCATGCCATGAGACTACACTGGAAATGCAATGGGCCGAGATTTGTGGTCGATGGCGTACCTCCGGAATACACCTCCAACCCAGAAAAAATACAAAAGTGCCTGGTGGCTCTGGAGCTCCGAAGTCTTCGGGTCCTGGGCCTCCAGGCATACGTCTGCGTAAAGGCCCAAGGATCCAAGGAATGCAGGTGGTTCGAAAGCATCCCTGGAACCATGTGGGCCAGGTCAACCAATTAGAACAGTGGATTCCTCATAAACTTATGGGGATTTCATCTCCGAACGGAATCCCCATTAGCGTATGAGAAATCCTCAAATAAATAAAGAAAAATAAATATTAATAATATTAATTAAAAGTCCTGAGATTAAGTATATTTTTTAAATACATTTTTTTGAAAAATAATAAAAACATTTTTATCCAGCCCAAAATTTGCATGAACTAATTTTAAATGTTTTTTGTATGTTTTAATCATTTTTTTAAATTTAATTTAATTTTTTTTTAAACCCTTATGCTGGTACAAACAAGCCTATGTCTGCTTGTAAGGGTTTTGTGGGCATTCGCTGGACAATAGTTGGGCAAATAGCTTATCTCTGCGCCAGTGAAAGTGTTTTTGGGGTGCATGCAAATGACTTGTCAAAAAGAAACATAACTGATCGCAAGTTTTGGGTTTCGCACATGCGCAGCGCATGCAGAGACCCAGAACTTGTGGGCTCAACCTGAGGGCTAGCAACAGCGTACACTGTGCATATACTATTATCGACCGCACAAAATCCAGGCCAATGTTTAACACTTGCCAGTTATAGAGGGCCCAGTTATACTGTCACTTTTGTGGTTTTGGGTGAATAATGACACGAAAAGTGGCAATATGACTAGGGTGTCAGGAGCTGATCTGACACCTGACCACATCATCGACAAATGGTGTGAGACTCCCTTCAAGAGATTGTCTCATATAGATTCAAGTTCACAGTGGTTGTAGTATAACTCCAGTCCGACTGAAATCATAGTTTAAAAATTCCCATGCTATTGATTGAGATTGCCTGGGAAGTTTTAAAACTTTAGGTGTAATCTTTCCAATATTAGGACAAAATGAATGCTCTTGTCCATATTTGCGTAACATTAAAAATTAGCAAACTGACAGTTCTCTTCCAGGGATGTCTGCCTTGAAGACGTTCTGCTGCTCTCTTTGATGTGATTTCCGTTTGTCTCTTTTAACCTGTTCCTTTTTAAATGATGTTCATCTGTAATATTTTGCAGTCCTGAGGAAATGTCTAAGACCTAAAACCTCTGTCGAAGTCCAATTTCTCCTTCTATTTCTTCACAGATGCAGCCTGACCTGTACAGTATTTCCACCTTTTTCAGGTTTTGTTTTCAGATTTACAGAATCTGCAGTATTTTGCTATTTGGTTAAAAATTAACCTCTGGGGAAGGGGGTGCAGTTGTGGGGGCGGGTGGTGGTGGGGGGGTGCAGTGAAGAGGAGCTATAGTCTGTAAGAATAAAAATGTTTAGTAATGATAACATTGATTCTGTATATATATAAATGTTAAAAGTGTAGATTAAATGGAAAGGTTGCATTGTTGAAAGAAACAAAATGGATAACTTCTCCAAGTTCATGCCTCCTCTAGCTGGGCAGAGTTCAAGTTACAAAGGAAGCATGGCTTTGAAACTCAGCAAACTAGAAAAGATGTTAATTGGAAAGCTATTAACCTAATCAAGGAATGGCACCGGCCCTCCAGACAGATGCATGTATGAGTAGAAGCCAATCAGGAATGGCCCTGGAACCAAGACCCAATCCTGAGGCTTTCTGAGAAACTATAGCCTTAAGAGGTATAAAAACTCAGGTCAAAGATTGCTCTGTCTCTTTTCTTAAGCACATGGCAAAAAGCAGGACCTTCCTCTATAGATGAAGGAGCAGGCCGTGTGCTTTGCCAAAGGGAAGTAAAGTATATCTTTATACCTTTTTCATTGTAACATCATTGTATCTGTTGTAATTAAGTAGAGTCCGTAGGAAACTAATAGACTGGTGTTGTGTTCAATAGGCTATTTACATGTGTGTGTGTTTAATAAACTTGTTCCAAATTGTTTTAAAAGAATTGGGCTTGCTGTCAATTTAATGCCAGAGATTTAGAAATCTTACAAAACTGGGGGCTCGTCCGGGATCTGGCAAGACAGCTTTTGATCATTCTTTTGAACATTTGGAAATGTTGGTAATTGCGATTCTAATCTGTTTTGTGAAGTGTAAACTATAAACTCTTAAAGGGATCGGGAGAAGTTGCATATTAAGGAGCAGTTGTCTCAATAGTTGGAACTGTTTAAGTGGGGATGCATCAGTAGTTAAATTCAAAAGACACAGCATGAAGGGATCAGTCATGTACAAAAAAACAGCAAAAGATATACAGATAGTCTATGAGGAAAAAGTATGTGAAAAGGTATCAATAAAGAACATATAAGAGTTACAGGCACGGTCTCTTGGCATTCTGCGCACAATACTTTGCTCAGAAAGATGAGGAATTAAAAGAGTTTCAAAATTTAAGGGAAGTGATACAAGGTTTAAAAGACCAAAGGGCAAAAGAGATATAAGGTTTAAAAGAATCACAAATAAAAGAGTTTCGACTAAACGAAAAAGAGATTCAAAATATTAAAGAACAGAAGGAAGAAAGCCTTCAACTTATTTGGCAGTTAAAGGGGGGCGAAATACAGCATTTGAGACAAGAAATTGATCGATTAAACCACAGTATTAGGCAATTAGAAAGAGGGGCCGAACAGGCAGCTTCGTTGCTACAGCAACAAAGCCTTTCAAATTTAAATGCCACAGCAGCTGTCATTGAAGCGAATGAAAACAAATTAGAATTTAAAAAATATAAATTGGAAAACTTGGTGCTCCGGCAAGTGGTAAAAGTTGCTAGGGGGTATTAAGGGAAGTAATTAAGAAGCCACATAGTGAGGCAGACCACCCCTCGTGCCAACTAGATATAGCGAGGCTAAAAAGTAAGTCAGGGGAACAGCAGGCCCTGATTTACGCAGTAACATGGGGAGCCATAAGAGACACAGAAGAGGACAAGGGGGAGACAGATTGAGAAGAGGAAGGCAGTCAGTATAATCCCCAGGAGGGTGGTAAAGAATGGCCTACCTGGGAGACACGAGGACCAACCATAGCAGTAGTAACCACTTTTTTACGACATAATGCGCATGGTCACATCACCATTAACCATATCGACTCACGGCCCATATCTGGTGCTGACGAGTTGGGGCCCATTAATGATGGGGACGACCCACTGGAAGTTAACAGGAGATGGGAAAATTTCAGGAGAAGTCATCCCGAGTTAGAAGAGAGAGATTTAACACGAGTCCTTCACTTGGCCTGTTCCACTTCCCTAAAAGATAATCTGCCAGACGCAGTCCTCCAGCCTGACACAGCGGCCGATGCAGCCATGACCGAGATCCTAAACCATTTAGGGATCCAAAACTTAAACTTAGTGGCTCTGCTTAATCAGACCAAGCAGCACCCAGAAGAGACCCCTAGAGCCTTCAGTAATTGACTGTACGATATCTATGAACGTACCCAGAAACAGGCACCCGCAAATCCTGCAGTAGGAAAGAATCAGGAACAATTTAAATCGATGTTCCTGATCCAACTCCACTCTGTAGTTAAAACCACCCTGGGAATAGCCATGAGATCCATCAATCAGTGGACAGATATAGAGCCCAGCGCTCAAATAACCTGGGAGGTGGTAAAAGACCAGTTAAAGGTGCAGTCACCACCCACTGCAAATAAACCAGTGTCAACAGTGGAGGGATCTAGGTGTTACCCCTTTAAGGGACAGTGCTTTAATTGTAAGAAGGCAGGCCACCTAGCAAAAGACTGCAGCAGACCCAGATAGGCACCGGACCACGGTGCAACGCATAGATACCTCACGAGGGATGAATCCAAGCCCTCTGGACAAATCAATGATTGGACCAGTTGATAACCCTCATAAAACCATAATTGCCATGGGAGGGCTGCAAAATCATTTACCGGTGCACGCAATCGCCGATGCACACTCAATAGAAAGACCCCTTCACGGATCCAACCTATGATGCAATCCGGCCCCCAAAGATTGGTCGGAAGTAGGATTCCAACGTGATGGTAGCAGGAGATCAGTAGTCCTTGTTGTCTTAAAAGGGGGCAGGCAGCAGATTATGCTTATCGATACTGGCTCAGCTATTACCAGCATCCACACCCCATACCCTGAACGCCATGCAGTGGCAGGCAAGGGTTGTATGACCCTTAAAGGGTTTAATGGTCTTACAACCACCGCGTATACAGGGAAGGCCACTAAACTTCAGTTGCGAGGCCTCACCTGTAAGCTCCCAGTGCTGATGCTGATCACCACCCCTGACGGATCAGTATGGCACAGTAATAGATTACAATCAGGACTGTGTTTGGATAGGATTGAGAGATAATGCGAGAGTGATAGAAATTTCAGATGCTCACTCAGTTTTTGCTATTAAAAAGCCATCTGAGTATGACCCCCCCCCCCCCCCCCCCCCGGGGAGTGAAAATGAAGCTGTGGCAAAACTAATTCAGGAACACCTAGCAGTGTTTACCACAAGCATGAGTGTGGAAAAATGGCAGGTGAAGAGTCTGTTGAGAGGTCCCCCCACTCACTCACTAAAGAGTACCCCATCCCAAGGGAGAGTCACCCTTACATCCGAGACACCATAAAATCCCTAGTTGAGCAGGGTGTTGTTAGGACAAGCACTTTCACGATCAATTCACCCACATGGCCGGTTGAAAAGCCTGATAGCAGCTGGCGACTGACTATTGATTATATAAAGTTAAATTCTGTAACACCAGCCTGCTCATCGGTAGTAAGAGAAACTCCAACCATATTATCTCAAATTGCTGCTAGTTCCAAGTACTTCTCGACCCTCGACATCGCAAATGGATTCTGGAGTATCCCTTTTAAAAGGGAAGACCAGTACAAATTTGCGTTCACAATTGAGGACCAGAGCTATACCTGGACATGCCTGCCTCAGGGGTTCCACAATGCCATGACGATCTTCCACAAAAGAATGGCTGCAATTTTGAAACTTTTCACGCCCTACCTGCTTGCTGCAGTAAGTAAACGATCTACTGCTGGCAACCGACAGCATGGAGGAGCATCTGTCCCTTTTGCACAAACTGTTGACATTGCTGGCTCAGGCGGGACCAAAGGTGAATCCCCATAAGGCTCAATTAGTAAAAAAATGGGTCACCTTTCTAGGAGTGTCCATTTCTCCAGAGGGATCGTCCCGCGATTCTCACAAGGTGGAGATAATACAGCAACTGTCATTAACCACTTCCAAAACAGCTCTACGATTATTCTTCTGTTTGGTGGGGTACCAAAAGAATTTTACCCCATGCTTTGCAAAGTGCGCAAAGCCCCTGTATGATTTGATAAAACTGCAGGGTGATGACATACACCCGGCATGGACTGATGCTCACACCCAATCCATGGCTAAATTAAATACTGGAGTGATACAGGCCGCATGTCTGATCCCTCCCGATCCCACGCAGCCCTTTCATTTAGAGATCGGGGCCACAGAACAAAGCCTCACTGCAGTTCTGTGCCAAATGCGAGCTGATCGACTGTACATCTCGAATCCTGCAGGGGGCAGAAAAAAATGTATACCGCATGCGAGCGCCACCTATTGGCCGTCTTCTGGTCGGTACATCACTTTACCTTTATTACTGGGTTACAGGCTACAATCCTGTACAGCAGGCACACACATCTGAAACTACTGAGGAAACCTGGAGATTCGCTAGTTTCCTCGCAGCGCCTCAGCAAATGGACATTGGAATTTATGGAAAGAGACACTGATACCATTTCCAAACCCACCTCATTGCTGCCACAATTTCTGATCTATGAGGGGGACCCGCATGAATGTCCGTTACCCCGATTAACTTTGAGACCCACCCTGTGCAGAAAGAGCCCGTACAGGGTGCCCCAGATGTCTACATCAATGGGTCCTCATATCACATTGAAGGATCCCATCACACCGGATATGTTGTGGTATTGCCAGAAAGAACCATCCAGCGAAGATGCAACAGACAGTCTTCATAATATGAATAAGTTTAACGCACTTCTAACCGCTGTGAAAGAAACCTCAGATAGACCCGTGAATATTTGGTCAGATAGTGCCTATACTATAAACACCATGCTCTGCTTTCCCCTATACCACAAGAATGACTATTGTATGATAGACGGTAAGGCCCTGGTCCATGGGCTCTGGTTACGCCTGCTCTGGTCATACCTTAAACAGCGATCCCAGCCCTGCTTCATAGGAAAGGTAGCAGCCCATAGAAAAGGGGGTCCACATAGTGAGGGAAATTCCAAAGCAGTCAGAGCAGCCAAGGATGCTGCAATTGATGGGGAGATAAAGGATATAGTTGTTGAGTCCTGCAATGCTGTTAGCAAGGCCTCCCCAACAGATCACATAGATTTAAAATCTATGCAGCAGCAATACTGGCTATATGCTGTTATAAGCACCTGGTACGAGGAAGGCAGACTCCTTCCTCAACCGACAGCCTGGGCTGCCAATATCATACTAGCCACTGCCCCTGCAGTTGCTGATGTTCAAAAGAAAGCCAAATGCCTGCCCGGTGGTGTGTATTCCACCAGAGGTGGGTCAGGAACTGCTCTCCCTCTTTCACTCCCACCCCACAACAGGGCACTAATCGGCCCTGGTAACCTTCTATAAGGAAGCATCCACAGCTTGGTGGCCTTCCATGAGGGAAACAATCAACCAATACGTGGCACGATGCCTACCGTGCCTGCAGCACAATCCTCCCGCGTGCACTAACCGAGCCTTGCTTCAAACATGCCCCCACCTCAAGGGCTATGGACTCACCTCCAGATAGATTTCATTGGGCCACTTCCATAGGTGCAAGGCAATTTTCAGCATGCCCTAGTGGTGGTGGATCAATTCACTAAATGAATCGAAGCATTCCCCTGCCGCTCCAACATCACAATCATGGCAGTCAAAACATTATTAAATCATGTGTTTTGTAGGCGGGGGGGGGGGGGGAGTACCAGTACAAGTGGATAGTGATCAAGGTTCACACTTTACTGGTAAAATTTTTACCCATCTGCAGGAAATGTTGGGGATAAAACACAAATTACATATTGTTCACCACCCCCAATCATCCAGAGGGGTTGAAAGGGGGAACAGGACCCGCAAGTTAATGGTAAAAAAAATTTGCATGGACTACCCCACTCAATGGGCTAACATGCTGCCATTGTGCTTAATGGCAATGAGGTGCACACCTCACAAAACAACAGGGGTCTCCCCATATCAGGACATGATGGAAAACTCATGAGAACACCAGGCCAGCTAAGAATAACAGGGATGAATCCCCTGACTATGAAATCATGTAGTTCCAAGTGGCTGGAGCAAGTGATAGATTACACCGATCAGATGAATTGATTTGTGGCCACCAAATTGGGGAAGTCAAAGACAAATTTAAAGGTCCTTTGACAAAAAGTACATCCCTTTGAATATCAAGTGGAAGACTCAGTAATGATTCCAAATCATGGGAAAAGAAGCATGTCTGTGAGCCCAGGTGGTGGTGACCGCATACGATTATAGACTGATTGAACCCCATGGTTTATTTCATTCAGTTAGCGGGGAAAAATGGCGTTAAGTACAAGAAATGATTTCACATTAATCAGTTTAAAAACTGACAAATGGTAAATACTACACTGATTACACTGATCTTGTTTCCCACAGATCATATATGGATCCTTATGATTGTCGGGACGATACTGGCTATGACCGAAGCCGAGGAAAGATGGAGAAGCGGAAGCTGCAGCATGACTTACGAACATCATCAATGTGCTTTGAGAAGCAACGGTGCACTGAAGATACAGGAAGGGGAGGGTCTCCACTGGAGATGTTATTGTGCTATAGTAAATCCCCTACGTGTGGAATACACCTTACGAGGTGGGGACCGAGTCAGGCTATCTACTTTTCTCTCTCTCTAAGTTTAAAACCCATATACGGTGGTCATCCACCTCACAGAAACATAAACAGCAGAGCTATCAGAACCCTCTCAATGTTTATGATATGTGAGCCCTGAGGAGATAAACCATATGAAGATATTTCCCCCTCAAGGTGGGGCGTCTGTAAGAATAAAAATGTTTAATAATAATAAAATTGATTCTGTATATGTATAAATGTTAAAAGTGTTGATTATATGGAAAGGCTGTACTGTTGAAAGAAACAAAATGGATAACTTCTCCAAGTTCATGTCTCCTCTGGCTGGGCAGAGTTCAAGTTACAAAGGAAGCAGGGCTAGAAAAGGTGTTAATTGGAAAGCTATTAACCTAATCAAAGAATGGCACCCGTCCTCCAGACAGACACATGTATGAAGAGAAGCCAATCAGGAATGGCCCTAGAACCAAGACCCAATCCTGAGGCTTTCTGAGAAACTGGCCTTAAGAGGTATAAAAACTCAAGCCAAATTGCTGTGTCTCTTTTCTTAAGTACACAGCAAAAAGCAGGACCTTCCTCTCCAGACAAAGGAGCAGGCCGTGTGCTTTGCCAGAGGGAAGTAAAGTATAACCTTTTAATACCTTTATTATTGCAACATCATTGTACCTGTTATAATTAAGTAGAGTCGTTAGGATACTAATAGACTGCTGTTGTGTTCGATAAGCTATTTGCATGTGTGTGTTTAATAAACTTATTCCAAATTGTTTTAAAAGAATTGGTCTTGCTATCAATTTAATGCCAGAGATTTAGAACTCTTACAGAATGTAAAGCAAGCCTGTGAAGAACTGCAGTGGGACCACAGAGGTCAGTCTGCAGTCCAAGGGTCTGTACCACCATCACCAAGGCACAATTTCTTGTTGGTAACCGCAGTATAACTGCAGCCAGAGACTCCTTGTCACATTTGCATATGAGATAATACATGGCACTGAATAGGCATAACTGATGAACTCAGTCGTGTTATTTTAATGAAACTGCAAATGAATTGGGTCATGGTTCTTTACAAGCAGCAGTATTAATCTCACTCCAAATGCATATAACATTTTGCACTTTGGCTCAAAGTTTGAAAATTCATTAGCAATCCATTAAAAAAATATTGGAGTTCAACACACTGCAATGAGTTATTTAAATGCTGGGAGAAAACACAGGCAAAATGCCATGGAAGTGGAACCTTAGATGTCACTCATTACCAATGAAATTCACCCACTTAGATTTCAAAGTATGACTTATCGTGATGCACCTTACTTTTAAAAATATACACAGGCCCGTATGTTTAAATTGAATTTCAAGCTGTGCCATTCCTACTGAACACAATGGGCCTAAATTTTCTGAAAGAAATAAACTCTGTGAATGATGCACACCGCTATTAATTGCCACAAGTAGCTGGATGATTTGCACCATCGTTAGCTTCACGAAAACGACATCTTACCCTTAACCTCCTTGTGAGTTTCATGAAGTTGCTGCATTTACACATTAATTGCACATTAAACTCGCCACCGAAAGTTGAGTCTAGTAATTAATAGTGGAAGTACCCTTTTAAGAACATAAGATTTAGGAGCAGGAATTGGCCATTTGGCCCCTCGAGACTGCTCTGCCATTCAATAAAATCATGGCTGATCTGATCATGTACTCAGCTCCACTTCCCTGCCCACTTCCCATAACCCTTTACTCCCTTATTGCTCAAAAATTTGTCTATCTCCGCCTTAAATATATTCAATGACCCAGCCTCCACAGCTCTCTGGGGCAGAGAATTCCATAGATTTACAACCCTCTGAGAAGAAATTTCTCCTCATCTCAGTTTTAAATGGGCGGCCCTTATTCTAAGACTATGTCCCCTAGTTTTAGTTTCCCCAGTGAATGGGAATATCACTCTGCATCCACCTGAGCCCCCTCATTATCTTATAAGTTTCAATAAGATCACCTTTCATTCTTCTGAACTCCAATGTGTATAGGCCCAACTTACTCAACCTATCTTCATAAGTCAATCCCCTCATCCCCGGAATCAACCTAGTGAACCTTTTCTGAACAGCCTCCAATGCAAGTATATCCTTCCTTAAATACAGAGACCAAAACTGGAAGCAGTACTCCAGGTGTGGCCTCAACAATACCCTGTATAGTTGTAGCAGGACTTCACTGCTTTTATACTCTAACCCCCTTTCAATAAAGGCCAACATTCCATTTGCCTTCCTGATGTGACAATTGTTAATGGCTGCCAATCAACCTCTCTGGCCCAGAAAGTGAACAATTAGAAGTGTGGAGTATCATTCATAAGAACATAAGAAATAGAAGCAGGAGTAGACCATTCGGCCCCTCGAGCCTGCTCTGCCTTTCAATGTGATCATGGCTGATCTTCTACCTCAATTCCACTTTCCTGCACTATCCCTTAATATCCAAACATCTATCAATCTCTGTCTTGAATATAATCAATGGCTGAGTCTCCACATCCCTGTGGGATAGATAATTCCAAACATTCACCACCCTCTGACTGAAGATATTTCTCCTCATCTCAGTCCTAAACGACCAAGCCCTTATTCTGAGACTCTGACCCCTGGTTCGAGACTCCACAGCCAGATGAAACATCCTCCCTGCATCTACCCTGTCAAACCCTGTAAGAATTTTGTATGTTTCAATGAGATCACCTCTCATTCTTCTAAACTCTAGGGAATATAAGCTTAGTCTACTCAATCTCTTATCATAGGACAATCCCCCCATCCCAGGAATCAGTCTGGTGAACTTTTGTTGCACCACCTCTGTGGCAAGTATATCCTTCCTTAGGTAAGGAGACCTAAACTGTACATAATACTCCAGGTGCGGACTCACCAGGGCCCTATATAATTGCAGTAAGACGTCTTTACACTTATACTCAAGTCCTCTTGTAATAAAGACCAACATACCATTTGTTTTCTTAATTGCTTGCTGTGCCTGCATGTTAACTTATAGTGATTCATGTACAAGGACACCCAGATCCCTCTGAACACCAACATTTCTCAATCTCTCGCCATTTAAAAAAAATACTCTGCTTTTCTATTTTTCCTATCAAAGGGGATAACTTCAAATTTCTCCACAATTTTTTCCATTTGCGACGTTCTTGCCCATTCACTTAGCCTGTCTATATCCCCTTGAAGCCTCTTTGCATCCTCCTCACAACTTACATTCCCACCTAGCTTTGTATCATCAGCAAACTTGGATATATTACATTTGGTCCCCTCATCCAAATCATTGAGATAGATTGTGAATAGCTGGGGCCCAAACACCGATCCTTGTGGCACCCCACTAGTTACAGCCTGCCAACCCACAAATGACCCGTTTATTTCTACTCTGTTTTCTGTCCGTTAACCATTCCTCAGTCCAGCTAGTATATTACCCCCAATCCCATGAGCCCTAATTTAGTTCAATAACCTCTTGTGTGGCACCTTATCAAATGCCTTTTGTAAACCCAAATACACCATATCCACTGGTTCCCCCTTATCTATTCTGCTAGTTACAACCTCAAAAAACTCTAACAGATTTGTTATAGATCCGTATTGACTATGCCCAATCTTATTATTCTTTTATAAGTGCCCTCTTTACCATGTCCTTAGTAATGGGATCTAGCATTTTCCCTACTACTGATGTCAGGCTAACTGCTCTGTAGTTCCCCGTTTTCTCTCATAGAAACATAGAAATCTACAGCACAGAAAGAGGCCATTTCGGCCCATCGTGTCTGCACCGGCCGACCAAGAGCCACACGGCCCTCGTTCAGCAGCCCTGAAGGTTACATATAAACCTATGAACAATGAACAATGGCGGAAAGGTAAAGTGCACCCAGCCCAATCAATCCGCCCCACACAACTGCGACATCTCTTGCACTGAAACATTCTACACTCCACCCCAACTGGAGCCATGTGATCTCCTGAGAGAAGCAAAAACCAGATAAAAAACCCAGGCCAATTGGGGGAAAAGAAATCTGGGAAAATTCCTCTCCAACCCATCCAAGCAATCAAAACTATTCCAGGAGATCACCTTGGCCGCAGTACTTACCATCGTATCTGCGCCAGCCAACAAGAGGTTATCCAGTCTAATTCCACTTACCAGCTCTAGGTCCGTAACCCTGCAGGTTACGGAATTTTAAGTGCCCATCCAAGCACCTTTTAAATGTGGTGAGGATCTCTGCACCCACCATCCTTCCAGGCAATGAGTTCCAGACCCCCACAACCCTCTGCATGAACAAGCCCCCCCTCAAATCCCCTCTGAACCTTCCACCAACCGCCTTAAAACTATGCCCCCTCATAATTGACCCCTCAACCAAGGAAAATAGGCCCTTGCTATCCACTCTCTATGCAGGCCCCTCAACATTTTGTACACCTCAATGAGGTCTCCTCTGAACCTCCGCTGTTCCAATGAGAAAAAACCCAGCCTAACCAATTTGTCCTCATAGCTAAGATTCTCCATTCCAGGCAGCACCCTATAAATCTCCTCTGCACCCTCCCTAGTGCAATCATGTCCTTCCTATAATATGGCGACCAGAACTTAAATCGTAGGATTACATTTGCTACCTTCCAATCTGTGGGAACTGTTCTAGAATCTATGGAATTTTGGAAGATGACAACAAATGCTTCCACTATCTCTATAGCCACTTCTTTCAAAACCCTAGGATATAGGCCATCAGGTCCAGGGGATTTATCGGCTTTCAGTTCCATTAATATCTCCAGTACTATTTTGTTCACTAATACTAATTTCTTTCAGTTCCTCATTCTCGCTAGACCCTTGTTCTCCATTATTTCTCGCAAGTTTTTTGCGTCTTCTTCCTAATTTTTCCTGTCTCAGCATATAAGGGACCCACCTTTCCTTTCACTAATCTTTTCCTTTTTACATACCAATGGAAGCTTTTACAGTCTGTTTTTATGTCTCTCGCGAGTTTATTCTCATATTCTATTTTCCCTTTCTTTATCAATTTCTTAGTCCTCCTTTGCTGAATTCTAAAATCCTATTCCTCAGGTTTACTGCTCTTTTTGGCAACATTATAAGCTTCTTCCTTTGATCTAATACTATCTTTAACTTCTCTTGTTAGCCACGGTTCGACCACTTTCCTTTGGGGTTTTTGTGCCTTAAAGGAATGTATGTTTGTTGTAAATTGTGCATTCATTATTTAAATGCTAGCCATTGCTTGTCTAGCATCATACCTTTTTAATGTTGTTTCCCAATCTACCTTAGCCATGCGTATGTAGTTTGCCTTGTTTTAAGACCCTAGATTCGGATTTAAATAAATGACCTTCAAACTCAATATAAAATTCTATTATATTATGGTAACTCTTCCCTAAAGGTCCCTTTACAACAAGGTTAATAATTAACCCTTTCTCATTGCACAATACTAGATCTAAAATAGTCTGTTCCCTTGTTGGTTCCTCAATATACTGATCGAGAAAACCATCTTGTATACATTCCATGAATTTGTCCTCCATATTATTACTGCAAATGTGGTTATCTATAATGTAGATTAAAGTCCCACATGATTACTGTATTAAGCTTCTTAAATATACCTCTAATTTCCTGATTTATAATGTGCCCTACATTACCACTACTGTTTTGGGGCCTATAAACAAATCTCAACAATGTTTTCTGCCCCTTGTTGTTTCTTAGCTCCACCCAAACTGATTCTACTTCTTGATTTTTGGAGCTAAGATCCTTTCTCTCTACTGTCTTTAACTCACCCTTTATTATCAGGGCTACCCCTCTTCCTTTTCAATTTTGCCTATTTTTTCTAAGAGTTAAGGATCCTGGAATATTTAGTTCCCAACCTTGGTCATTTTGCAACCATGTCTCCATAATGGCTATTGGATCAAACCTAATCATTTCTATCTGCGCTATTTTTCCCTGATGTCACCTTTGTCACTGATGCCCTAGTACCTTGGTTACTCGCTGTCCCTTCCTGACCCATTCTGCTTATATTTACCGAAAACTCTGCTCTGCTCTATATCCTTGACATTGCTCTTGCTGCTTTTAAATTTACTCTTTCCTGAATCTGTCCACCCTTCCCCTTCATTAGTTTAAAGCTCTGTCTACTGCCCTAGTTATTCATCACGACATTGGTTCCAGCCTAGTTCATGTGGAGCCCGTCCCAACGAAACAGCTCCCTCCTTCTCCTGTACTGGTGCCAGTGCCCCATGAAGCAAAACCCCTGCCTCCCACACCATTTTTTGAGCCATGCATTTAATCTTCTAATCTGCTTATCCCTATACCAATTGGTGCGTGGATTATTACCTTGGAGGTTCTGCTTTTTAATTTGGACCCCAACTCCTCAAACTCTCTCAGCAGAACCTCATTCCTAGTTTTACCTATGTCGTTGGTACCTATGTGGACCATGGCAACTGGATCTTCTCCTTCCCACTCCAAGTTCTTCTCGAGCCATGAGGAAATGTCTTTAACCCTGGAACCGGACAGTCAGCACAGCCTTTGGAATTCCTGGTCATGGCTGCAGAGAACAGTATCTATCCCTCTGACTAAACTGTCCCATTTCAGGTACTGAATTGTTGTTGGAGAATTTAAAAATATAAATTATAACATTTTTACTAAACTTCATACTTTATATTTCTGTCTCTTTTCACTCTTTCTCTAAATCCAATCTTTCCTTATTTCACTTTCAATATATTGAATTCACCCTCTTTCTCAGTACATCCTCTGTTTATCTTTCAATCTTTAAATCTCATTGGTTAAGGAGATACATGGGGACGAAATTGTCCCTCTTCTTAAGGTCTGTTACCACCGCAAATCAGCGGCCACGCTGCAGAGTGGAGTGGCCGTCGACTTTTTGTGGAAAGGCCGCTGCGTGCCCAATTGCCCTCCCGAGTTTTCCCGGCGGTGCGCCGAACGCCCCCCCATAAGACTCCGCTGCTGCCAATCCGTGGTAAGCGCATCCTAACCGTACACACCGCCAATCTAACCCCCGCCCTCCGATGGTGACAATCCCCTCTGAAAATCTTCAGCACGCCTGATGGTGCGTAAACCTGTTTTTTCCTGGTGGTCCAGGAAGGTTGTGGCCTTTTGCAATGGTGGTGCGGCTTCCCTTAAAGTGGAGGATGCACTGCCACTGCCGCCATGTTTGTTTTTGTCGGCCGACTGCCATGTCGGCCCGACAATTATGCCCCCGGGTTCGGCCAGGCTGCTAAAAGGAAGCCTAGTACCCCCTCTTCGGTGCCAGGCCATTGGACCAGCCGAAACCCTCCCTGGTGGCCCTGTGGGCTGATGTTTTAAAATCATGGAGGCTCTCCCTTTTAAGTGAAGGGGAGTGATGTGGTGATGGGGCACTGTGATGACATCATCGCGGTGGTCACTTTGCACTGCCCCTCAACTTCCGCCCCTCAAGTTTTGTCACCACCTCTGCATTTAGGGTTAGGGTTAAGATCTTCGAAGATCTCCTTAATCGAGACTCTGCCTTTGACACGAGTGTCCTCGAATCCATCCCGCAGCATGCTACCTGCCACCATCTCGGCAAAATCCCAGCCCTGATGAGGTAGAAAAGGTCATCTATCAGCTCAAGAACAACAAGGCATCAGGAACAGATGGAATCCTTGCTGAGGCACAAAAGTATGGTGGAGAGGCATTGTTGGCGCTAATGCATCACCTCATCTCTCTCATCTGGAAGGAGGAGTGCATACCTGAAGATCTCAGAGATACCATAATCATGACCATCTTTAAAAAAGATGTCCAACTATGACAACTACAGAGGAATCTCCCTGTTGTCGGCCACTGGGAAAGTCATCGCTAGAATCCCCCTCAACCTTCTTCTCCCTGTGGCTGAAGAGCTCCTCCCAGAATCACAATGTGGATTCAGTCCACTACGGGGTACAACGGACATGATCTTCATGGCGTGACAATTGCAAGAGAAATGCAGGGAACAGCACCAACCTTGTACATGGCCTTCTTTGACCTTACAATATCCTTTGACACTGTTAACCGTGAGGGAATATGAAGCATCCTCCTCCGTTTCGGCTGCCCCCAAAAGTCTGGCGCCATCCTCCGCCTGCTCCACGATGACATGCAAGCCGTGATCCTGACCAACGGATCCACCATAGACCCAATCCAAGAGGCCCTGTTGTCCTCCCCTCAACATTATTAGCTTGCACTTCCAGCAACTTACAGGGCAAAATATTTTTGAGCTGAAGGGTGCAGAAAAAAGTCTAACTAACTGGGCACAATAAATATCACCCCCCAATATTGTTCCAAGGCTAACAGCATTATAGAGATCAATATATATTTGATAAGCAAAAACTGTTAATTTACATACTTAACCCATTCTTTCTATCATTCATTCTTTTTTCTACAATTCAACTAAACGAAATAAATTCGATAGGAATGTGTTGTATCTAAAGAAAGGCACGAAATTAAAAATCATTTCCATTTAGATGCAATCTCCAGAAGTGATGCAGTAATTATCCTGGTTTAATGAGCTCTGGCAACTTTCTGTGGGAAACAGACCACAACAGGAGATGAAATGTGCTGACAAGGTCACAAGTTCCTTGTGTGAATTAGAAAGAAAATATACTTAACGTGATACTTCTTATATTTCTCAAAGCTGTTTTGTTAGTTCTGGAGGCTATCTACGAATGTAAATGGCTTCTAGTTTCCAGAATTATATATCTATCTTCTGTCTATCTATCTAAATGTATTGTTTATAACAAGCATATCCTGTACTTTTCGGATTTTTTATATCATGCTATCGTCATCACGCCTGGCCGTTAGGGTAAACACTGTTTATTTTTAAGGTTTTATCAAGCTTACTGAAAATAACCTCCGAGTGACTAACTTTTCTAACTAACCTTTGGCCCTCCCAGCTCTGGATGCCATATCACAGGAACGATGATGCTATTGTGATTTGCCTAAGGTCTGTTATATTTCCTACTCACAGCCTCGGGGGCCGGATAAGTTTTTAAATCATAGCAGCAGGTCTCCCCTCAAAGTATTTCCTGCACTTTCTGTTTTTGTTTCAATTTTCCCGCATCTGTAGTATTTTGCGTTTTATCAAGTACATGAAAGACATGGACAGCAACAATTTGTGTTGTATTTTCTCCTTTCTAATTGATTATTCTCCACTGTTATTATGCGTTCAGTATACGCCGTTCTCTGCAATTTATTTTCTTTCCAATCACATTCTTTCAAAAATGTCTTTCGAGTTATATTCCAGAAAAACAATTCTCGGAGATGCAACCGTCACAGTTCCTCACCCCACTACGTAATCCCCCAAATTATTTTTTAACACGATTAAAAGCAACAATATATAAAAGCATCACAAATTTGCCCATTCCATCTTTCATCTGCTCCAGTAACTACCACAGCCTTGCGCTCCCCAACATCCCCAACGTCTGGTGCACCCTACCGCAATACTTCATGGCCCAGCCTGTCCAGCGGATGTCTGATGTTCTATGGGTTACAGCGTGGCCCAGCCTTCGACAGAATGCACATGCAAAGAGGGCAACTGTACTGGGAAGTGGACGTATATAGACGTATAACTAAGCAACCAGACTACAGCTCCGCGAAGTCATTGCTCAGCACCAAGCTCCAGAACTCCCAGTTTCCTCTTTCCTACCCTGCAGCAGCCGAAGCCCAATTCTAGATTAGCAACCACCTGCTCCCCACCAACCCCCTCTCAATGTACTGGCCCAACTCTGGACATTCACAGAAGTCCCTCTCCCATCGTTCTCCCTCTCAATGTGCACTCCCCTCCTGCTCCCTCCTTCTAGATCACTTTAATTCTGGTTTTCCTAATATCCATCCCTCAGCACCCCTCCTAGCCCCAGCATTGGACACTATTCTAGTCCGAAATGTCACAATTTTCTTCCTACTTTCTCTTTTTAACGAAAAAAAATAAGAAACTTAGAGTTGTTATCACAATTTATGCTATTAAGGAATAAATACTTTATTTTTAAAAAACATGCGCAAATAATTACAAAGATAAATATAAAGTTCACAATTAACCACATTTTAGAGCAAGACAAGGAACCATGACAGCAGGACAATTACTTCAATGCAGAAGTGAACGAGAATTGCAAGATGGTGGAAAATAAATGTTTAACAATTTATCTGGAAATACAAATAATTAGAAATTAAGGCGTTTCTTTTAATATTCTGTTGAACTTTCTTTTTGAAAGTATACGTTTTTTTTTATTCCATGAGCAACGGGAGAGTTAATGTTGTTTATACAATTTAAAAAAAAATAAACTGGACTCTCCTAAACAATCGTGTTTTGGCATCTTTGCACAGATTTAGAAAATGTTGTACAATTACCTTACATTGTTTTTTAAATTTGAGGGTGGTCTGAGTGGTATTATTTTCTGCTACAACTAAATATGAAATGATTTTAAAATACTCAAAATACTAGCGGAGCACTAACTTCTGGGCGCCGGATGATTGAAATTACATAATAATGTCTGTTTCCTTCGGATCTGCAATTTTTTACTCAAAAAAGTGAGTTATTGCTTCAAATTATGACAGAAGTTTTTTTTAACTGAATAGGCAACTATTGAAGTGGCCGGAAACAACCGACGCCAGGCGCATTGTGGCATATTGATGGAAGCGGAACGACAACCGTGTTCTTACACATGTTGGGAATGACATCAGGTAGATTATTTGGTGTATTAAAGGTAAATTCCACGTATTGCCTTGTACACTGTCGGTGACTTATTCCTTTTTTTTAAAAAAAGTCATCCAATGATATAATTTCTGCAGACATCAATTCATAATCACCTCAAGTTTGAGTATTTCAATATAGCGCCTTTTTAAGATTGTATAACAGGCCAGTTAGAGCAACACCTGCAATCAACAGCAACTTTAAACTGCGTGTTAGCATTAGTTGTAATTATGTAAAGGAATTATAACATGCTTTGAGACAAAATAACACAAACAGAGTAACTGCAGAGGTTAGATATTCTGTTAGAGATGGAATTGCTAAAGTGATATATTTTGCTTTTTATTTTAGTAAATAGAAAGTTAAACCTACCCAGTTACACATAATTTGTGATGAATTTAAAACAAGACCAGTAAAAAAAGTGATAGCGGATATTTTCATTGCGGCTGGGAGAACAGCTCCAGAAATAACATTGAGACGTGTGATATATGATGTTACTAAACGGCAGAGACCAGTCGGCGAAAAACAATATCTTCCGAGACAAGGCTGAGCAACGTGGGATTTTCAGGTCCTCATATATCCCAATTTTCGTTGGTTACATTATTTCATATTATAGACGAAATCCCTTCTCTCCTTTTCCTGACAATATCGATTACGTTTAAATATTGATATGTAGCATCTTTATTGAATCATGTTAAACATTGATATTTGCTTAGATATACGTGGCACCTGACACAAGCACAACCTCAGCAGTTTTGGCAACCAATTACTAATATCCATTTTATAATATTTTGTTGGTCTCGTCGATAACTATTTTTTTTAACTAACCGCTTATGGCGCCAATACAAATCGTTGTCAGTCTCCCTAAAAAAAGTAGAAACGTACATAGGGCAGGATGCACTTAACAAGGTAAAGATTCTTGGCTCTACCCCTGACATTCTAAATAGTAAACCACAAATAATTTTGCAGCAGTTTCTGGGAAAAAGATAAAATGTTGGTTGAACACATGCATGAAACAGGATCAATACATCAAGTGCACTTTAAAATGCCTTAAAATCAGGAGTTGTTTTTATTGCTAAAACCCTAATCTAGTCACCGGCAATAAAAAAATCACTTTCACCTTGTCACAAGGAATAGATTCAGGTCACAGGAGCAGATCGAGCACTCAGCATTCTCTGCACAACGACAGAGAAATTGCGTGACAAAAACTAGCAAAACAAGACGCTCAGGGTAGCCAGCTATCCTCAAGGCACGCATTAAGACAAGACTCTTTCATCTTTTATGTCGCTTTTGGTTAGCTTGCATATCCTCTCTGTTGCGATGTAAGTTTAATCACATTAGATCAAATTCAGTCAAGTGGATAAATTACTGTATGAAGAACATCCCAGATATGGTGATGAATTTAAGACTCGAAAATAAACGAATTAGCATATACGATTTGTAAATGGCATGAAACAAAATGTAGATATAGATATAATATATATATATATATATATGTATAAAACAGCATATATGGATTTGATTTATATATTTTGTTTCACACACACAGACATGGGGTGTAGTAGGATCTACCAGCTTGATGCAGACATTCTGCAGATTGTGGGGAACAACGTTTCAAGATCGTTTTCGGCGCCAACCTAGTTTTATAATAGATATTATAGCACAGTAAGGTTCTTTCTTTTTAACGAAATATATCAATGTACAGTAATCCCATGTATATAAACATTATATATATATTTGTATATATATATATACAAACAGAGAAATATACTGTAACACATACATTTAAAGCTAGTATCAGTAATAATGACCATGAAACTAAGGAATTGTCTAAAACCCATCTGATTCACTAATGTCCTTTAGGGAAGGAAATCTGCCGCCCTTACCTGGTCTGAACTATATGTGACTCCAGATCTACAGCAATGTGGTTGACTCAGAATTGCCCTCGGAAATGGACTAGCAAGCCACACTGTTTGTTGTATAAGGCGGCTCAACGCCACATTCTCAAGGGCAATTAGGGATGGGCAACAAATGCTGGCCTTGCCAGCGAGGCCTACATCCCATGAACGAATAAATTAAAAAAAAAAATACATTGTGCTGTAACTGGTGTTTACAGTTTGAACACATATATCTCCCCATGTATTGCACTGCGCATTTACAAGACTCAACAATGACCCAATATAATTCCAGCTCTGTCCTCTTGACATAAACACGACATGCAGCAACTCGGAAATTAAAATTATACCAAACGCAAACATTGTACAACTGCATTAATCATTTATACAATTCGTGGTCACGTTAAACAAACAAGCAATCGAATTATATTTTCCATGTTATAGGCCATTTGATTAAACTGCATCAGCGCTAAGAAAACATATATGATAAACGAAAATCTCTGACTCGGTTCAAATCCCGCAGAATTCATTTTAACTATTGCTAAATATGTTGTTTAGAGTAATGACGAACGGAACTATGTAGACAACTGAAATGAGGTATCCAGGACTGCTTCCCGCAACCTATTCATAACATAAATCATGTCCTGGCATCATTGTTAGACATCTGAAACTGATCAAGTTAAACACATTTTTTGACAGCCCTTAATGATTAATAGTTATCTTGCATTACATTGACTGCCGAATGCCTTATAGTTATTAATCATTTCAAAGTGTCGACGTTTAAACACACATTTGGTAGTTAAATTCATCAGTTACATCCGTTTGGGGAGAAACGCTCGAAATGCTTTATCATACTGAACTGATGAGTTTATGAACTCATCAGAATTGTTCAGCTCCATGCCCTAATAACCTACAGTCGGCCATCAGTTTATGTATCGAGTCTTCTCTGGTTAGTCTACAACACCTCAATAAGAACATTAGAAAATCATAATTGTGTTGTATATATATTTCACATGGAAGTATGACAAATACTCCTTTATGTAGTCTATTTAATCACTAACTAAGCAAAAAGCAACTTTCATTTAAAAAAATTGTTGTTCGGCTTGGAAACTTGATGCAGAATATAGAAATATTATTGATTTTTCAGGACCAATTTTACGTTTCCCAGATCATTATAACCTGAAGGGAACGCCCATTGTAATTCCTGCTGTGCTGTTAAAACTAAAATTAATGGGAGTTTCAAACAACCGTCCTGTCCAATAATTACTCATACTTAATATGCACTGAATCAACCACTTCTGTGCATGTATTGGTGCGGATCTAATCCATTACAAGTTGTGTGCGAAACATGTTTTTCATTTTGTTGGCAGCCTTGGAAACTGCGAAAATTTTCTCTCAACTGCGCGCGAAATACCTTTATGTATTGCCGCTATTGATTCAGTGTCACTTGCTAATAGCTCGCAAGCTTTTACACCAAAGCCAATTCCCTCTGGCGAAATAAATAGACACCTACAAAACTATTGTTGTATGTTAACCCAGTAACTTCACAAATCGTAAATCGATGGTTTGTACAAAATATCTTTTTACCCAGTGTCTCACTGAGCTGCAGGCTGGGTCCACGCAGAGCTGTGTACATATTTTATGAAGTGCAGCGCAGCTATATACGCTGGGAAGACGTAAACTGTGCTGCTTGGAATGAAACCTGCCTTGGGATGGAGCAGTCGCGGGCTGCTGAGATATCTTGCTCAGTACCCTTCTCCATAAATAGCATTTTAGGAGAGGTTAGGCGGGTGATTCCGCAGTCTGAGGACAGTGCAGAAGCTGCAACAAGATATCCAGAGAAGACCTTGAAGAAAAGCATCAAAGCAAAGACGCTTGTACACTCGGGTAAGCGACAAGTATTACAGCACTCCTAATACTGTTTCACTATGATTTAAGGGGTCACATACACATACTGTTTCCATAGATTCATTCGCCTCGCGGTTCCGTAGCCACTCTTTATATCTACCCGACTGTGTTGGTCACACATTTAGATGCATGCTGTTGACATTCTTAACCTTATCTCTTTCAATTGACCTACTCTCCCTCTCCCTTCAGTTGTCTGGTGAAGCCGTGGCCACCTCCTACTTGCTCCGTGCTTAGTTTCCAACAGCGGTTTGGGAAGGGGTCGGTTGGAATGACACCGGCTCGATTTAGTGTTTGGACTTAACAAAAGCTATTCTACAATCTTTACGTTATGGCGAAGGGAAAACATTGAGTACAGTTCCGTAGTGGCCTTAAGTAGCGATGCAGTTCCGTACTATAGTAACCGTACAGTTCCATAGTAACATCGCACGCTTTGTGAATATTTTAACAGTAATGGAGGAGGAGGCAGAGGGTGAAAGGAGTGAGCCAGTCTGCGAATCTCGAGCACAGAACAAAGAGAAGAGCATGCAGGAGAGGAAGAAGAAAGCGAGGACGGTATTCTCTCGGAATCAGGTTTTTCAGTTGCAATCCATGTTTGACCTGAAAAGATACCTGAGTAGCGGGGAGAGGGCTGGCCTGGCCGCTGCTCTTCAGCTAACAGAGACCCAAGTCAAGATCTGGTTCCAGAATCGACGGAATAAATGGAAGCGACAGCTTGCCAATGAATTCGAAATTGCACGGCTCGATACCGAGGCGCAGGCCCTGGACCCCTTCTCAGTGTCTTTACACGAACAGGATGGCTTTCTGCCCATCCTGGGCGACTTAATGCATCCCGCCACCTCATTATATGCAAGCACATTTGTACCTTACTACAGGGCACTACTCCCACAGGACGGCCCTTTCCTGTCCTATGCCTTATTGGACAATTATAAAATGAGGATTGTTTAATTTTGTTCTAAACTTGAGTTCCACAGTAACACAGACATACAGAACTTCGTTAGCAAGTTTCAATTATTCCTGAGCGTGTATTATAAACACAAATCTATCCCAGACGGATGCTGTTGTTGTTCAGTTCTGCAGTATTCAATTGGACTAAACATATCACTTTGAGAATGCCTGCTTCTGAGAAACAAGACAAAAAGAATCGTCACTTATATACAAAGTTTGTGAAACAAAACAATGTGAACTAGATCGATAGCCATATCGTTATATAAGTGTTGTTTTAACACAGTCAGTCCGGCGTGAACGCAACTCCGATCTGGACAATCGTTTCTGGTCAGTACTGAGGGCTTTATCGCTGTTATATCCAAGTCTGGTTCTAAACATTTTCTTGGTATGACCCTGACTGCTGCACATAGCATGCCATGGTTTCCTCATACTCAGATGCCACTTTCCACAACATCGGAAATAAGTCTGAGGTCACCAAACAGACTCTGAAAATCACAGAAGGAACCATAGCATATGCATGTGAAAGTCCCGAACTTCACTAAATATATTGGGATAAATATATCCAGGAATTGTGAGATAAGGACATTCAAATCAAAATAATGCAGTGCTGGGAATTTGAAATAAAAACACAAAATCCTGGAAAAGACTCAGTAGCGCAGTCAGCATCTGTGGAGAGACCTGCTGAGGATTTTCCATCATTTTATCTTTTTATTTGTGATATAAGGAGATGCTTTTGGAAACGAATGTAATCTGTAATCATTCCAGTGTCTGTTGTACTTAGGTTGGGCATACTGTGCATTGTTTTGAGGCAATGCTACAGTTATCTTCAGCATGTTGGTTAAAAAAAGCGAGCAATGTAATAATGGAAAATTCAGCCGTGATTCTGAAAATAAAGTCTATGCCTTTCACAGAAGTGACACGTCTATTTAATTGGCTATTAGCTAAACTCTGGTAACCGTGTAATTCGAAATAAATCTTGTTTAGAGAAATTCAACTCAATCACAATAATTATTCTGTCCGAATGTGGTTTTTAAGATGAAACTTCTCGATGTCCCAAAGTCATGTCAGAAAATCAGTACAGGCGCGGCGTTGTCAGTGCACCAGCTTCCTGTCGCGAAAATAATTATTTGGTTGCTCCTCAGTTCACGTTTGAAACACGTTCTCTTGTTTTAAAAGCTTCAAGTTAATCCAATGCATTAATCTGGACTCACCTTAAAAATAAGGACATCTAATGGTGGAGTGCATTTGAAGGTCAAGTCAAAAGGTCAAATACGGTTTAAACGTTGTTTTAAAACGTGCAGTGTTTGAATCATAACACAAATGACTGGACCGGTTCAGCGAGATTTTCACATTTACAGGTTGGTCAGTGTTAAACAGTGGACAAGTATAAACTAACATGGTTAGTAAATATAAATGGTTATTTTTAAAGAAAAGTCGAGTTTGGATGAATTTGAATATCTAAGATGTCTTTTTAACTTTTCAAATGTTTGATTACCGAAACAGTTACTTGCTTTCGACGCCTACAAAATATGCGTTGTTGTACGTAATAGAAAATAAGTTATAATTCTGTGTAACCATACCATCCTGCTGCTACCAGTATTGTTAGTAAGAATAGCAACTGGTTATTATAAATAGATAATGCTTACTTAACTTAAAATAGTTACCATGTTTAATAGAAACATAGAAATTTACAGCAGAAGGAGACCATTCCGGCCCATTGTGTCAGCTGCTGACAAAGAGCCACCCGGCCCTTGGTCAGCAGTCCTAAAGATTACATATAAACCTAAGAACAATGCCAAAAAGGCAAAGAACACCCAGCCCAACCAGTCTGCCTCACCACAACTGCGATACCCCTTATGCTAAAACATTCTATACTCCACCCCAACCAGAGCCATGTGATCTCCTGGGAGAGAGAAAAACCAGATAAAAACCCAGGCCAATTTAGGGAGAAAAAATCTGGGAAGATTCCTCTCCGACCCATTCAGGCGATCGAAACTAGTCCAGGAGATCACCCTGACTATACCCTGATTATTGCTAATTATTGCACTCTTATAATTTAATTAATGGAAGGGAGTTTGGGGAATGTGTAGAGAGAGCAGTACAGAATGTCATAGTATATTTTAAAATACCGATATGTTTTGTTCCGAATTTGAGCAAATTCATTCTCTGAGATGGCCATTCCTGTTCAGTTGTGGCAGTATTGAGCTAAATCAGTTTCTTTAACAAAAATCCTTAATGTTATCAATATCAGCGCATATTATACGTAATTTAATTAATTTAAAGATTCAATATCTGCATCACTGTCAAGGAACTGATAAAACTTTTAATAAAACACGTAATGGCTGGCTAAATTTAAACGTTTATCCCAAATTCTCAAATTCACTGCCGCTCAGATGATCGTGAAATAAACTGTAATATTCTTTTTAAAATTAAATTGAAGAGATAAATTAACTTTAGAAAAGAGACGATAATAAATTTCTAAAGTGTTTGAAATCCACACTAGAAATAAATCAAATGTGACTAATATTTGCAAAATTTTAAAAAAAATCACAATGTATGAGGATAATATTCAGCTGTGCCCCGCACTGTTATAATAACTCAATAGACAGACTGGGAATATGACGCACTCCTGAAGCGGTCTTTAATAACAGAAACAAGCCTGGTGTAATAATGCGCATCAGAGAATTGCTTTAACCTTGGAGCCATGCAGCTCACGTCATTTGCCATTCTGGTGCACCGAGCTTGCCCTCTCCTCTCTCAGGCAATCGCCGAATTCAATACATGCGTGCTAGAGCACTCCTGGCAAAAACTGTATTTAAAGATAGCTTTATTTCAGAAGGATTGGCACAGTAAGTTAGACAATATTTGCAAGTCTACATCTGTTTAAATGTGGGGACAAAATGTAAGTATTTACATTGTAACAAGGAGGATCATTGTAACTGCTCAATGATGGTCAAAATGATTGGTTTTGGGCGGGTTATATTTCTAACTCGATTAAACAAAAGAGAAAGCTAACTATATCGTCGTAAATAAACATGTGTTTATTCCATATGCACATTATTTATGTTCATCTTTTTATGCAGCATGCTCTAGGACTTCCCAACAGCGTGAGAAAGGGGTTGAACTTAAGCACAATCCTATGCAGCATGACAAGCGTCCACGAAGGTTGCAGGAATAGCCACTCATCAAGAATTTACGGTGAAATACTAATAAAGTATATACCACATTTGCTGCATTAGGCCACATTGCAGATTATTGGTTATGATTTCAGTTGTCCTTTATAGCAATTATTTAACGTTGAGTTGACCAGAATGTATAACCTGAGTTTTAAATAACTGGAAAATGTGTAATCTTGAGAAATCTATCTACCGGCAGTTTACACCTTAGCAACAGATGGGGAAAATTAACATAATAGCCGCAGATAGAAAATGCTTTAGATTTTTAATTTACCTCATTCGCGAAATAGAAATATTTACTAGCTGACCGTTGGAGAAATAAATCAATACATGAATTTCCAATTTATGAAATGTAATAATCTTTACACATAAATCTTTAATATTTCTCTTATATTCTAAACAAAGTAAAATATACCAATAAACCTAATTAATGTTAAAAATAACGATATAGGCTTTATAAAATGAAACCTTTGGGATCCAAACTATTTTTCAATGTTGATATATACATTATAATTACAAACGCTCTCTTTAAAAGATTATTTGGTATCATACTACAAGGGAGACTGGTTTTAACTAGACATACATGTACTAAAGCGCCGCCATTCGTATCGAATTTTCAACCAAGAGGTTTTAGTTTTGAGCCTTGACGGAAATAAAGTATTGATTGTTGGTACGTATGAGAAAAATTGACAACCTAGCAATAATTTTAAAAATCTGGCGTGCGTATCTTTTGCTACGTACTGACGCTGAAATAGGCGGGCAGCTGTAAAAGATACCGACAGAGGGCAACTCAGTTCAATTACAGGAATACAAAAGCAAAATACTGCGGACGCTGGAATCTGAAATAAAAACAGAAAATGTTGGAAATACTCAGCAGGTCAGGCAGCATCTGTGGATTCTCTCTCCACAGATGCTGCCTGACCTGCTGAGTATTTCCAGTATTTTTTGGTCAATTATAGGAATAGGAGTTTTTCAGGAACTTCATAGCAATAACGGCGGTGACCAACGTGTGTTTTGAAATTGAGAATCTTGAACAGCATCGCTCCAAGTTACTTTAACAAATTGCTTCGAATTTATCTTGAGATTGTGCAAACATTTAAGTTTCAGATTCGCGCTCGTTTTATTTCATTTTATGTGAACCACTGAAACGAAAAACGCTGCAAACCCGGTATGGGCAGCAATATAACAGGCTAGTCACCAACAACCATTAAACACAACTGGCCCTTTCAGCTCCCAGATTTTAACCTGCAATCATGCTTTAGAATTTTGGTTCCATTATAATATTTTGCTGATGTGATTAAATGGTTTGGTTATTGATACTGAACAATTTTAGGCTTTTTAAATTGTGCCAACTCAATGTCAGAATCACGTCATTAAAATAAGACAAGTCGGCGAGATAAACACAAGACGACGGATCAGAAAATAGGCTATTGGGCTCTTTTGATAATCGCAATTACCTGCTATCATTTCCACTGACAATTCTGGCAGTTTAATTTTCTGTTAGTTAATACCTCTCCTTATGTCCAAGTGCCACACCATACCTGAATATCATACAGATTTCTTTGCTAACCATTTCTGCGCGAAATTGTCATAAACTCCTAACAAGTAGCTACCGCGACCTTGTAAATTAGGATATAAAATATTTACAGGAGCACTTATAAAGCTACAGAAATATAAAATCCTAATTACGGTAATAGTCTCCTATATTCTAAATATACGCGTGTATTGGATACAGAATACTCTCAAACATTTCGAAAATAATGGAGTCATTTAACTCAGGTTACACCCACTTGTAAATATCCAATGCACCCATAAGATAAGAAAAATGAACTTTGAGTGTATAAATTTAACTCCCAAATGACCGGTATTTCTATACTACATCAATATTTTGACTTGATTTTTCTGCGCTGCATGAAGTTAATTTGTAGCGGTACTTATCCTCAACAATTGATACTTGGCACCCCATTAGGATCAAAATCGTAGGCGTTCAAAAGTTACAGGGACATAGATAATCCGTCATAACGGGGAACAAAGAAATGGCGGATCAATTGAACAAGTACTTTGGTTCGGTATTCACTAAGGAGGATACAAACAACCTTCCGGATATAAAAGGGGTCAGAGGGTCTAGTAAGGAAGAGGAACTGAGGGAAATCTTTATTAGTCGGGAAATTGTGTTGGGGAAATTGATGGGATTGAAGGCAGATAAATCCCCAGGGCCTGATGGCCTGCATCCTAGAGTACTTAAGGAGGTGGCCTTGGAAATAGCGGATGCATTGACAGTCATTTTCCAACATTCCATTGACTCTGGATCAGTTCCTATGGAGTGGAGGGTAGCCAATGTAACCCCACTTTTTAAAAAAGGAGGGAGAGAGAAAACAGGGAATTATAGACCGGTCAGCCTGACCTCAGTAGTGGGTAAAATGATGGAATCAATTATTAAGGATGTCATAGCAGTGCATCTGGAAAATGGTGACATGATAGGTCCAAGTCAGCATGGATTTGTGAAAGGGAAATCATGCTTGACAAATCTTCTGGAATTTTTTGAGGATGTTTCCAGTAAAGTGGACAAAGGAGAACCAGTTGATGTGGTATATTTGGACTTTCAGAAGGCTTTCGACAAGGTCCCACACAAGAGATTAATGTGCAAAGTTAAAGCACATGGGATTGGGGGTAGTGTGCTGACGTGGATTGAGAACTGGTTGTCAGACAGGAAGCAAAGAGTAGGAGTAAACGGGTACTTTTCAGAATGGCAGGCAGTGACTAGTGGAGTGCCGCAAGGTTCTGTGCTGGGGCCCCAGCTGTTTACATTGTACATTAATGATTTAGACGAGGGGATTAAATGCAGTATCTCCAAATTTGCGGATGATATTAAGTTGGGTGGCAGTGTGAGCTGCGAGGAGGATGCTATTAGGCTGCAGAGTGACTTGGATAGGTTAGGTGAGTGGGCAAATGCATGGCAGATGAAGTATAATGTGGATAAATGTGAGGTTATCCACTTTGGTGGTAAAAACAGAGAGACAGACTATTATCTGAATGGTGACAGATTAGGAAAAGGGAAGGTGCAACGAGACCTGGGTGTCATGGTAAATCAGTCATTGAAGGTTGGCATGCAGGTACAGCAGGCGGTTAAGAAAGCAAATGGCATGTTGGCCTTCATAGCGAGGGGATTTGAATACAGGGGCAGGGAGGTGTTGCTACAGTTGTACAGGGCCTTGGTGAGGCCACACCTGGAGTATTGTGTACAGTTTTGGTCTCCTAACTTGAGGAAGGACATTCTTGCTATTGAGGGAGTGCAGCGAAGGTTCACCAGACTGATTCCCGGGATGGCGGGACTGACCTATCAAGAAAGATTGGATCAATTGGGCTTGTATTCACTGGAGTTCAGAAGAATGAGAGGGGACCTCATAGAAACGTTTAAAATTCTGACGGGTTTAGACAGGTTAGATGCAGAAAGAATGTTCCCAATGTTGGGGAAGTCCAGAACCAGGGGTCACAGTCTGAGGATAAGGGGTAAGCCATTTAGGACCGAGATGAGGAGAAACTTCTTCACCCAGAGAGTGGTGAACCTGTGGAATTCTCTACCACAGAAAGTAGTTGAGGCCAATTCACTAAATATATTCAAAAGGGAGTTAGATGAAGTCCTTACTACTCGGGGGATCAAGGGTTATGGCGAGAAAGCAGGAAGGGGGTACTGAAGTTTCATGTTCAGCCATGAACTCATTGAATGGCGGTGCAGGCTAGAAGGGCTGAATGGCCTGCTCCTGCACCTATTTTCTATGTTTCTATGTTTCTATGTCATCAACTGAAAGCTGCGATGAAAATAAAATAAATACGAGTTCATTGAGCTGCAAAGTTGCCTTGCTGCCCCAACGTCATTAATCGGTCAGCTGAGAATGAGACTCAATGTGAATGAGGGAAAAAAAAGGTGTAATCCATTAACTTCTCATGTTTGCCTCAAAACATCTCTGGGCGCAGTTCTGGTGCCACTTTGTGCATCAAGGTGAAGTACTTTCGCTTCGCAGAAAAAAACTAAAATGACAGTACAACTCCAGAGTTGGAACTCAAAATAGAACTGGAACTCTAGGCATAGATGATTCTTTAAAAAAACGGGAATCGAAGGGATTGCGCCTTTTCTCACTCATGTTGAATCTCATTTATGAATGTTACGCATCTTACTGCGCCGAGTGAGACTGGTTGAAGGAAGCCGTCGCGCCTACTTCAAACTACACCACGTGGAGTTGAATTCAAGAGTGGCGCAAACTTGTTTTAAAAAGTACTCAGGGACCCTTCGACGCCCTTCACTCTTTGTAAACTGAATCCAAATTTTTTTTTAATTGTTTTGAAAAAGCGAGTATTCCTGCTCCTCTTAAAATATTGAAAATCTAAGAGCGAAGATCTGCGTGCACAGAGACAGCTCATTCCTGCTCCTGATAATTCGATTAGGAGCCATGAAGCATAATTCGGCAATGCTAAACTGGAATCGATTCTGTGTCTATTGGTCTCAAGACCACTCGTCACGGCATAAACTCAGTCTAAATTACATACTAACATGATTTGACGAGATAACAGCGATATAAGTAAATTATATAATAGCAAATACATGAACATGTATGAACACGTATTTGAAAATAGAAGGGCACTTGATTCAATACTGAAAATGGGAATATATTGCGCATGAACATGGCTGGTCATTATAAATACTGCATGAGTCCGTGTCTATGTAAAAACTATTTCCTCCGGTTAGTTGATTCTAATCATCAGTAAATACATAAAATAGCACCAGAATTGAGACTTTAAACCAAGTGCTGCAGCACACCGCCTGCCACCCCCCACCTCAATTTCATTACCTAGATGTGAACTTTGGAATTGTGGTTACAATCTTCAACCTTTGGCAGATGGAGTTGTCATACAGTCAACAAACCTTAAATATTTGTTTGGATCTATCCGTTTATAGGTAACTCAAGCAATGACAATCCACTTAACAAAGCCATGATTTATATATGTATAATAGCCATTTATTTTAAAAACGGTATACATTTGTTTGTTTAGGCTTCGATATTTCACCGTAACAAATGTATTTCTTGTCACCATTCCTCTGAGGAAACAACTTCAATTATCCTCGACAGGTTTCGACTTTCTAATATGTTATTCCAAGAGGGTATTACTGTATTTTTTGTGTTTGCACAACGATATTTAATACAGTCTCTTATAGGGGCAATGCTTGCTCACTGGCTTTTATATTTCTTGCTAAGCACGTTCTTATGTCCCGATGCTCAAAACCATGGGTAGAGAAAACAAGTGTTACAGTCCAGTCCAAGTATTGTTGTTAACATAGGCATATATATAGTATATATCGTTTTACTTATTACATTTCACAAAATATAACACAAATAGTAAAAATGGATCTACAAGTTCAGTACTTTAAAGCTGCACTTGAATTTCCATTTTCGCAGTGGCCCAACCAATTTGAATAAATCGGTATAAATCGGGTAGCATTTCCCCAACACAGCTGATGATAAGCGATGTGAGACCGTCATGAGGAGAGCAGCTCACATCATTTGGGTTCACACAGGCTGCAGTTTAACTGGTGTGATGCGTTTTAAACGTGCCCCCAGGTAATTCTTTGAACCTCCCGAGAACTTTTGAAAGTTTGTATGGGACCGTTAATAACGTTGTTTTTGAGCAGAGCTATGGGCGAGAACGAGAGCAGAAAAGTGCACTGATCCGGATGCGCAATTCTGCTTCAATGTCGGCCTTCATGAGACCGGGAAGAATGTGTAGTAGAATCATAGATAGAAATACTTGCATTTATATTGCGCCTTTCACGACCACCGGACGTCTCAAAGCGCTTTACAGCCAATGAAGTGCATTTGGAATGTAGTTACTGTTGTAAAGTAGGAAATTCGGCAGCCAATCTGCACACAACAAGCTCCCACATAAGCAGTGTGATAATGACCAGATTGTTTTATGTTGATTGAGGGATACATAAGGATAACTCTCCTGCTCTTTGAAATAGTGCCATGGGATCTTTTATGTCCACCTGAGAGAGCAGAGGGGCCTGGGTTTAATATCTCATCCGAAAGACAGCACCTCCAACAGCACAGCACTCCCTCAGTACTGCACTGGAGTGTCTGCCTAGATTTTTGTGCTCCAGTCTCTGGAGTGGGACTTGAACCCACAACCTCAGAGGCGAGAGCGCTACCCATTGAGCCACAGCTGACACATGAAATACTGTGTGCAGTTTTGGTTTCCATATTTACTAAAGGATATACTTGCTTTGGAGGCAGTTCAGAGAAAGTTCACTAGGTTGACTCTGGGGATGAGGGGGGTTGATGTATGATGAAAGGTTGAGCAGGTTGGGCGTCTACTCATTGGAATTCAGAAGAATGAGAGGTGATCTTATCAAAATGTATAAGATTATGAGGGGGCTTGACAAGGTGAATGCAGAGAGGATGTTTCCACTGATGGGGGTGAATAGAACTAGAAGGCATGATCTTAGCATAAGGGGCCACCCATTTAAAACAGAGATGAGGAGAAATTTCTTCTCTCAGAGGATTGCTAATCTGTGAAATTCACTGCCTCAGAGAGCTGTGGAAGCTGGGACAGTGAATAAATTTAAGACAGAAATAGGCAGTTTCTTAAACGATAAGGGGATAAGGGGTTATGGGGAGCTGGTGGGGAAGTGGAACTGAGTTCATGATCAGATCAGCCATGATCATATTAAATGGCGGAGTAGTCTCGAGGGGCTGTATGGCCTACTCCTGCGCCTATTTCTTATGTTCTTATGAGCACAAACATCAATTTCGGCCCATTATGCCTGTGCGGGCTCTTTGAAAGAGCTATCCAATTAATCCCACTCCCCTGCTCTTTCCCCATAGCCCTGCTTTTTTTTCCTTTTCAAGTATATATCCAATTCCTTTTTGAAAGTTACTATTGAATCTGCTTCCACCACACTTTCAGGCAGTACATTCCAGATCATAACAACTCAATGTATTAAAAATCAATCGGATCTCTCCTCTGGTTCTTTTGCCAATCACATTAAATTTGTGTCCCCTAGCCAGTGGAAATAATTTCTCCAACTCTATCAAAACCCTTCAAAATGTAGCCGGCACTATTATTCCCCTCTGCTATCTACACATCACATTTCATCAGTCTGAGAATAGTAGTTGCAGTGGGACTGCACACTGACTATTTGTAGAAGTTCTTAAACTGTGTGCCACTGAAGTCTCTTGACCCCTTAAAGATCATCCGCGTCGGGCACTGACATTACCTTTTGCAAGTGACAGTTTGGAAACAAGCAGAGATGGGAAATGTACAGATTTGCGTTATGTGTGAAATCAGTTTATTTATATTCATGGCGGTAAAAAAAAACTCCAATCAGGTTAGAAACAAAAATATCCATTGTTGATTTTCGGCTGAACAGTTATTTTCCACGTAGACTTGCATAGTCACTTTTAACCATATTTGCTCGCACCATTTGTTGGATTTTTACTATTTGTTCATGGGCGTCACTCGCAAAACCAGCATGTATTGTCCATGCCTGGTTTCCTTAAGAATGTGGTGGTGAGCCACCTTCTAAAACCGCCGCAGTCCAGTGTTATAATGCGCTATGTAAAACCAGCTTTCCTTGGCAAACCATCATTTACAAAGACATGGGACGTCTAGCCATAAACAAACCCTTCTTTCGAGTCTAAACAGAAGAAATATGGATAATGTACCACTCACATGTTATGTAAGTACCTATAGCGCACATCGCCTACCAGAATGAGGAAAGGGGGTAAAAGCACAAAAATCCGCGGAGCGTGGAAATTCCAAGCGGTGAAATGATTGAGGTTGGGGCTGATGTGTTATTCTTGGTGCAATGATAACGCCGAATAAGAGTGGACGTTATGATCGAACGCGATCCCTGTCTTTTAGCACATATTACAACAGCATCATTTATCTTGAGGATGCTAACAAGTTATTGAATCCTACAGCCTATGATCCCATCTAAGTGAAAATATGATGTAACGTCTTCTCCCATGAATTTATTAAAAACAGCAGTGGTCTATGGGGGAAATAACATGCCAGGATGCCCCATTCTGCTGTCTTTTTGTAGGTTTGGAAAGAAACGATAGAAAATAACCATGCCTCATAACAGATGCTGCCAATGATAGGCTGACGTTTTCTATTAATTGTTTACAGTATATTTCAGACGAAGTTTCATGGGCCCTCTTTATATGAAAAAGTGCTACATGCAATCTAATTATAAGCGTGTTCTTTATAAACCGGTTTACCATTTCATGGCCATTGTCATTTGTTTGAAAGTAATTTTATTTTTGCCCTTATATAAAAAGATTTCTCACGTTTGTCTTATAAAATGTAGATCAATTTCACTGTCTCCGGCGCTCTCCTGGAACATTAGAGCGGCTCTGGTAGGCTGAAAGTACAAGCTTCCACCGGTTTCAGTCAGAAGCTGTCAAGTTATATTGTCATAGCTTCTACGGTAACCAATCGAGACCATCAATGAGTTCAGCCCGCGGTGGCGGGGGGCAGGTCGGTTCGGCTCAAATCATTAACCAAAGCCGAGACTTGGTCTCGCTGGCGCAACCGAAGTGCCAGGCTGGATAACTCATTAACCAGAAGGCGGCTGGAGGCAGGCAGGGCTGATGGCTGAGGCCGGGTGGAGGCCACCCGCGGCCGGGAAAGTCAAAAGTCCCGTTGTGTGGAAGTCTATGAAAAATTAAACGAATAATAGTGATCTGAATAATACTAGACGTGTCATTGAGTTGATCAATATTAACTTACAAAAAATTACATTCTAGGGGAAATTTGGAGGGCTATGGGGAAAGAGCGGGGAGTGGGACTAATTGGCCCGTTCTTTCAAAGAGACAACACAGACACGATGGGCAGAATGGCCTCCTTCTGTGCTATAACATTCTATGTGGACGTATCGGCAAGGAGATTCATGTCGTTTACAAGACTACAGACAAATGTGTTATATGCTCACGGTAATCTTTTAAAATTGCATTTTATTCCAGTAATATCACTTTACAGCTGCATTGTCATTCTAAAAGAAATGAATGCGAAGATTGACAAAAACGATTCGGTTTGAATGGACACTGGATGCCCAGTTGTCAATTGCAATGGTAAATGAGGGCGCCGTTCACCGTGATGATCGCAATAAACAATATATACTGAACAGGGCAAAGTCCCTGTACTGTGCTAAACATATACTGCGATCTGCACTATTTCATTGGGATGCACTACACTGTGATCTATTGACATGTGTACCAATCTTTGGTGTTCACTATACTGCGATCAGTATTCTAGAGGGATCTGCACGATATAGTGGTCCCAGTCCGTGCCAGGTGGCTGTATAATCTCTGCGAAGAATATTGACTTTCTAATGGAACATTTGGTCAGCGCGGTCTGCTTTTATATACGCATTCCTGGATAGCTCCCAGTATGAGCTGACCCATAATACTGATTCCTTATTTCCCATTTGCACGCTGAAACCTTTTTTTGAGCGTCTACTCAGGGTGAATTTGAAATCATTTAGCGTGCAAGCACAGTGCTACACGTCGTCAGCAAACCAAGGCACAACTTGTCCAACGGACTAATCACAAAATAAACAGACTTATTTGAGTCAGCTCGACGCACCTCACACAAAACATTATTAGAACAAATATAAACAGAAAATGCTGGAAATACTCAGCAGGTCTGGCAGCAGCTGTGGAAAGAGAAACTGAGTTAACGTTTCAGGTCGACGGCCTTTAGTTTGATGTGCTTTCTGCGCACTGGATCAGTCAAAATATTCGTCCCTTTTTGTATTAACCAAGTCATTTCTCACTCACATCTAATGCCAGCTAGTTTTCGGACCCGATTAGAAAAAAAACGCCACCCTTGCCTGACTATTGGGAAAGATGTGCTGATAAAACCACCCGAATTAATCCAAAGAAATAGATTCTTTCTGATTCGGGCAAAGTGTTCAATACTAAACCAATATCCCTAACGTAGGTAGGTTAAAATGGACAGTTAATCGCAGTTGGATAATTTGTGTATCACAGAATAGACTGAATTTCGCTGACAGGCACAATCAGGTTCCAGTGTTATGGAGCAACTCAGAGTGCCTTGGTGGAAACAACACATTCAATCCATTCAAGGCGAAAGAAGAGGAAGGCGCTGACTTACTCACAGAAAGGTAGAGAGTAAAAACCTTAAGTTTGGCCGCGAAACAGTTCAAACAAAATATTTAAGGCGACAGGAATATAGTAGAAGACAGCTAGTGGAATTTCATGAGAAAAAGCCTCAATACATCTGTATATAGTTTCGTACTTACAAGAATGTCTTATGTGACTCCAGTCCATCAAAGGTGCAGGATAAGATCACAAACCCTACGGTTGATAAATGGAGGCGATTCTAATTTTTTCTATGTATTTAAAGTGATTTGTCCGCTGTGACAGAGGTTAAGCTGCCTAGAAGAGGTTAAGTAAACGAACATCATAAAGTCCTATTAGGACAATCTGGTCAGACGTCCGTGTGCTACCTGTCGAGTTTGGTTTATCCTGGAAATAAAGTGGGGGGTGGGGGGCGGGGGAGTGAAAAGAAACTCTTTGAAAAGTGGTAGTTTGTCACAGCGCTGCACCACGAACATGAGAACGTTTGCCGAGATGAGGAATATACACCAGTTCCTCGGCGTCACAATTTTCTGTTATGTACAGCTTTCTTCATCAACCCCGCCGCCATCGCTTGCAAATTCTTTCCATATAGAAAGTGATAACACCTCAGATCTGTCTGTGCAAGTTATGTCAAAGGAGCAGTGAGCTGAAAGTTAAAAAAATATAATAGTGAGAGATTAACGCGGGATAGCAAAGGGGATTTTGGAAGTTTGGATTCCGTTTTTATTGCATCATTGGGTAGTTTAATTGCTAAACATGTTGCTTTGTATATGAAATGTGAGCAGAGTCTGAGCATAGAGTTTATGCAGGTGTATATATGAAGCAGGTCGGGGCCATAAAAGGAGCGGCGCGCGGCCTCAGGAGCAGCTTGGAGGCAAGCCACTACAAGGTACATTGCGAGCTGGTGCAGGGGAGCAATGGCAGTGAAGAGTCCAGGTCGGTGATTGGAGCATGGGCAGATGCAGCAGGAGCGGCGAAATCGGGGCGAAGGAGCTATGCGAGAGTGTGGAGGGATGTGATCGGGGCCCGGGGAGGCGTGAGTTCAGGGCCAGGGGCCCAGGGGCAGCACGGGCCAGCCTACACTGAGATATGTGCGCACACTAGATCCGTGCAGCAGAGCAGGTCTCCAGTTGTCTTGGGTAATCCTTGCCACTGGGCCAAGTCCTAGCTCTGTCAAACCCGTGTGGTGGCTGGTGTGCAACGGCCACCATACATTAAAAAAAATCCACGCACAGGCATCTTCTACTCTTGAGGATGTAGTTTGCGTTCTTCATTCGAAACACCTGTGAACTCATCCTTTTGTTTGGCGTGGAAGCAAGTCATCCTCATTTCGAGGGACTGCCTATGATGATATATGAGCGTCTGAACTTCAGTTGCTTGTCAGCATGTCTCTCTTATCATTTTATATAGGATATAGATCTTTTTTCAGTCATTGAGCAGCTGTCTCGAGGTGTTGAATTCTGATCCGTCACTTAAGTCCGAGAACAATGAACAATGAGAAGGTGTGGAAATTCTTAACAAAATTCTGTTACCGACCATGAACAGTAGTCTGAACTACAACAATGGATTTGTAAACTGAAACTGAGAGAAAAAAACATAACAAATACAAACATGTTGGTGCACTATGGTAACTAGCACACAAGCCATTCATATTCCTTGTTCCAATCTGTTATTGTGTGTTACACCAAAACAGAAGAAAACTGCAAAGAAATACTTTGACACACAACTAGAAGAAAAGAGGCCAATGGTCAATATCTGCCATGGCTTAACCTGGCCAAGTTGGCAGCATGCTCGTCTCTGTGTCTTGTGAGTTTGAGTCCTACTGCAGGAGTTGAGCACATTCAGTTGACACTCCAGTGCAGGACTGAAGGAATGTTCTGTTGGGAAAAGTGCTGCCTTTCGGATGAGATATTGAACCAAGATTCCTTCTGTCTGTTCCAATAGTTACATAGGATTACATAGGATATACGGCACTTTGCAATAAAGGCCAAGATTCCATTAGCCCTCCTGATCACTTGCTGTACCTGCATACTATCCTTTTGTGTTTCATGCACAAGTACCTCCAGGTCCCACTGTACTGTAGCACTTTTCAATCTTTCGCCATTTAAATAATAACTTGCTCTTTGATTTTTTTTATGCCAAAGTGCATGACCTCACACTTTCCAAAATTATACTCCACCTGCCAAATTTTTGCCCATTCACCTAGCCTGTCTATGTCTTTTGCAGATTGTTTGTGTCCTCCTCACACATTGCTTTTCCTCCTATCTTTTTATCGTCAGCAAACTTGGCTACGTTACACTCAGTCCCTTCTTCCAAGTCATTAATATAGATTGTAAATAGTTGGGGTCCCAGCACTGATTCCTGTGGCACCCCACTAGTTACTGATTTCCAACCCAAGAATGAACCATTTATCCTGACTCTTTGTTTTCTGTTAGTTAGCCAATCCTCTATCCATGCTAATATATTAACCCCAACCCTGTGAACATTTACCTTGTCAAATGCCTTCTGGAAGTCCAAATACACCACATCCATTGGTTCCCCTTTATCCACCCTGTTTGTTACATCCTCAAAGAATTCCAGCATGTTTGTCAAACATGACCCCCTTCATAAATCCATGCTAACTATGCTTGACTAAATTTTGCTTTTCCAAATATCCTGTTACTGCTTCTTTAATAATGGACTCCAATATTTTCCCAACCACAGATGTTAGGCTAACTGGTCTAGAGTTTCCTGCTTTTTGTCTGCCTCCTTTTTTAAATAGGGGCATTACATTTGCAGGTTTTCTAATCTGCTGGGACCTCCCCAGAATCCAGAGAATTTTGGTAAATTACAGCAATGCATCCACAATCCCTGCCGCTACTTCTCTTAAGACCTGAGGATGCAAGCCATCAGGTCCAGGGGATTTATCTGCCTTTATTCCCATTATCTTACTGAGTACCACCTCTTAGTGTTTGTGATTGTGTTAAGTTCCTCCCCCACTATAGCCCCTTGACTATCCACTGTTGGAATATTGTTAGTGTCCTCTACCATAAAGACTGATACAAAATATTAGTTCAGAATTTCTGCCATCTCCATATTCCCCATTACTAATTCCCTGGTCTTGTCCTCTAAGGAACCAATATTTACTTTAGCCACTCTTCCTTTTTATATACCTATAGAAACTCTTGCTATCTGTTTTCATATTTTGTGCTAGTTTACTTTCAGAGTCTATCTTCCCTTGCTTAATCATTTTTTTAGTCATTCTTTGCTGGCTTCTAAAAGCTTCACAATCTTCTGTCTTCCCACTAGTTTTGGCCACTCTGTATGCCCTAGTTTTTAATTGGATTCTCGAAACCAGCTAGCTAGCCATTCTCCTTATGAAACCAAAAAACTCAAAATGTACCTGGCATCCCTGCTGACATTTTTCTGGAGTCGTCCAGTCACACAACATATGTAGAATCAATGCACCCTGCAACCATAAGCACATGACATGAACAAAACACAGTATGATGTCTGACTACAGCAAACAATGTTATAGCACTTACATTAAAGACAACAAAATGAAAATAGAAAATGCAGGAGAAAATTTAGGAGGAACTTTTTTTAACGTCAGGATGTGAAAGTGCATTTACACTCGACTCGAGGGATCATTTTCTGAGTACTATCAGTGGTGCATTCTTGGAAAATACTCTCTATAAGTTTAGCATCAGTGCAAAGCAGTTTGGTTTTGCATCAGTGTAAAGGCTTCTCGCCATCTCCAACAATAGCTTTAGCAGAAGATTGATAGAAAAGCAGGAGAAATGGTATAAATGTTCATGCCACTTTGAAGTTAGAAAGTGGGATTGGGAGAACCTCCCCAGAAATTCTACCCAAGGAGTGTAAATCAGGTGCTAAAGTCCAAACTGATTCCAAAGCAAAATGGAGTGAAATGCCCTCTTTTTAGCTGGGCCCTATCTCCAGTTACACTATAACTATAGAATCAGTGCGAAATGAAATCAATTCACAACAATGGTATAGTTATAGTGTAAATGCATCCTTAAAATTCCCAAGATAATATTCGAAGAAGAGAAGAGAAATCTGCCCAACATTCATCCCTCAATCAACACCAGCAATGATAGGTTCAAAAGTTCACAAGATAATTACAGATGAGTTCATTTGAGTTCATCCATCCAGAATGAGCCTAAAGTTGCCCAGAATTTGCTATAGCAGAGCATCTAACGACATCTGCCATTATTTAGATTTGCCCCTGCATCCTTCAGCTCAAAAAAAGTTTGCTACAAAGTTGCTAAAGTGTGATCTGGAACCTGAGTGAACAGAGCAACCAACAGGGTACCTCCTTAACCAATGACATTTTAGGATTGGGAAATAAACATAGGAAGGACTGAAAAGGAGAGTCAATTAAAGGGGTGAATGCAATGTCAACATAGAAACATAGAAAATAGCTGCAGGAGTAGGACATTCGGCCCCTTGAGCCTGCACCACCATTCAATAAGATCATGGCTGAACATTCACCTCAGTACCCCTTTCCTGCTTTCTCGCCATACCCCTTAATTCCTTTAGCCGTATAGGTCATACCTAACTCCCTCTTGAATATATCCAATGAACTGGCATCAACAACTCTCTGCGGTAGGGAATTCCACAGGTTAACAACTCTCTGAGTGAAGAAGCTTCTCCTCATCTCAGTCCTAAATGGCCTACCCCTTATCCTAAGACTGTGTCCCCTGGTTCTGGACGTCCCCAACATTGGGAACAATCTTCCCGCATCTAACCTGTCCAGTCCCGTCAGAATCTTATAAGTTTCTATGAGATCCCCTCTCATCCTTCTAAACTCCAGTGTATAAAGGCCCAGTTGATCCAGTCTTTCCTCATATGTCAGTCGTGCCATCCCGGGAATCAGTCTGGTGAACGTTCGCTGCACTCCTTCAACAGCAAGAACGTCCTTCCTCAGATTAGGAGACCAAAACTGAACACAATATTCCAGGTGAGGCCTCACCAAGGTCCTGTACAACTGCAGTAAGACCTCCCTGCTCCTATACTCAAATCCCCTAGCTATGAAGGCCAACATACCTTTTGCCTTTTTCACCGCCTGCTGTACCTGCATGCCAACTTTCAATGACTGATGAACCATGACACCCAGGTCTCGTTGCACCTCCCCCTTTCCTAATCTGCCGCCATCAGGTACTGAAAGAGAGGGAAAGAAGGATTGTATTAATAGAGAGAGAAAAGAAAGAGAAACAAAGGAAAAGTAAGAGTAAAATTATATTTATAATTTGACATTTTTAAAATCTCCCCGGAAATTCAAATCCTGATTAATGAGACTCCACACTTGTAATAGCAAATTTTCAATGCCAGAGGGGTTGATTGGCAGTCATTAACACTTATCACATTGTTCTGGCCTCTTGCGCATCTCCAATTTTCAACACTCCACCACTGGCAGCCATGCCTTCAGTTGCCAAGGCCCTAAGCTCTGGAATTCCCTCCCCAACCCTTTCCGGCTCATTACCTCTCTCTGCTCCTTTAAAATGCTCCTCAAAACCTGCCTCTTGGACCAAGCTTTTGGTCACCTGTCTTAATGGGGGGAAAATTGGGGTCAGAAGCTTTACAAAAATACCTGGTGGTCCCGAAGGAACGTAGGATTGCAGTCGGAGGCCTCCATTCACTGTGCAGCATACGGGAGCATATCCTCCAGGTACATATCTGCATCCTGGAATCAAGTGGGCCTGTTCCACCAATCACTATGTAGTATTCTCATTAATAATAATGAGAACTCTGTTTTTATGAGCTCTCATTACTATGAATGAGAATAGCCTCCAAAAAATAAGAAACACAAAACAATAAATAAAGAAACATCTTATATTTAAAATGAATTCAAATTGAATGTAATTAACTGTTTAAAAATATATATATTTTTTGATTTAAAAAAAATGTGTTTTAATAGGGATAAAAATAAACTTATCTTAATGGACTGGGTTTTTAACATAAAAATTAGTGATTAAATTTAATTTTCTATGTTTTAAAACTCTTACGTATGCTTTTACCAAGCATAAGAGTTTGAAGGACATTTAGTGGGCAAGAGTTGGGCAAATAGCCCAATCTCTGACCTGCGGATGTCCTTTCTGCAGGGATGCGTTGGATCTGTCAAAAGAAATTTTGACAGGTTGGAAAAGCCGGTTCTCGGTGCATGCGCATTGCGCACCGAGAACTGGTATTTGCGAGGCCTCTTCGGGCGCATGTGCACATCGCACGCACCCAGCGAGGCCACAATTTTCAGCCCAATATCTCCTTATTTGACTCGGTGTCAAATTTTGTTTGATAATGCTCTTGCGAAGCACCTTGGGACATTTTACTATGGTAAAGGCATGGTAGAAATGCAAGTTGTTGTTGTAATGACAGGGCTTAACTTTCTGTGATGAGTTTAATGGGTAATTAATGGGCAAATATAGCAAGCTTAAAAAAAAGGGGGAGGCTGAGGGTGAGATGCCATTTTCGCAAAGCTAACAAAGGAACGGCTCAACTCGGACAGCAACTTTTGGATATTCATATATAAACGGGCATCTGCTTGTCACCTAACGTTGCTGTACCATTCATAAATAATGACGAGCACCATTAGCTTTGCCGTTATTTTGACAGGGAATTTGGGCCCATTGTATGTGAAGTGACTTGGGATATTTATAAGAGATGTGATGAGACACTATAGAAATTTAGTTCTTTGAATTATTGGAAAAAAAGTCTACTTTAAAAAAATCTAACTATGTGTTCAAAATAGCAGCTAGATTTTAAAACATTTTTACCTCAACAAATTTGCTCCACCAGTTTTCGCAGTCAGTAAGGAAGCTCTTACAGGTGAGTGGCATCAAACCCATTTAATTATCTGCATAGGGTGGAGTGTGGAATACCAACTGATGCTGGTGGTGGTGACAATATCTCCTTTGTTGCTGCTGTTCTGGATTTTTGAATTGCTGCTATTTATATTGGAATAGAGACTGAGAACAGGACTCTGGTTTGCTCCTTTAGTGTCAAGAAAACCATTCCAGAGATAGGTGTCTGATAAGTTGATGGCAACAAAATAACTACATTTAAAGAATAACTTTATCATTGGTTTCAACAGTTTTATTGCCACTCTGTAGTTAATGCAAAGCAATTTTGGGTGTGCATTGATGTAAAATTGACAACATAATTGAGAAGTCAAGTTACACACCTGAGTGTTCTAAAGCCAAAGGTATGAGGTCACCTCTAGTATGAAATGTCATAGCCCTTGGAGTTTATATTGAAAACAGTAGAACCCAGTTCTGACAAAAGATTATTGACCTGAAACGTTAACTCTGTTTCTCTCTTCCACAAATGCTGCCTGACGTGCTGAATATTTCCAGCATTTTCTGTTTTTATTACAGTAGAACTCCAGCTTGTTGTGATATCACATTTTAAAGATGCTCTTGTGACCCATTGCACCTTTATTTCGAAGTTATTTTTCAATCCGGTTAGATAGAGGGCTAATAAAATGTATTTGAAAAATTGTTTGAACATTCAAGATTAAGGGATGATTTGATAGAAGTGTTTGATATTTAAAAAGGGATGGGACAGGTAGATAGAAACAAACTGTTTTCAGTGGTTGAGGGCCCCAGAACTAGGGGACATAGATATAAGATTAAATGTAAGGGACTTCGGACAAAAAACAGGAGAAAGAGTTTTTAAACAGAGGGTTATAAGGCTGTGGAATTCATTGCCAGAGTTAGTAATTGGAGCAGAGAGCATATCAACATTTAATAGGTTAGATAGGTGGTTGAAGGAAAGGAGATAAAGGGATATGTGAACAGGGCAGGCGGACAATGAGATTAGGTGACAGCTCGTGCGGAGGATCAACCCTAACATGGCCTGGTTGGGCCGAAGGGCCTATTTCCCTGTAGTAATTACTATGTAGAAAAAAGCAGACATTTACACCAATTTTCTCATAACATTAATAATCAACTTCACAGTGAGTGGAAGTCTGCACACGCGTCCAAGTATGCATTTGTGAGTTTATTTGCCGTAACGTTCAGTGTAAAACAGTCAGCAGTAAACATGGGTCTGCTGACTCAGCATCTGATAGCCAGTATCTATACTACAACTGCACCAAGGTGATAGCAGATTTGCTGTAAATCAAAGTTACTTCTTTTCATAGTCTACTGCTATGTGTCTTACAGTGCTGGTGGAAGCTCTCTGTTTGGCTGCAATGCTGTAATTTAATGAGGTGGCTCCAATGCCACTGGAATCATGAAGAGTCATCTCAATGGATGGCTTTCTCCTGTGCCAGGGACAGGTTAGATGCGGGAAGAATGTTCCCAATGTTGGAAAAGTTCAGAACCAGGGGACACAGTCTTAGGATAAGGGGTAGGCCATTTAGGACTGAGATGAGGAGAAACTTCTTCACTCAGAGAGTTGTTAACCTGTGGAATTCCCTGCCGCAGAGAGTTGTTGATGTCAATTCATTGGATATATTCAAGAGGGAGTTTGATATGGCCCTTACGGCTAAAGGGATCAAGGGGTATGGAGAGAAAGCAGGAAAGGGATACTGAGGTGAATGATCAGCCATAATCTTATTGAATGGTGGTGCAGGCTCGAAGGGCCAAATGGCCTACACCTGCACCTATTTTCTATGTTTCTATGTGCCGGCTGTGACAGCAGCACCAGAAAAACAATATGATTGACAGTTCTACCTGCCAATGAAAGTGGAGAAAGTAGAGGATGCCAGTAAAAATTTAACAGTATTGTACCAATGATAGGACCTGAGTGGGACTGGGGCAGTTTGTGCTTTGATGACCAGGTGTGATATGTCGCTCTGACCATTTGTCAATGATTACACCATTAAGAGGTTAAGAGACAAAAGGGATGATGGTGCAAGGCAAAAGGCAAGCCCTTACCATCTCCTTTTGCCTTCCATCCTATCACAGACCTTCCCTTTTGTTCTTTTCTCCCCTCCTCCTTTCTCAGCTCCTACATTTGCTTAAAAACCTGTTACATCTCTAACTTTTCCAGTTCTGGCGAAGGGACATCAACCTGAAACATTAACTCGGTTTCTCTCTCCATGGATGCTGCCTGAACTGCTGAGTATTTCCAGCATTTTCCATTTTTATATTAGATTCCTACATCCACAGTATATTGCTTTTGAATTAGTTAATCAATGTTTGCTGATAAATACTATAAATGTAAGTTTCCTGAGTATCAAAACATGTTTTGTTATGAATACCTATTTTTCCTGTAAATACACATGATGGCTAAAATGATTTAAATAATAAAATCTACTTTTCACAAAGGAAAACAAGCATTATATATCATCTAAACAACATTTCTCAGAAATGCATCAAAAGTGATTTTCACACGATGGCCGGAACTTTGCTTACCTGGGCAGGTCCAGTGCGGATAGTGTCCATAGTGAGTCGGGACCCCACTGCTAGCTCCATCCCACTGTTGAAAATGAACTTACCTTAATAGGACCTATTAAGCCCACCCAACGCATTACCTGGCCCAATGAGACGGAGCGGGTTTGCTGATGTAATTCATGATGCGTTTTCAGTTTGGATCTTTAAAAGGACCATGGCCATATTAGATTTGAAGTTTAATCTAACATAGTGCTGTCGGTGCATATAGCATTGGAGCGCTGCAAACACTGACAATGACTGCAGAGAGGCAGAGGGCTGCACCCAGTTTCTCCAATGACGCATATGGAGAGAGCCAGAGCATGCAGGGAGATCTTCTTCCCTTCCGATGGGTGGAAGAGGTCTCCCCAGGAGATCAAGACAGCCTGGTTGCAGATTACAGAGGAGGTCACAAGCAGGGATGTGGTCAGGAGAACCTGGGTGCAGTGTGGCAAACATTTCATTGATCTAATTAAATCAGGAAACATTTGTACAAAACCACACTCAACTTCATCCTGCTGTTCCTCTCATCACATCCCCATCACTCTGCCTTCTCTACCCTACTCCTGCACATCCTTACTCACACTAACATACCTTGCACCTCCACCCATTCCTCTCTGTTTATCTATATTATCACAACCCCATCTCATAAGAACAAAAGAAATAGGAACAGGTGTAGGCCATGTGGCCTCTTGAGCCTGCTCGCTATTCAATAAGATCATTGCTGATCTGATCGTGGCCTCAACTCCACTTCCCTGCCCTCTCTCCATAACCCTTGACTCCCTTATCGTTCAAAAATTTGCCTATCTCCACTTTAAATATATTCAATGACCCAGCCTCCACAGCAAATTTGTCAAACATGATTTCCCTTTCATACAACCATGCTGACTCTGCTTGACTGCATTATGATTTTCTAAATGTCCTGATATATTTCCTTAATAATGGATTCCAGCATTTTCCCAGTGACAGATGTTAGGCTAACTTGTCTATAGTTTCCTGCTTTCTGTCTCCCTCCTTTCTTAAATAGGGGGATTTATATTTGCTGTATTCCAATCCGCTGAGACCTCTCCAGAATCTGGGGAATGTTGGTAGATTACAACCAATGCATCCATTATCTCTGCAGTCACTTCTTATAAGACCCTAGGATGTAGGCCATCAGGTCCAGAGGAGTTGTCCACCTTTTGTCCCATTAGTTTGCCTATAACTTTTTCCTCTAATGACAGTAATTGTTTTACGTTCCCCCCCACCCCCCGAAAGCCCCTTGATTATCAATTATTAGAATGCTTTTACTGTCTTCTACCATGAAGACCGATACAAAATATTTGTTCAAAGTCTTTGTCATTTTCCTGTTTCCCATTATTAATTCACCCAGTCTCGTCTTCTAAGGGTCCAACATTTACTTTAGCTACTCTCTTCCTTTTTTGTAGAAGATCTTACTGTCTGTTTGTATATTTTTTGCTAGTTTACTCTCATAATCTATCTTCTCTCTCTTTATAATTTTTTTAGTCGGCCTTTGGTGGTTTCTAAAAATTTCCCAATCCTCTGGCCTTCCACTATACTTCTCAACATTATATGCCTTTGTTTTCAATTTGATACCATCCTTTACTTCCTTAGTTAGCCACGGATGGTTCATTCTTCTCTTAGAATCTTTCTTTCTCACTGGAATATATCTTTGCTGAGAGTTATGAAATATCGCCTCAAATGTTTGCCACTGCTTTTATACCCTTTTATCCTTTAATCTATTTTCCCAGTCCACTTTAGCCAACTCTGGCTTCATATCTTTGTAATTGCCTTTATTTAAGTTCAGGCCACTAGTTTGAGACCTAGCTTCCTCACCTTCAAACTGAATTTGAAATTCTACCATGCCATGATCTCTCTTCCCAAGAGAATCCTTCACTTTGAGATAATTAATTAATCCAGACTCATTACACATTACCAGACCTAAAATAGTCTGCTCCATGGTTGGTTACACAACATATTGTTCCAAGAAACCATTCTGCATACACTCTATGAACTCTTCCTCAAGGCTACCTTTGCCAATTTTATTTGTCCAATCAATATGAAGATTAAAAACACCCATGGTTATTGCTGTACCTTTCTTTCAAGCTTCCATTATTTTTTGATATATACTCTGCCCTACAGTGTGGCTACTGTTAGGGGGCCTGTAGACCACTCGCACCAGTGACTTATTTCCCTTATTATTTCTTATCTCCATCAAAACTGATTCTACATCTTGATCTTCTGAGCTAATATCATTTCTCACTACTGCACTGATCTCATCGTTTATGAACAAAGCTACCACACCTCCTTTTCCTTTCTACCTATCCTTCCCAAATGGCAAATACCCCTGAATATTCAGTTCCCAGCCTTGTCACCTTGCAACCATGTTTCTGTAATGGCTATCAGATCATACCCATTTATTTCTATTTGTGCCGTCAACTCATCTATTTTGTTACAAATGCTGTGTATATTCAGATAAAGAGCTTTTTATTTTGTCTTTTTACCATTTTCCCTACTCTGACCCCACTTTCTGATGCACTCTTATGTGTATACACTCTGTCCCTTCCTGTCACACTCTGGCTATCATTACCTGTATTGCTACCCTGCACTATTGCCTTCTTATTTCTCTTTGACTTTTAAAATTTCCACTCACCAGATCCCTCCCCCCCCACCCCCCACTATTTTAGTTTAAAGCCCTATCTAAAACCCAAGTTATTCAATTCGCCAGGACACTGGTCCCAGCCTGGTTCAAATGAAGCCCATCCCAATGGAACAGCTCACTCTTATCCCAGTACTGGTGACAGTGCCCCATGAATTGAATTCCATTTCTCCCACCCCAAACCTTGAGCCACACGTTCATCTCTCTGATCTCCAGTTCATAAACATGGAGCTGAAGTTTCTCGAGCAGCCAACACTTACTGCAAATGTGGTTGCCATTGATCACACTGGTGTCCACCAGCTCCCACATGGTACAGCTGCATCACATCGCCTGCCATCGCTAATGTATCTTAATTAAGTTTTCAAGTTTTGAATGTTTAGTTTTTAATCCCGGCTCTTAATTTAAACCAATGGCCAAGAATAAGAGAGAAATACTGATCAACCAATTGCTTCTCTGCTTTCCTGTGACATCACACTTTGATTTCTTTTTACTTCTGTCTCTCATACTTCTGTCTCTCACAGCTCCATTGATGCTGCTCCAGCTAGCTCTTTTAGAAGTCCCGCTGGTCGGGTCGGCTGTCTCACATCCTTTTATCTCCGGCCGCTGGTCCCGATCTTGCGTGCTTTTACTAGCCACCCCTCACCCTCACCCTAACACAATCATACCAACTAACAACACACAAGGGTAGCTACTTGGATATTTAATCCAATGTTTATGTAAAGTTTCTATTCATGTGGTGTCAAACATAAAAATCTTTATTTTCAACACTTGGACAGATTTATATGCACCTTTGGAAGTGGCTTTGTGAGTTGCAGTGAATGGTGAGATATAACGGTATTCCCTGCAATGGTGATGAGTGTGAAAGGAATGGCTTGGTCATTGTAGGGATGCTTTATGGTATTGCTGTGGAGTGCTGCAAACCTGGTGCATCATGTGGCAACCGTATGCCTTTACAGCTTCAAGTTAACTAAATATGGCCATGAAGAGGCCATACTTGGTCTCCCAGCCAGCAATGTGGTCAGGTGCTAATGCCCTCTGACCTGTATGGAGAAGGTTGGTGTTGTTGGTGATGGGGCTCATCGTGGTCTGATTCTGAGGACCAAGGTGGGACAGTATAAATGGCACCCATGTTAATGGAATAGATGGCAGGTGAAGTACAGATGACAGAAGCATTCTGTCAATAGTGAGAGAGTCCTGCCAATGATGTGCCACTGGATGGAGACTTTGCTGGAAATACTTGCAGCCTGCAGAATCTGTGCTGGAAATGGACTAAGCGACAGCTTCTGCCTGAGGAAAGTGATCATCTGTCAGGTGGGAGCTTTTATTGTACATTTGATGATGACAAGTAATCAGCTGGAGCAGTGGCCACGGAACTCTCGCCTCAGGTTGACAGACGTGGTTCCCGAGCTAAGTGAATCCCATAGCTATGCAGGGAAATTTTAATAGTAAGTGAAAAAAGGCTGTAAAGTGCCTGTAAACTACCTGATAATGATTTCAATTGGGTCACTCGCTGCTGGTGGTTGGGTCAGCTCCGTGATGACGGACATGCCTGGAGGAAAGGCACGTTGGGATGAGATGATAGCGGGTTCCCAACCCGTTGTCAAAAATAACAACTTTTCCTGCTCACCCACCACCGATTGCACCTGCTAACACCCTGGAAAATTCCAGCCAATAAACTTCTGTGAGGTACGATTATGTTTGATATGTGGGCAAACACCACAGCCATTTTGTACATGAGATCCCACAAACAGCAGCGAGATGAATGACCAGTTGATCTATTTTTGCTGGTGATGATTGAGGGAGGAATGTGGGCCAGGACACAGGGGAACACATTGTGTGGAACAGACACATGAGACATTGATTTCATTCAAAAGGATCACACCTCTGACAGTGCTGAATTGAAATGTTAATCTAGCTTATGTTCTCAAATGCTAGAATGAGCCTGAACTGTTACTAAAAACACCACCACCAACAACTTGCATTTATATAGTGCCTTTAATGTAGTAAAACGTCTCAAGGTGCTTCACAGGAACGTAATCAAACAAGATTTGACATCGCACCCCATAAGGAGATATTTGGACAGATGATCAAAAGTTTGGTAAAGAGGTAGGTTTTAAGGAGTGTCTAAAAGAAGGAGGGAGAGGTGGAGAGGTAGAGAGGCAGAGAGGTTTAGCGAGGGATTTCCAGAGCTTACAGTCTCGGCAGCTGAAGGCATGACCGCCTATGCTGGAGTGATTAAAATCGGAGATGCGCAAGAGGTCATAATTGAAGGAGCACAGAGATCTCAGAGGGTTATATGGTTAGAGGAGGTTACAGAGATAGAGAGGTACAACTTCATGGAGGGATTTGAAAACAACGATCAATATTTGAAAATTGAGGCATTGCTGGACCAGGAGTCAATGTAGATCAGCGAGAACAGGGGTGATGGGTGCATGAGACTTGGTGTGAGTTAGGATACAAGCGGCAGAGTTTTGGATAAGCTCAAGCTTATGTAAGATGGAAGATGGGAGGCTGGCCAAGAGAGCAGTGGAATCGTCAAGGCTAGAATTACAAAGGCATAGATGAGGGTTTCAGCAGCAGATGAGCTGAGGCAGGAGCAGAGTCGGGTGATGTTATGGAGGTGTGAGTAGGCATGGAGTGCATATGTGGTGGGAAGCTCAGCTTGGAGTCAAATACAACACCAAGATTGCGAATGGTTTGGTTCAGTCTTGGACAGTTGCCAGGGAAAAGGAAGGAGTCAGTGGCTAGGGAACAGAGTTTGTGGTGGGCATCGAATACAATGGCTTCAGTCTTCCCAATATTTAGTTGGAGGAAATTTCTGCTTATCCACTACTGGATGTCGGACAATCAGTCTGACAAATTAGAGACAGTGGAAGTGTCGAGAGAGGCGGTGGTGAGGTAGAGCTGGCTGTCGTTAGCGTACATGTGGAAACTGACGCTGTGTTTTAAAATGATGCACAGATTCAACCAGACTCACTAGATGGATATGCCTTTGTCATTAATCATTCACAAACAATTTCTTCATAATAATATAAGTTATATAAGTTATAAATTGTATACTCTAGATTACTTCAAGACTTCACTTCTAATTTCTTTCATTTTAAAATGATAGCGCGTAATGTCAGCTTTGTTGATGCTGCTATCATGTATCATACTTATATATAGTGCACCACCAAATTACAGGTCAATAGATTCATGTATCCCAGCGGTGTGATTTATAATCTCATAAAATATAACTCTCAGTTAATCACATTTCAAGAAAACAACCACATAGCTTGATCCACGTCAATGCTGCATCAAGAGGACCGTTAATAATATTTCATCAAGGAAAATAAAAATATATTTTAGTTCCACAAAATTGGCTCTCTTGATGGCGCATGGTCTGACTTGATCTTAAAGAGGTACATAGCATAAATTTATTAACGGTGTTTTGCTCTTAACATGATGCAGTTGTTTATTTGTGTATGAGTTTACACTGTTCTCAATTTTCCATTCTGTAAATGCATATCAAGTTCCTGTTTGTGTTTATAAAATTTTAATTATATTTTGATCATTTATTTAAGACAGTACTGCTAATTTATTATCTTCACTACATGGACTGCAACAGGAATAAGATATCAGCCCTAACGAATCACTCAATCATTTCACCACTTGGAATTTCCTCGCTCTGTGGATTTTTGTGCTTTTACCCCCTTTCCTCTTTCTGGTCGGTGATGTGCACTTTTGGTACTTATATAACATGTGAGTGATCTATTATCCATATTTCCTCTGTCTAGACTCAAAAGAAGGCTTTGTTTTATGACTAGACTTCCCATGTCTTTGTAAACAATGGTAAGCAAAGAAAAGCTGTTTTTTCATGGTGCATTATCACACAATGTTATGGACTGCAGCGGTTTAAGAATACGGCTCACCACATCTTCTCAAGGGCAACTAGGGATGGACAATAAATGCTGGTCTTGCCAGTGACGCCCACATCCATTGAATGACTAAAAAAATAAATAAAAGCAGGCCATTAAAAAAAACATTTAAACACAACACTCAGTGTGCTTCACTGTCTCTCAATAAATCCAAATTCATTAAAAAGGAACCAATCACATCCGTCGAATAAACTGTCATGAAAGAGCCTTTAGGAAGAAAACATGACAGTTTTCAATTTCATGCTCGTCTGATTCTCTCAACTTCACTGATTTAGGGATTCCTGGCATTGAAGAATGTTGATTCCTGGTCTGCCTCATCCCTCCTGCCCCTTGCAGTGATTTCAACACTTCTCACTGGTCCATCATCATGGGCTTTCCTTTCCTTACCAGCCTCAGCCTTACATTGTGCTTGCTTCCCATAGTTTATTTTACTGACTTAGCTGTTCTTGCCTGATGATTTTGGAGCTGCTTCACATACATCCTTTTGTTGTGTTATGCAAATGCATGATTTTAAGGAACTATAACCAATGGATGCCCTTAACTATTGGTTTTTTCCACTCAGTGATATTTTTGGCAAATTCATGCTACATTTGAAGGACAGGAGATAAGAAGGCAATCAGGCCACAAAACAAAAAAACAACAAGCAGGAAATGAGAAGTGAAAGCAAAAAGCAGAAGAGGAAAACAGTAATCAGAATACAGAAAATTTAAAATTTAAAAATAATTGAAGTCAAAAATAATGACTGGGGAAAAAATGAGAAGTATAAGGCCCAAGTTTCCACATGATTCGCGCCTGATTTTTAGGAGCAACTGGTGGAGAACGGACTATTTTAGAAATCGCAATTCTCCACATTTTTTTTTCTGCAATTCTAGTCAGGTAGAACAATTCTAGTTTAGAACAGAATTTTTTCTTCAAAAGGGGGCGTGTCCGGCCACTGACGCCTGATTTGAAAGTTTCCACAGTGAAAATGTACTCCAAACTAAAGTAGAATGGAGCCAGTGAAGATTTTTGTAGAACTGAAAAAACCTGTTCTACATATTAAAAAATCAGACGCAGGTTACAAATTAGGCGTCCAGAATGAGGTGGGGGGGAGGGAACTCATTAAATTCGACAATAAATCCTTATTTATACTTCTAGAAATATTATACAAATAAATCCAACCTGAATAAACATTTATAAGCCACGAAAAGATTAAATAAACCATCTTCCTACCTGTGTGAAAGTGCTTCAGCCAGGGAGAATTCTGCAGCCGTTCGTGCCGCTGAGCGGGAGTGGGGGGGGGAGAAAGCCATTTATGTCGCTGAGCGGGAGGGGGAGAGAGCGAGAGAGAGAGGGAGGGAGAGAGAGAGAGAGAGGGAGGGAGGAAGAGAGAGAGGGGGAGGGAGGGAGGGAGAGAGGGTGGGAGGGAGAGAGAGAGGGGGAGGGAGAGAGAGGGGGGAGGAGGAAGAGAGAGAGGGGGAGGGAGGGAGAGAGAGAGAGCGGGGGGGGGGAAGAGAGAGGGGGGTGGTGGGGAAGGGAGAGGTCAGGTCGGATCGGATCCAGTCGGGAGTCGGGTCCAGTGGTGGGGGGGGGGGGGGGGGCGGGTCGGGTCGGGGAACAGGAGCGCGGGTCGGATCGGGTTAGTCGGGGGGGGGGGGGAGCGGGTGTCGGGTGTCGGGTCGGGGCGGGGGGGAGCGGGTGTCGGGTCGGGGCGGGGGAGAGCGGGTGTCTGGTCGGTGGGGGGGGGGGGGGAGCGGGTGTCGGGTCGGGTCTGGTCGGCGGGGGGGTGGGGTAGCGGGTGTCTGGTCGGCGGGGGGGAGCGGGTGTCGGGTCGGGTCTGGTCGGCGGGGGGGGGGGGGGGGGCGCGGGTGTCGGGTCTTGTCGGGGGCGGGGGGCGGGGAGCGGGAGCTGGCCGTGGGAGGAGCCTTATCCACGCAGCCTCAGTGAGGCCATTCAGCCAGGGCTAGGGGCTGCGTGCTTCGGACCCCTCCCACACAGTTCGGCGCCTGGAGCTACTGCACTTGCGTGCCAACTGTAGCGCGCATGTGCAGAGGTCCCGGCACTGTTTTCAGCACCGGGATCTGGCTCCGCCCCCCCCACAGCTCGTGCTGGCTGCACCGAGGGCCAGAGGACCTGTAAGCAGGTGGAGAATACCGAGGATTTTTTTAGGCGCCGTTTTAGGCGCGAAAAACGGGCGCCCAGCTCGGAGGGGCACCCGTTTTTTTTCTTGTGGAAACTTGGGCCCTTAGAGCCAAAATGTAGCAAAGTAGGAAATTAAAGCTTTACAGAACAGTAAAAGTAGTGTGCACTTGACTGGGGAAATGAAGCTCAGGTTGAATATAGAGGGGAGACTTTCAACATCCAGCCATCCATTACTCACTGAAGAAAGGCTAACTGGAGTTGAAAGTCTGATGAGGACCTTGTGTACGCATTTTCTGACCTGAATCAACTTTTGCATCGGCTTTTAAATGGGTGCTCAACTCTCCCACACAAATCAACAGCAACCACTTGTATTTATATATCATCTTTAATGTCCCAAGGTGCTTCACAGGAGTATAATCAGACAAAATGCTTGGCAATGAGCCAAACAAGCAGACGTTAGGGTGGTGACCAAAAGCTTGACCAAAGAGATAGGTTTTAAAATACATCTTAAAGGAGGAAAGAGAGATAGAGAGGCGGAATGGTATAGGGAGGCAATTCCAGAGCCTAGAGTCTAGACAGCGGAAGGCACGGCCACCAATGGTGGGGAGCAGGAAGTGAGGGATGCACAAGAGGCCAGAATTGGAGGTGCACAGAGTTCTCGGAGGGTTGTAGGGCTGGAGAATGTTAAAGAGATGGGGAGGAGGGGGTGGTGGGTTGGCAATGCCATGGAGGGATTTGAAGACGAGGATGAGAATTTTGAAATCGAGGCATTCCAAAACAGGCAGAGACTGATTCAATATACAAATCGGGGTCCTGGTGCTACACCTGTTGTAGGATCCTGATTGTAATTTTCAAGAAGAAGTTGGTGAATCAAACATGATGCATGCCAGTCCCACTTTCTTCAAGCATTTATAGGCCTAACCGACGATCCTTAAAGGGTCTACTGGAGGCCTCTTCCAAAAGGTAAGTTTTTGTGTTTTCTTATAACATTTGTGAGTGCTCATCGGGGCCATACAAAAACCTTCTGGCCCACTGCCGGTCCATTCACAATTCTACCACTGGCATCCGGACCCACCCCTAGCAGGCCTTACCAGCTAGTCGACTGCGTGCAGTAGCCGGTCGATTTTCCTCCGCTCCAGAATGGAGAACTGCAGTGGGTCATTTGTTTGCACCTGCAGCTCACTGACAAAATGTTAAAGCCTGAACCTGATAGTGGTTCAGGCTTCTCGACCGTTGCAGTGGCAGGTTTTGCGAGCACTGCCGATATCATGCCCTTTCCAACCTAAACGTCTCCCTCTACTTTCCTACTGTAAATAATTGTGCGTTGCAGCAGCTTCTTCTAGTGTCTTGACCAATAATCCTTGCTTACCCCTTATATAAACACTCGTTCTTTTTCCTCTTTCTTCTTGCACTGATATGAAAGTACCTGTATAATTCTTATGATAGGACCCACTTTGCCTTCTGAATGTATTCATGTCGATTTGCTATCACCCATTTTTCGCCTGGGGATAAAATTTAAAATGACCCCGAAGCAGAAAGAGAGAGAAAGAAAAGTGGTAAGGTAAATAGACAGGACTTTGAAAAAGCAGAGAGACAGTTACAGCTTATATTGCCCTGCCATGAGAAATCAATGATAATATTATAAAATAATTGACTAGCATGTATTCATAGCCCATCCTACCATGCAGAATGATTTTAAATGTGACAATAACAGCCGAGGACTAGTCTGATAAGAATAAATTGCACTGAAGAGCAATGTTCTTTCTGGTGCAATTGTCTCACACCATCTCAGTGGAACTACATTCTTGGACAGAGAAGAAGATTTCTTCTAGTAAGATTTCTTCTTCTTAATCTTAGTCAAATGTGTAGTCCCTAACTATTATGGAATTGATTGTTCATTGTCTGCAAGAAGGAATAATTTGTTTTTTTCTCATTCTGCACTTTCTTATCTTATGTGAAGTAGTTTCTTGTCAGATACAGCTCCTTTTACAAATTAACTGCTTTTAATTGCTACTTTCTTTCACTTGAAGTCTTTATTGTGGGAAATTACTCTGCATTCATTGAGCTGAGCGATCTTAGCTTTGGACTGAAACACTTTCCCGTTGCCTTCGCCCCAATTTTAAAAACACAGCCCAAATGCACTAGTGTGACATATTTTTCCATTTCTTATACCAACCATGTTGTGGCCATTCTGAGTGAGATTCATAAATTAGTGTTAGCTTAGTGCTGTGGGCCACTGCTCACAAGGAACTGGACTAAAACTGCCACCCTTCATTTTATATTAAGCCTTCACAACCAACAGACAGGAAAGACTGCCAGCACAACGACCTGAGCTGGATGTGTACCTATGTTCCAGAGATGAAAGGCCAGTGTCTAACTCATTACCTGGAATCTGTTCCTTGTCACTCAAACACCACAATCATTAAGGGAAATTTCCTTTTCAATATGAATCAAATTATTAGGCTGCTGTTCTACTATACTGGACCCAAACACCAAATTTAAGCAGCAGACTGCATGGCACTGAGGTTGAACTAAACCATTACCCGGTCAGTAAATTTTTAATGTTTTGAAAGTGGGAGCCTATACTCTCAGAAGGTTAAAAAAAAGTTCTGCTGATTATATAGCTGTCCAAAGATCCCTATAATGCTTTTTGAAAAGTGATTTTGCAGCAGACCCAAATGATGCTGAACCCAACACAAACCCTGAGGTGTGCGAAACCATCTACTAGAGTTGATATCACTTCTCAAGCAAAAATGCCAATCTGACTCCCTTAGTCATGATGGTTGTTTTGCATCAATGCAGAAATGAACCTCCTTTGCATCAACATAAAAGTGGTAGGATAACAGGAGCCTTAAGTTGATAAAGAAGGGGCAGTGGACATTCTGCAGTATCCATTCCCTTGCCTGCATTCAAAATGGAATATTTTCAAAGTTATATTAGCTTAGATTGATTAATCCCTGTCCTATAGTTTGTATAGTATCTCGCCAAAGAGGGTCACTTTGTGTAGGTGTTCAGCAGGGTTGAATGCTATCCAATGCTGTTATCTGAGTCAGGTTCCAAAATAGAAAAAAACAAAATTAATTGGTGAAATGACAAATGTGAGATGTCCTAATTTCCTACAAAAATTATATAGGAAAAGAAAGGATTTATATAACGCCTATCAAAACCGCAGGACATCATAAAGCACTTTACAGCCAATGAAGTACTTTTGAAGTATAGTCACTGTTGTAATGTAGGGAAACACAGCAGCCAATTTGTACAAAGCAAGGTTATACAAACAGCAATGAGATAGAGATAAATGACCAGATAATCTGTTTTAATGTTACTGGTTGAGGGATAAATGTTCACCAGGGAGAACTCCCCTGCTCTTCTTTAAAAAGTGTCATGGGATATTTTACATTCATCTGAGAGGGCAGACTCAGGTGCTACATTTAAAATAACTAGACTCTTTAAATTATGTTTTTATCCACCCTTGGTTCAGTGATTTATCATTTCATCCCTCAGTACTGCATGGAAGTGTCAACCTAGATTATGTGCTCAAGTCTCTGGAGTGGGAGTTGAACCCACAACCTTCTGACACAGAGGTGAAAGTGCTACCAACTGAACCATGACTGACACTAAGCACATTAAATTAACACAGGATTGCCTGCACCCAGAGAGAAATTTCCATAGGATGCTATATGCATTAAAATTGGAAATGTGCACTTTATCAACATGTTAATAATGTCTATGCATAAAAGGCAGAATGGGTGACTTCAGGTGAGGAGGGGAGAGAAAGAAGAGGAAACTGGGAAAAAACCCACAAAATAATAAAATGTTGTTTTACCACAGTAGCTTTATGATTATGATTAAATAAGTTTTACCTATAATATCACAGAGTTACACCTACAGATCTAGACAACTGCCTGCACAATGTGGTCAAAAAGTTGAAGTGCGGTGCCAAATAGTTGGGCAGTGAATATTTAGTGGATAGAACTTTTGGGAGAAAGGTTTAACTTTTCATAAAGTTACTGTTCTCTAATAGAAATATTCACACGCATGAGGGTGTAACAATGCAAATTATAGGCAACCAATCAAGGTCAACAGATTTGGGCAAGGCAAGCATTAGAAAGGCAGCAACAGAGACCCTGATATTAACTGCAGGCAGATTTGGGCAAGGTGAGTTGGAAACTCATCCACTGCTGTAGAAGTGAGGCCCGGGCCTTAGTAAATTGTGCTGGTTCATTTTCTATCCATTCTGGGAAGAAAGATGGTGGGAATGGTGGAAAAATTGCACGGTCTGAAGGCTGCCTGTCGACACAGGGTAGATAGTGAGTTTGAGTTCCGGGAGCATCTCATGATTCGGAAAGAGGGTGGTCTGGGCAGGGGACCCTAAGCTATCCTTGTAATGCATAGAGAGCACTCCTACTCTTTCTGGCCCCAAAAAGGAAAGAAAAAAACATACTTTTTCAGCCTATTCTGTGGCTGATTCTCTTCTGACCTGGTTTAAGCCTGCCCAGGCCATCCAAAGAAGGACCCTCCCGATTTTGGGCAGGTGTCCTTGCTGCCTATTCAAGAGAGCAATTTAAAATCGCGGACAGGGATCTTGGTGGCTTTCCGGCAGATAAGTAACCATGACAAATTTTAATTGTTGGTTTCTGCTGGGCCGGTAGGGTTAAAATCACCTCTACATTCTCTGTGTGAATCTGCTATGTTGCTGCTGCAAATATTCACTTTGGAATGAACAATAGCGCTGGGTAAATCATCAAAAGACAATTGGGTAGATCTTGACTTTGTGCAATAGTGTAAAACGGCAATAGCGAGTTGGCAGCCTATTTTACATCACTCCTGATTTTAATTTCCACTGAAGTAAATGGAAATATTAAATAGGGAGAAATGTATAACAGATTGCCGACTTGCTATCACACAAAGTCAAGATCTACCCGAATGTTATCAGTAATATGCTATGCTACAAAGATGCTTCTGTTGACTGGCAGCACAATAAATGCTTTTAAAAATAATCAGAAAACAAGAAAAATATATTAAATATATATCAGCATTATTTACTGGGAGGGAGAGATTTAGTTCAGAAGATTAACTGATCAATGGAATTTGTGTGCACATTACAATGCTGCAATGTTCAGGATTCTCATTGCCCCGAATCTTCATTCGTGAATGTGTCACTAGAGGGCACTGCATTGAAGGTCAATGAAAATGAGAATTGTACTTTTTAAATAAATTCATTTAATGGATTTTGAAAGCTACGTTGCTCCCAATAAATGTAATTAGCTAAGAGCAAGTTTGTCAGAAATTTCTACCTGTTTACGGAGGAATTGAACGCATGGTTCCAAATATTGGCTGCAGTTGCAGAGTGGAAAGCCTGTTGTAAATTCATATGTTTTTGTGAATCTGCATGTTTAAAATTCCAATATGTGATGCTGAAAATGTAAATACTTATATAAAACACCTAGGGCTAGAGTTTCCTCTCAAAGCGCCCATTTACCGCCCATTTACCGTCCAGTTCTCACCCAGAAATACAAGTTTTGTCGAAAAAAAACAAATTTACCGCCCAAATACCGCCCGGCGGTAACTTCAACAGTCATTACCGCCGGGTGGTATTCGATACTGTCCGCCCATATATTACCGCCCAAGTACCACCCAAAATGGAAGTATCATCATTAAGATCCGTTTACCACTGGACCTTAATTACGTCCTGAAAAAGCAGGTCTTACTGGATCTTAAGTGGATCTTAAGTGGGCGGTATGCACTCAGATCTGACAGGTTTGTTTGATATTACACAGATTTTTATAGTTCTCCACAGTTTGATGTATTTTTAAATAGATTGTAGTATTTTCTAGTGTTAGGCAATAATATAAATGATCTAATAAAGCCTTATTTACTCCTTCAGTCTCTCTCTCACTAGTCTCACTCACATTAGTCTCACTCACCCCACAATCTCTCCCCCCAGTCTCACTCACTCACAGTTTCTCTCACCCCCAGTCTCTCTCACCCCCAGTCTCTCTCACCCCCAGTCTCTCTTTCCCCCCCCCACAAGTCTCTCCTCCCCCCAGTCTCTCTCACCCCCCAGTCTCTTCTCCCACCCAGTCTCTCTCACGCCCTGTCTCTCTCCCCTCCAGTCTCTCCTCCTGCCATACCCTCCTCTCCCGAGTCTCTCTCCCCCAGACTCTCCTCCCCCCCAGTCTCTCTTCCCCCAGTCTCTCTTCCCCCAGTCTCTCTCCCTCCCAATCTCTCTCCCCCACCAGTCTCTCTCCCCTCCCAGTCTCTCTCCCCTCCCAGTCTCTCTCCCCTCCCAGTCTCTCTCACCCCCCAGTCTCTCTCACCCTCCAGTCTCTTCCCCCCCAATCTATCTCACCTCCCAGTCTGTCTCACTCCCTACAGAAATCTCATCCCCGACCCCCCCAAGGTGATCTCACTGTTCCTCCCCCTCCCCACCACAGCCCTCTTAGGCCGGCAGTCTCTGACGTCTCATCGGTGCCTCTTAGGGGGGCAGAGCTCGACAGTTGCGCGCGTGCGCACAACTTGGGAGCCGAAGATTCCCGAATCGATAGGCCTCCTCTGCCGCACACCGCCCGCTGCACTCCGCTCCCGCCCCGCTTCGCCATCACCGACATGGAGCACCCGAAAACTGTGGGAGCGCGCACCAGCGGCATTCCAGCGGTTGGAAAAGACGCAACTGCCGGAACACCACTAAGGATCGGGCGGGGGCAATTTAAAAGGAAAATCTAGCCCCTAGGGCCAGAAATTCATCAACATACAGCCCGCTGCCGCCCGCTTACTGCCGCAAAATACAAGTTTGTCAAAAAACAGGTACATGTCGCCGATATACCGCCCGATGGAAGATTCATGAGTGACATACCACTGGGCGGTATGCAAACCGCCCGCCCATGTAGAACCACCCACATACCGCCCAAAAGTGCAAGTTTCATGACATACCGCCAGAACTGCATACTGCCCTGTAGAAGATGCTTATAATTTGAATCTTAAGTGGGCGGTATGGACACAGAGCTGACAGATTTGTTTGCTATTACACAAATCTTTAGTTCTCCACAGTTTGATATATTTTAAATGGATTGTAGTATTTTCTAGTGCTGGGTAATAATATAAATGGTCTAATAAAGCCTTATTTACTCCTTTATTAACGAACTATAATAAAAATGTTATTAGTCTCTCTCACCCCGCACTTCTCTCACCCCCCAGTATCTCTCACCTCCCAGTCTCTCTCACCCCCCAATCTCTCTCAACCCCCAGTCTCTCTCACCCCTCAGTCTCTCTCCCCCAAGTCTCTCTCACCCCAGAATCTTACACCACCCCCAGTCTCTCTCACCCCCCAGTCTCACCCCACCACTCTCTCTCACACCCTCAGTCTCACTTACCCCCAGTTACTCCCTCCCCCAGTCTCTCTCACCCACAGCCTCTCTCCCCCCCAATCTCTCACCCTCCCAGTCCTTCTCACCCCCCAGTCTCACCCCACCAGTCTCTTTCACCCCCCCAGTCTCACCCACCCAGTCTCTCCCACCCCCCAGTCTCTCTCACCCCCCAGTCTCAACCCCAAGTCTCTCTCAACCCCCAGTCTCTCTCATCCCCCCAGTCTCTCTCACCCCCCAGTCTCTCTCACCCCCAGACTCACCTCCCTCAGTCTCTCTCACCACCCCAGTCTCTCAGCTCCATAGTCTCACTCACCCCCCAGTCTTTCTCACCCCCCGTCTCACTCACCCCAGTGTCTCTCACCTTCCAGTCTCTCCACCCCCCATTTCACTCATCCCCTGTCTCTCCCCAGTTCCCAATCTCTCTCACCCCCAGTCTCATGCCCCCAGTTTCTCTCGACCCCCAGTATCTCCCCCTCACCCAGTCTCGCTCATACCCCCAGTATCTCCCCCCCAGTCTATCCCACACCCGAGCCTTTCTCCCATCCCCAGTCTCTCACACCCCCTAGTCTCTCTCACCCCCCAGTCTCACCACCCTCAATCTCTCTCACCCCCCCAGTCTATCATCCTCACAGTCTCATTCACCCCCTCAGTCTCTCTCTCCTGCAGTCTCTCTCACCCCCCATCTCACCTCCCCACACAGCGTTCTCTCCCCCCGCCAAACAGCGATCTCTCCCCTCCCACAGTGATCTCTCCCCCCCACAGCGATCTCTCCCCTGCCACAAATGATTTCTCCCCCCCTCCCCCCCACAGCAATCTCTCCTTCCCGCCACAGAGATCTCTCCCCGCTCAACGATCTCTCCCCTCCCCACAACGATTTCTACTCCCTCCCCCCCACAGCAATCTCTCCGCCCCCCTACAGCGATCTCAGCCCCCCACAACAATCTCTCCCCCCCCCACAGCGATCTCCCCCCCCCACAGCGATCTTTCCTCCCCCCCACAGCGATCTCTCCCACCCCCCACAGCGATCTCCCCCCCCCCCCCACAGCGCTCTCTCCTCCCCCACCCCTACAGCGATCTCTCCCTCCCACAGTGATCACTCTCCCCCCCCCCCCCACACAGTGATCTCTCCCCCGCAATCTCTCCACCCCCCACCCCCAGCGATCTCAGGTCGGCAATCTCTGGCCTCTCGTTGGTGCTTCTCGGGGGGCAGAACTTGACAGCCGCGCTTGCGTGCATACAACTCAGGAGCCGATGATTACCGAGTCGAAAGGCCTCCTCCATCGGCCACTGCCCACTGGATTCCACCATTGCTCGCTGCACTCCGCTCCTGTTACTGCCAAGAAAAGTGGGGTGAATCTCCCGCCCACTCGGCCCCAGCGGTAGCGGGCTGTAAAAAAATGATGCATCACCTGAAGACCACTGAAAAACGGGCGGAACTTGCCTTTGACCAAATTCAGGCCCCTATAGTTTAACGTTAGTGTTCGGAGAGAGTCCTCACTCCTGTCCATTCTCTCTTGATCAGCCACAGCTCAGCGTGAAGCTAACTCAGCTGTGTATCTTGGGTTTGCCAGCTGCACATCGCAATCTACAAATCTCAGTCTCAGACTGGTGTCCCCAGCATTACTAAATCTAAAATAAGTCCTTCTTCTGTAAGAATAAAGTTATGTACAAAGGCATTTTGACCATAAAACAATTAGCAGATTGTATAATTTGGAGGATGGTGAATTCCTTTAAAATTCACAATCCAAAGGAACCAAAAAGTCTTCAAAGTTCCATATCATTTTGTGTCACAAATCCAAAAGGCTGTAAATTATCCACTTCCACTTATCAAGTCTCTTTTTAATAATCTTTCTTTCAATATTCTGCCTTTTGGTTTTATAATCTGTTATCAATAATTTAGCACTAAATCAACCATTTTCCACTTAGTAAAAATAAAGTTTCATTTAAAACATATCGAAAATGAACAGTAATAGCTGTTGCAATGACAAAATAGAGGTAGCAAGGTATGTTTATATAATATTGAATTTGCTGCATGATAGATATTGCAGGGATAGAGTCAGTACATGGAAAAGGGGAGAGTTAGGAAAAAGGGAAGAAGCAGGCAAACATAAAAAATAAAGTTTTTTAAATTTTAAAATTCATTTTTTTTCACTGCAGAGAGAATTTGAGATAATAAGACTGACAGACCTTACTATGGACTTGTTTGTCTACTTACTTGATTTGAGATTTTTTGCTTTGAATATGTAAACAGTGCAGCAAAATTTCAGTAAGATATCAATAACTGTTTATCATCAGTTAAAATCCACATTTTAGATTAGCCTGATTGTTCCATAACACAGAGGCTGTAAACATATATCCCATCACTGAGTGTCACAAAGTTCTTCCACAAAGATGAATAATCCATATCTCATTAGCATTACTGGTACAATTGAGTTATGAGTACATTTAAACAAATAAGTGTCATAATGCATGTTCACAAGCAGAATGAGTTTTTCATTACTAATATATTTTCAAAACTTACTCCAACCTCTTAATGCTGTCCTTATACTGTAGACACTTGTTGATACTATTGCCTGTTTCAGATTGTTGTAAACCAGCTGCAAAAAGTTATAGCTCATCAAAAACAGAGCCTAAACGCACACAAAATTTTAAACGACAGCAAAGAATGACTAAGAAAGCAATAAAGAAAGGAAAGATAGATTACGAAAATAAACTTGCGCAAAACATAAAAACAGATAGTAAAAGCTTTTACCGATATATAAAACGGAAAAGAGTGACTAAATTAATTGTTGGTCCCTTAGAAGATGAGAAGAGGGATTTAATAATGGGAAATGTGGAAATGGCTGAGACCGTAAACAATTATTTTGCTTCGGTCTTCACAGTGGAAGACACAAAATCCATGACAAAAATTACTGGTCATGGGAATGTGGGAAGGGAGGACCTTGAGACAATCACTATCACGAGGGGGGTAGTGCTGGACAGGCTAATGGATCTCAAGGTAGACAAGTCCCCTGGTCCTGTTGAAATGCATCCCAGGGTATTAAAAGAGATGGTGGATGCATTCGTTATAATCTACCAAAATTCTCTGGAATCTGGGGAGGTACCATCAGATTGGAAAGCAGCTAATGTAACGCCTCTGTTTAAAAAAAGGGGCAGACAAAAGGCAGGTAACTATAGGCCGGTTAGTTTAACATCTGTAGTGGGGAAAATACTTGAAGCTATCATTAAGGAAGAAATAGCGGGACATCTAGATAGGAATAGTGCAATAAAGCAGACGCAACATGGATTCATGAAGGGGAAATCATGTTTAACTAATTTACTGGAATTCTTTGAGGATATAACGAGCATGGTGGATAGAGGTGTACCGATGGATGTGGTGTATTTAGATTTCCAAAAAGCATTCGATAAGGTGCCACACAAAAGGTTACTGCAGAAGATAAATGTACGCGGAGTCAGAGGAAATGTATTAGCATGGATCGAGAATTAGCTGGCTAACAGAAAGCAGAGAGTCGGGATAAATGGGTCCTTTTCAGGTTGGAAATTGGTGATTAGTGGTGTGCCACAGGGATCGGTGCTGGGACCACAACTGTTTACAATATACAAAGATGACCTGGAAGAGGGGACAGAGTGTAGTGTAACAAAATTTGCAGATGACACAAAGATTAGTGGGAAAGCGGGTTGTATAGACGACACAGAGAGGCTGCAAAGAGATTTAGATAGGGTAAGCAAATGGGCTAAGGTTTGGCAGATGGAATATAATGTCGGAAAATGTGAGGTCATCCACCTTGGAAAAAAAAACAGTAAAAGGGAATATTATTTGAATGGGGTGAAATTACAACATGCTGCGGTGCAAAGGGACCTGGGGGTCCTTGTGCATGAATCCCAAAAAGTTAGTTTGCGGGTGCAGCAGGTAATCAGGAAGGCGAATGGAATGTTAGCCTTCAATGCGAGAGGGATGGAGTACAAAAACAGGGAGGTGCTGCTGCAACTGTACAGGGTATTGGTGAGGCCGCACCTGGAGTACTGCATGCAGTTTTGGTCACCTTACTTAAGGAAGGATATACTAGCTTTGGAGGGGGTACAGAGACGATTCACTAGGCTGATTCCGGAGATGAGGGGGTTATCTTATGATGATAGATTGAGTAAACTGGGTCTTTACTCGTTGGAGTTCAGAAGAATGAGGGGTGATCTTACAGAAACATTTAAAATAATGAAAGGGATAGACAAGATAGAGGCAGAGAGGTTGTTTCCACTGGTCAGGGAGACTAGAACTAGGGGGCACAGCCTCAAAATACGGGGGAGCCAATTTAAAACGGAGTTGAGAAGGAATTTCTTCTCCCAGAGGGTTGTGAATCTGTGTAATTCTCTGCCCAGGGAAGCAGTTGAGACTAGCTCATTGAATATATTCAAATCACAGATAGATAGATTTTTAACCAATAAGGGAATTAAGGGGTGTGGGGAGCGGGCGGGTAAGTGGAGCTGAGTCCACGGCCAGATCAACCATGATCTAGTTGAATGGCAGAGCAGGCTCGAGGGGCTAGATGGCCTACTCCTGTTCCTAATTCTTATGTTCTTATGTTCTTATGTAAAAGATCCCTTACCTGGGAAACGAGATTACTTCTTAAGTAACGTTGGGTGTTAATCTGACAGTACAAATTACCCACCCATTGTAGAACCTGCTTGATTTTCATCCGATTGATTTCAGGCAGGGTCTACAACAGGTGGTCAATCTGTTCTGCCAGGTTACCGCCCAAATGTTGAAGGTGCAAACTACCCCCAAAATGGAAAAGAAAAAGAATGCTGAAAATCTGACATAAAAGTAGAAGATGCTGAAAATTTCACTGCTGTTCAGTCAGCATCTGAAAGATATGGGTTAATATTTTGGGTTTAACCTTTCATCAGAGGGCTCCCACTCTACACATTGAACTAGCGTTCTATTTCGGATGCTGAGTAACTTGCTGTGCATTCCCAGTAATTTTTGTTTTTATATGAAGTTATAATGTATAATTATTGTGAAACCTGCATGTGACTGATTCCTCCCGAAAGTCCTAAATGTAGACATGGGTAGATATTCATTCCACACTGATGCTATCTGAGATCTGCCACTTACATGAATGAAGAAGGTTGTGGATTCAAGTCCCACTCTAGACTCTTCAGCACAATAATGTTGGCTGACACTCCAGTGCAGTACCGAGGGAGTGCTGCACTGCTGGAGGTGCCGTCTTTCAGACGAGACATTAAATCGAGGCCCCCGATATTTTGCACTATTTTGAAGAAGAGCAGGAGAGTTATCTCCGGTGTCCTGGCCAATATTTATCATAGAATCATACAAATTTACAGTATGGAAGAAGGCCATTTCGGACCATCGTGTCTGTGAAAGCCGACAAAAAGCTTTCCTGCCTAATACCAGCTCTTGGTCCGTTGCCTTGTAGCTTACATAGGTTGCGGCACTTCAAGTGCACATTCAAGTACTTTTTAATAGTGGTGAGGGTTTCTGCCTCTATCACCCTTTCAGGAAGTAAGTTCCAAACCTCCACCACCCTCTGAGTGAAAAAGATTCCCCTTAAATCCCTTCTAAGGCTCCTACCAATTACTTTAAGTCTACTGCCCCTGGATGTTGACACTTCTGCTAACAGAAATAGGTCCTCCCTATCCACTCTATCTAGGCCCCTCATAATTTTATACACCTCAATCAAGCCTCCCCTCAGTTTCCTCTTCTCCAAAGAAAACAAACCCAGCCTATCCAACCATTGCTCATAGCTAAAATTCTCCTGTCCAGGCTACATCCGTGTAAATTTCCTCTGTACCCTCTCTAGTGCAATCACATCTTTCCTGTAATGTTCGACCAGAACTGCATGCAGTACTCCAGCTGTGGCCTAACTAGTGTTTTATACATTTCAAGCATAACCTTCCTGCTCTTATATTCTATGCCTCGGCTAACAAAGGCAAGTATTCCGTATGTCTTCTTAACCACCTTATCTACCTGTCTGGCTACCTTCAGGGATCTGTGAACATGCACTCCAAGGTCCCTTTGTTCCTCTACACTTCTCAGTGTCCTACCATCTAATCTGTATTCCCTTGCCTTTTTAGCCCTCCCCAAATGCATTAGCTCACATTTCTCCAGATTGAATTCCATTTGCCACTGTTCTGCCCACCTGAGCAGTTCATTGATATCTTCCTGCTTTCTTCTTCATTATCAAGGACACAGCCAATGTTTTTATCATCTGCAAACTTCTTAATCATACCCTCTACATTCAAATCTAAATAATTGCTATATACCACAAAAAGCAAGTAACCTAGTACTGAGCCTTGCAGAATCCCATTGGAAACAACCTTTCCAGTCAATAAAAACACCCATCAACCATTAACCTTTGCTTCCTACTTTCCATTCTGCCCTGTGGGACCTTATCAAATGCCTTGTTAAAATCCATATATACTACATCAAACGCAGTACCCCTATCGACCCTCCATGTTACCTCCTCAAAATATTCAATCAAGTTAGTCAGATATGACCTTCCCTTAACAAATCTGTGCTCACTGTCCTTGATTAATCTGTGTCTTTCTAAATGAAGATTTATTGTGTCTCTCAGAATTTTCTCCAATAATTTTCCCACCACCGAGTTTAGTCTGACTGGCCTGTAATTACTCGATCTATCCCTTTTTCCTTTTTTAAACAAAGGTACAACGTTAGCAGTCCTCCAGTCCTCCAGCACCAGATCTGTAGCCAGAGAGGATTGTACAATGATGGTCAGAGCCTCTGCTATTTCCTTTTTTGCTTCTCTAAGCAGCCTGGGATACATTTAATACTTACCTGAGGATTTATCCACTTTCAAAGCTTAATACTTCCTCTCTCACTATGTTTGCTTCATCTAATACTTCACATTCCTCCTCCCTAATTGAAATGTCTGCATCCCTCCTCTCTTCTGTGAAAACAGACCCATATCCACTTCTTCTGCCTCACACACACAGATTACCTTTAAGGTCTCTAATGGGCCCTCCTCTTTCATTGAGGAATAACTATTTGTACTGTATTTTTTCTGTGCATGCCTCTGTCAAGCTCTGCCCCCAACTGCCTCCCGCCCGAACCTGAAGTGCCGGACTGGAAATGCGGTCCTGTTCTCATTCCACATGGCCGAGAGTGGCGGCGGGTGGCCGAGAGTGGCAGCGGGTGGCCGAGAGGACCGACACGGGACCGAGAGGGTTGGCGGGGGGCTGAGAGCAGCGGCGGGCAGAGAAGCGGCGGGGGGCCAAGAGGGCCCGTGGGGGGCTGAGAGGGTCGGCGGGGCGCCAAGAGCAGCAATGGGGGACCGAGAGGGCTGGTAGAGGGCTGAGAGCGGCGGCGGGGGACCGAGAGCAGCAACAGGAGTCCAAGAGCAGCAGTGGGGTGGGGGGAGGGGGGCCAAGAGCGGCAGCAGGGGCCGAGAGAGGGGTGGAAGAGAGAGAGAGACTGGGGGAGGGAGCGACTGGAGGAGAGAGAGACTGTGGGGGAGAGAGTGAGACTGGGAGAGAGAGAGAGAGAGAGACTAGAGGGGAGACAGGGAGGGGCTGGATGAGAGAAAGAGAGAGACTGGGGGGGCGGGGAGTGAGAGACGGGGGCGGGTGGCAGGGGAAGAGAGAAAGGCTGGGGTAGAGAGAGAGTGAGACTGGGGGGGGAGAGGGACGGGGGAGGGGGAGAGACATGGTTGGGAGGTGATCAAAGGGGGAGAGAGGGAACTCAGGGACCACGGATCAGGTTTTTCCAACCCCCTACAAAGAACATCGCTGGAGTGGATGAAATCCAGAAGTCACGACCCTGTCACTATTCACTTTATACCCAATAAACCTGTTAACAATCTGTACACAAAGCCGATCTATGGTGGGGTGGGGCGGTGGGGGGGGCGGCAGGATGGGGGGGCGGTCATGCACTTGTGCTGGGTTAAGGCACTTTGGCTGGGGAAGGCATGCACTTGCACTGTGGTAAGGCAATTTAGCTGGGGGAGAGATGCACTTGTACTGGGGTGAGGCACTTTGGCTGGCCCTTGCTGTCTTCTGGGGAGCTCTGTCCTTTGTCGCTTCAGGAAGTCAAAGTGGATCGAGTTACAATTTGCAAAGTCAGTGAGACCTTGGAATGAGCGGTTCCAGTTACACATTCTAGTGAAACATCAGGGTGTGGCTTATCCGCCAAGGGGACCAATCATAGAGAAAAGGTGGAGCACGATGACCATTTTCACAGCACAAATAAGTGTGTCCCTTCCTTTATCCCTCGATCAACATTACAAAAACAGATTATCTGGTCATTATCACATTGATGTTTGCGAGAGCTTGCTCTTGTAAATTGGCTGCCACATTTCCTACATTACAACAGTGAGTACACTTCAAAACATACTTCATTGGTTGTAAAATGCTTTGGTGTCCGGTGATCGTGAAAGGCACTATATAAATGCAAGTCTTTCTTTCTATGATAGTATTCTCAACAGTTCATTGCTGCATAGTTGTGAAGATTTTTTTTTACTGATGCCTAGTAGGGAGGTAAAGAGGATGTTTTTCAATACACAAACTGTTCCTGAGATATTGAAGTATTTTACAGTTAAGGCAACATCAGTGGTTTATGTACTTAAACCACTGACCTCTGCTGTTGCCCCTGAGACCTGGAGCATGCTCAGTGGCTGGTGAAGTTGTTGGAGCAAAAGGAGAAAGAATGTATTTTTAAAGCAATACATTTCTTTGAACATGCTTGTTACATATAGGGCAGGAAATTCACCAGTCTTGCGCCCATTTTTTCGGTGATATTTCGTCGTTTTTGGCGATATTTTGCCGTTTTTGGCAAAAAACGGTGATCCGCTAGTTTCACCAAAGTCTTGCGCTGGCAGTTTTGAAATACCACTGAAAAGCGGACCGCTGGCGTGCAAGACTGGAAATACTGCTATCGCCGTAGTGTGGACGTTTGGTGCACCCATATTCTGGATGAAAAAAAAGCGCCCGAGAAAAGTCTACGTTGCCCCCAAAACGGCAGTACGTATGAAGACCTGCAAAAAAGGTAAGTTAAAGTTGTGATTTTTAAATTTTTTTGCAGCGATTACTTAGTTAAGGGTCTTGTAAATGTTTTGTGATTTTTAAAATTTTTTGTTTTTTGCTTTTTTTTGTGTGCTTTTCTCCCTCCCAGGGCCTGCCTTTTAGCAGTAATTGGCATCGGACTAAAGTTGGCAAGGGCTGTGGTTTCCACTGCGAATCCTCGTGCAACATTGATTTTTGCTGCTGGGCGCATTTTTTAACAAAACTTAGGCCTTTAAAAGATGGTGGTGTGATTAGCGGTATTTTTGGTGATAAATGTCTAGCCCATACTCTTTTAAAACCATATTCAACCATATTGCTTTAATTATTTCTTTAATATCAGAGGGAACCATCTATAGCTAAATGATACCCAACCATTTTGATATTTATATAGCAGGAAGCAATGGATTCCTGCTATTCATAGATGTGTGGCTATGTTGTTTTCCACATCTTTCACTGCCTTGACTGCAAGCAGGGGGATTATTAGCACTTTTATAAGACTATAAACATTCTCGAAATCAGCAACACCATACATGTACGAAAATGTTGATCTATGACTGTGCGATTGGATTCATGAAGTCTGCTTTGGCAAACACGGGGACTGACTGCCCCTCTCTACACTCAATTAGGCAATTGGGATTCTGCATCACACAACGGAGCTCAGCGCAACCAGGATCCAACTCAAACTTTAAAGGCAGAGTACAGCATACAGAGGTTGCACTAGATAGACAGGAACTTGCTCAAGACTAAATTGCCCGTACCTGCCCTGCACTGAGTCCTACTCTCCCATCACTCCTGTCTCTATTGATCTACATTGACTCCCTGCTCCTCAATGGATTAAATTTAAAGAGGGTTATTTTGGCCAAAGGGTGAAAACACGCACTTAATGGGTGCTGTGCTAAAAAGAAAAGTTCGGATTTAGCATGCAATTTTCGTCTAATTGATGATTATCTTGATTTGAACATACCTGCTGGCGCTAACCAAAAACCTGCAGGTTTAGCACTCAATTACTGATTAGACACAGTTTTTGTGGAGCAGTACAAGTGGGCTCCACCATCCACTTCCACTGAAGGTGTGGACTGCTCTGCTAGCACACAGCAGCGCATTGCAGGATGGCTCAGGAACCGGTTGAGAGGGGGCTCAGGTTATCGGATGTGACACTGGAGGTCCTGGTGGAGGAAGTCCAGAGGAGAAGGGATGTCCTGTACCCGCAGGGGGGAAGGACACCACCTTGCACTCCTGTCCCTTCTCTCGTGCAGCAGCTGGTGCTGCTATGCTTGGGCCTCATGTCCTCCTCTCTTTCCTCGGCCAGACCAAAAGGGGGCCCCCTAGCAAGATGTCAATGACCAAGCACTCCCTTTCTCCTGGTGACTAATAATGTGGAGTAGCACAGCATTTACTCTTTTTACATGAAGACCTCTGAGAATTTCCGGAATAAATGTTGCTCGAGTGTTGGTGAAGTCTTGAAGTGTCCCAGAAAGTCTTCTGATGTGTTTCAGAGATCCTCTTCACAGCTCCAGCTGCAATGATCATGAAATAGTGAGGAAGAAAGCTGTAGACTGCAGGAAGATATCAATGAACTGGTCAGGTGGGCAGAAGTGTGACAAATGGAATTCAATCTGGAGAAGTGTGAGGTATTGCATTTGGGGAAGGCTAACAAGGCAAGGGAATACACAATATATGGTAGGATATTGAGAAATGAAGAGGAATAGAGGAATCTTGGAGTGCTTGTCCACAGATCCCTGAAGGGTGGATAGATACGGTGATTAAGATGCTTTCCTTTATTAGCCGAGGAATAGAATATAACAGTTTGAACTATATAAGACATTAATTAGGCCACAGCTAGTGTACTGTGAACAGATCTGATTGCACTAGAGAGGGTACAGAGCAGATTTACGAGGATGTTGCCGGAACTGGAGAATTTTTGCTATGAGAAAAGATTGGATAGGTTGTGGTTGTTTTCTTTGGAACAGAGGAGTCTGAGGGAAGATTTAATTGAGGTGTATAAAATTATGAGGGGCCTGGATAGAGTGGATAGGAAGGACCCATTTCCCTTAGCAGAAAGATCAATAATCAGGGGCATAGATTTAAAGTAATTGGTAGAAGGATTAGAGGGGAGTTGAGGAAAAATGTCTTCACCCAGATGGTGGTGGGAGTTTGGAATTCACTGCCTGAGAGGCTGGTAGAGACAGAAACCCTCAACACATTTTAAAAGTACTTGGAAATGCACTTTAATTGCTGTAACCTACAAGGCTACGGGCCAAGAGCTGAAAAGTGGGATGAGGCTGGATAGTTCTTTTTCAGCCGGCACAGACACGATGGATTGAATGGCCTTCTTCTGTGCCATAAATTTCTATGATTGGGGGCGATGTATTGACGTGGATAGAGAACTGGTTGGCAGACAGGAAGCAGAGAGTCGGGATAAACGGGTCCTTTTCAGAATGGCAGGCAGTGACTAGTGGGGTGCCGCAGGGCTCAGTGCTGGGATCCCAGTTATTTGCAATATACATCAATGATTTAGATGAAGGAATTGAGAGTACTATCTCCAAATTTGCAGATGACACTAAGCTGGGTGGCGGTGTGAGCTGTGAAGAGGATGCTAAGAGGCTGCGGGGTGACTTGGACAGGTTAGGTGAGTGGGCAACTACATGGCAGATGCAGTATAATGTCGATAAATGTGAGGTTATCCACTTTGGTAGCAAAAACATAAAGGCAGAATATTATCTGAATGGCGGCAGATTAGGAAAAGGGGAGGTGCAACAAGACCTGGGTGTCATGGTACATCGGTCATTGAAGGTTGGCATGTAGGTGCAACAGGCGGTGAAGAAGGCAAATGGCATGTTGGCCTTCATAGCTAGGGGATTTGAGTACAGTAGCAGGGAGGTCTTTCTGCAGCTGTACAGGGCCTTGGTGAGGCCTCACCTGGAATATTGTGTTCAGTTTAGGTCTCCTAACCTGAGGAAGGGCGTTCTTGCTATTGAGGGAGTGCAGCGAAGGTTCACCAGGCTGATGCCCGGGATGGCAGGACTGACATATGAGGAGAGACTGGATCTACTGGGCCTGTATTCACTGTGGAAACATATAACATTCTGACGGGACTGGACAGGTTAGATACAGGAAGAATGTTCTCGATGTTGGGGGAGTCCAGAACCAGAGATCACAGTCTAAAGATAAGGGGTAAGCCATTTAGGGCTGAGATGAGGAGAAACTTCTTCACTCAGTGAGTTGTTAACCTGTGGAATTCTCTTCTGCAGAGAGTTGTTGATGCCAGTTCGTTAGATATATTCAAGAGGGAGTTAGATATGGCCCTTATGGCTGAAGGAATGAAGGTGTATGGAGAGAAAGCAGGAATGGGCTACTGAAGTTGCATGATCAGCCATGATCATATTGAGTGGTGGTGCAGGCTCGATGAGCCGAATGGCCTTCTCCTTCACCTATTTTCTATGTTTCTATGTTTCTATGTTTCAATGATTCTATCCCTTTAAGTGGTGAGTATCCCTTTAAGTAGCACTTAAAATGGACGCTGTTGGTGGGGGGGCATTAGTTGAAGCCTCTTTAATGAGCGCTAGCATGTATTTTAAGTGGCAATCAGCTGTTTCACCATCATTTTAGCTTAAGACCCCATCTTGGCTACCTCATTACATCTTTAGCGCCTAAAATAATAGAAAAAATTGCCTCTAAAGTCTTTGTCCTGCTCTTCAAATTCCTCCATGACCTTGCCATATTCTCTAAAATCCAAAACCTCCTCCACAGTAACATCCCCTCCCACAACCTTTGGTTCTCCAACTCCAGCCTCCTGTGCATCCTTGTCACCTTTCACTACACCATTGGTGACAGAGCCTTCACCTGCCTTGATTCTACTTTCTAGATCTCCAGCCCTGAACCACGCTGCTTCTCCACTTCGCTCCCCACCTTTAAAAACCTTCTGAAAATGCATCTCCACAACTAAGCTTTTGGCTAGCTGTCCTAACTTTCCCACCATGGCTCAGCATCTGCTCCTTTGTTCATATTATCTATTTTTTACTGGGCTGAAAATACTAGCTACAGTTCAGGTTTCAACAATCAGTAATACTCTGTGTACATTTCTTGGCTCCTGCTAGGTTAGAATTCAAATCTTCCTGCTCAGGAGAGATGTACATGCCCGGATACATATGGGCACATAACTCTCACCAAAAAGTTAAATATTTACATGTTTAAAGATTAGAGATAGTAGAATCCTCATTCTCCAAGCATTTAAACTAATTCCAGATACAACATCACCATACACCACTACAATGCTCAATATGTATAGAGACACATCTCAAAGCACATTAGTAGCAGACCTCAGGTGGACCTAGATGGACTTGTAAAATGGGAAAAGGCATGACAGATGAAATTTAATGCAGAGAAGTGTGAAGTAATTCATTTTTGTAGGAAGAACGAGGAGAAGCAATATAAATTAAGTGGTACAATTTTAAAGGGGGCACAGGAACTGAGAGACCTAGGGGTGTATGCAGGACAAGTTGCGAAGGTTGTTAAAAAGGCATATAGTATCCTTGGCTCTATAAATAGAGGCAGAGAGTATGGAAGTTATGTTAAACCTTTAAAAAGCACTAGTTAGGTCCTAGCTGGTGTATTGTGGTCAATTTTGGATACCACACTTTAGGAAGGATGTCAAGGCCTTAGGGCTGAATTTTAATGGGGAAGGTGGGAGGGCTCCGAAGCAGTAGGGAAACCCAGGAGAACAGGTTTCCTGCAGGCCCTGCTGAATTTAACAGCAGGATTTGATTAGCATGGAAGTCTCTGTTTCACACCCACAGCCAGCGGGTAAGCTTGCGGCACTAGGCTGCCTAAAGGAGGGATCGCGTGGGGGCACCCGATGAGGATCGGGTGGGCCGCAAGGCAGAGGGAGGGTGGGGGTCCGATGAGGATCAGGGGCAGTGGGGCGACTGCAGCAAAGGGGATGGGTTGGAAGATCAGGAGCTGAGAGTAGCATGGGGCAGGCCAGAGGAGCAGGTCAGTGGGGGGGGGCGGGGGGGAGACCTGGAGAGGGAGAGGCCTCGTGGGGGGTACCAGATGCCTGGGGGTGGAGGAGAGACCTGGGGAGGGGGTGATCAGAGGCATAGGGGGAGGATAATTGGTGGCCTCGGGGGATGATTGGAGACCAGCGCAGGGTGGGAGGGGGCGGAATTAGGTGCCTGGGGGGCAGGCTGGAGGGGTGGGAGGGATTGCAGGCCTTGAGGGGTTCTCAGGTCATGGCGGGAGGGGGGGGGGGGTTTGATCGGGACCCTGGATGCAAGAGGTAGGTGTAAAGGCACTTAAGTACTGGATGTAGCAGTCCCCGCCTTGCATTAACTGGTGGGTGTCACGAGGTGTGCAAAACACGACCAATAAATTAAATTCAAAATGGAGGTTAAAGCAGAGGCTTCCAGCTTCATTATAATATTTAAATAGATGACCCGCCTCCTGGCAGCTGATTGTCTGCCCACTCCTATCCTGCCTCCGTTAAAACCAGAAATAGGTGGGTTGAGGCCAGAATTCCGATGTTTAACACTTTAACTACTCCCATACCCCCAACCCACCCATTTTTTTAGGTTAAAATTCCCCCATAAGAAAGGGCACAGAGGAAATTTGCTAGAATGATACCAGGGATGAAAGACTTCAGTTACATGGAGAGATTAGAGACATTGGGCTTATTCTCTTTAAACTAGAGTACGTTAAGGGGAGATTTGATAGAGGTGTTCAAAATCTTGAAGGGGTTTGATAGAGTAAATAAGGACAAAGTGAATCCAGTGGCAGAAGGGTAGGTAACCAGAGAACACAGATTTAATGTAATTTGCAAAAGAACCAATACCAACATGAGGGGGAAAAGTCGTGAATTGTTATGATTTGGAATGCACTGCCTGAAAGGGTGGTGGAAGCAGATTCAATATTAACTTTGAAAAGAGAATTCAATAAACACTTGAAGGGAAACAGTTGCAGGGCTATGGGGAGCGAGCAGGGGAGTGGGACTAATTGGACAACTCTTTCGAAGAGCTGGCATAGGCACGATGGGCCGTATGGCCTCCTTCTGTGCTGTATCATTCTACAATGAAAGCTCTGGCACGTATCATCATATCACCAGCAAACTTGTGAAATGTTCCTCAGATTAGCTAGAACTGGTTTTGCTTGGCCCTAAAATACTTTTGATAGCCAGTGGATCCTCCTCCTTTGTAGCGGTTTGTTTATCGTTGTCAAGGTCAGTGCCCATTCCCTCACCAACATATGTAAAGGTTTACAATTCAACTAGCAAACCATTATTAAGGAATATTCCACATACAGGTATTTTACAGCTGCATGTGACAGGCTCATTTAGTAGGACTAGCATTATTGTAATTTACAATGTTCGGCATCAAAAGTAATTTTACTAATAGATTATCCAGTATAACACAACACACCCATGTATCTAGACATATGCGGAGCATCTACATCATATCTGGACAGGTACCTAGAACGTGTATTTCTCTAACTAGCAAACAGCGAGACTTTATTTGCAACGTTTCAAATGCAAAGAAATGCAACGTGAGATGTCTAATTAATGAGGTTTCGCATCTGAGGTTTTTTATACCTTTAATTCACGTGTTATTTTCAACAAGTTCCTGAAAATAAAGACAATGTGAGTTCTCCGGAGAATGTGCAACCACATCATTCAGGAAAATAAACACCCC